>NC_086319.1:237689760-238048760 GCF_036172605.1 Pelobates fuscus | reverse complement strand
GCTCAACGCGTTTCGTCGATCTCGACTTCCTCAGGAGCTTGCTGGGTGTGCACTGGTCCTCTTCTTCTTTTAAATCTGCCGGTCCGGCCGCCATTCCCAGGTTGCGCATGCGCAGATCGTGCCGTATGTGCCATCATACGTAATGACGCACGGCCGGTCGATGTGCGCATGCGCAAACCAAGCTGGAACGCAAAACAACTTTATGTATACTTTACACAGCCGCATAACGAGCAGCCCAAGTTATCGAGCGCTCGATGTGGATGCGGTCTGAATTTACAGACCTGCCTATCAGATTGCATGATAGGCAGGTCTGTAAATTCAGACCGCATCCAGCGGCTGTGTAAAGTATACATAAAGTTGTTTTGCGTTCCAGCTTGGTTTGCGCATGCGCACATCGACCGGCCGTGCGTCATTACGTATGATGGCACGTACGGCACGATCTGCGCATGCGCAACCGGGGAATGGCGGCCGGACCGGCAGATTTAAAAGAAGAAGAGGACCAGTGCACACCCAGCAAGCTCCTGAGGAAGTCGAGATCGACGAAACGCGTTGAGCACCTACAAGATCCCTGCACTTTCGGCACAGCAGTTTTTTCTGTCTCCTGTAAGCACTTTTTGTTGTTTAGTATTGGTGTCCAATTTTGAAGTTACATCAAGCACTTTGCATTTTTGCACTTTAGCACTTGGCACCTTATTATACTTGAAGGCTTCTGTGAGTTTATAGCTGCTGTCCTTAGGGGTTCTTGGCCAATTTGGCTGTTAATATTCTGTATTGTTTTTTCCTGCATATATTGCGCAGGTTATATTTTACTATTTTATTTATTGTTCCTAATAAAGTGGATTGTTTGGATTTCCACCCATTGTCATTTATTCATTTTTGGCATTTATATATACTCTAGTGGTTGTGGCGCCCTGTAGTCTGGAGTTATATTCAGGCATTGTGTTTACTACAGTATTAAATACTACACTATTATTTCTTCTCTGGTTCTCTTCACATACACTGTGTGCAGAATTATTAGGCAAATGAGTATTTTGACCACATCATCCTCTTTATGCATGTTGTCTTACTCCAAGCTGTATAGGCTCGAAAGCCTACTACCAATTAAGCATATTAGGTGATGTGCATCTATGTAATGAGAAGGGGTGTGGTCTAATGACATCAACACCCTATATCAGGTGTGCATAATTATTAGGCAACCTCCTTTCCTTTGGCAAAATGGGTCAAAAGAAGGACTTGACAGGCTCAGAAAAGTCAAAAATAGTGAGATATCTTGCAGAGGGATGCAGCACTCTTAAAATTGCAAAGCTTCTGAAGCGTGATCATCGAACAATCAAGCGTTTCATTCAAAATAGTCAACAGGGTCGCAAGAAGCGTGTGGAGAAACCAAGGCGCAAAATAACTGCCCATGAACTGAGAAAAGTCAAGCGTGCAGCTGCCAAGATGCCACTTGCCACCAGTTTTGCCATATTTCAGAGCTGCAACATCACTGGAGTGCCCAAAAGCACAAGGTGTGCAATACTCAGAGACATGGCCAAGGTAAGAAAGGCTGAAAGACGACCACCACTGAACAAGACACACAAGCTGAAACGTCAAGACTGGGCCAAGAAATATCTCAAGACTGATTTTTCTAAGGTTTTATGGACTGATGAAATGAGAGTGAGTCTTGATGGGCCAGATGGATGGATTGGTAAAGGGCAGAGAGCTCCAGTCCGACTCAGATGCCAGCAAGGTGGAGGTGGAGTACTGGTTTGGGCTGGTATCATCAAAGATGAGCTTGTGGGGCCTTTTCGGGTTGAGGATGGAGTCAAGCTCAACTCCCAGTTTCTGGAAGACACCTTCTTCAAGCAGTGGTACAGGAAGAAGTCTGCATCCTTCAAGAAAACATGATTTTCATGCAGGACAATGCTCCATCAAGAAAGGGTATAAAAGAAGAAAATCTAATGACATGGCCTCCTTGTTCACCTGATCTGAACCCCATTGAGAACCTGTGGTCCATCATCAAATGTGAAATTTACAAGGAGGGAAAACAGTACACCTCTCTGAACAGTGTCTGGGAGGCTGTGGCTGCTGCTGCACGCAATGTTGATGGTGAACAGATCAAAACTCTGACAGAATCCATGGATGGCAGGCTTTTGAGTGTCCTTGCAAAGAAAGGTGGCTATATTGGTCACTGATTTGTTTTTGTTATGTTTTTGAATGTCAGAAATGTATATTTGTGAATGTTGAGATGTTATATTGGTTCACTGGTAAAAATAAACAATTGAAATGGGTATATATTTGTTTTTTGTTAAGTTGCCTAATAATTATGCACAGTAATAGTCACCTGCACACACAGATATCCCCCTAAAATAGCTATAACTAAAAACAAACTAAAAACTACTTCCAAAAATATTCAGCTTTGATATTAATGTGTTTTTTGGGTTCATTGAGAACATGGTTGTTGTTCAATAATAAAATTAATCCTCAAAAATACAACTTGCCTAATAATTCTGCACTCCCTGTATACCTTGTCAAGGATTACTGAAGCGCTGCACCTACCCCACTGTTTTTATCCAGTTTTCTGAACGAAAAAGAGAGACGCCATATTGGTGACCAAGCTGCTTTTGGACTATTATTCCTTTCTTTCCGCACTAAATTTATTTTTGTGTGATTGTATATATTAATAAATTATATACATAAAATAAAAAAAATAAAAAATATATGTAAAATCATAAGCGTATCTTGATATCTCATATTTTTGTAAATATTTTATTAAATCTTTTCATGTGACAACAGTGAAGAAATGACACTCTGCTACAATGTTAAGCAGTAACTGTAAAGCCTGTATAACAGTGTAATTTTGCTGTCCCCTCAAAATAACTCAACACACAGCCATTAATGTGTAAACCGTACACAAAAAAAGTGAGTACACCCCCAAGTGGAAATGGCCAATTAGCCATTTTCCCTCCCCAGTGTCATGTGACTTGTTAGTGTTACAACAAGCATGTCAAACTCAAAGTCTAGCACGGGCCAAATAAATAAGGTTTAAGTTCATGTGGGCCACAAAAAATAAATGAAACTTTAATTTTCATAGAAACTTAGTTTTTTTTGTTTTTGTTTTTTAAAGTACGGTATAAAAAAAACATCATCCCCCTCTACTAAACCTTAGCGCCCCCCTCTACTAATTCCCAGCAGCCCCGTCTACCCAACCAGCAGACTCCACTCACATTGCGACTCCGGAGTCCTGCCTCTGGTATGCCTCAAATGGCGCCGACTGCACCCTGTGATCATTTTTTTTTGGGGGGAGGGGGTGACTAGGGGTTTGGGGACCGCTAGTCATCTGCGGGGGACATTTGTTTTAGGGCCCCCACCCGCCACTCAGGGGTGAGGGCCGGGGGGAGGACAATAGGTCCCCCCCGTATTGGGATTTAGGGCCCTCACCCGCCGCTCAGGGGTGGGGGTCAGGGGGAGGACATTAGGTCCCCCCCCAATTTGTGTTTAGGGCCCCCACCCACCGCTCAGGGGTGGGGGCCATGGGGAGGACAATACTCCCGCTAAAGTAATAGGGGGTCGACCGAACATCGCATATGTTCGCCATCTGTGGCGAAACGCGAACACGCGATGTTCGCCAGGAATTATTTGCCAGCGAACCGTTCGGGACATCACTATGTCTCACGAGTAAGACATGTGTACAGGTTTCATATTGTTTTGGAAAGTAACAGGGTCAAATATAGTGCTTTCCCATTTCAGTTTGCCAGTTCGGTTTGGGCCTATTTTTCTTTTGAGACTGTATGGAAGCCCAGAAATGAGAATTGCATGGCATACCATTTGCCAAAGTAGACAGCCCAAGGTATTCAAAATGGGGTATGTTCAGTCCTTTTTAACAGTCACTTAGTCACAAACCCTGGACAAAGTTAAGGTTCATATTTATTTGTTGCATTTTTCACTCACAAATTGCTCCTTTACTGATGATATCATCATCATTGTACATTTTATGGTTTTAAAACATTCATATTTATGTTCAGCAAAGTTTTACAAGTACAACAGTGCCCCCCAAGTACATGTTTTAGAAAGTTATAGGGTTAAATATAAGACTTGCAAAATAAATGATCTGGACTGTCTGCTTGGGTTGTCAGGCAGGTCCCTCAAAGTTATTTTGTTATGTTAACTGTTTGGAGGAAAGCAAATTCTTCTTTTGGGAAGGATGTCAGGAAAAAGAATCCTTTAGCCTAGCCTGGGTCATTATTCTAGTTTGAGACCGGATTAATCTATATAAATGCCACTATAGTGCCTATCGAGTGCCCGTCATTGATTTCGTAGTCGGTAGTAATTTTTGGTGAAAATACTGAGGGCTCTTTTGTAACAAATGAAAAAAGAGAAAGTTCGATACCCAAACGGGAAACAACTAAAGCAACTCTCCTAAGTTTATTGAAGTTGCTTTGATTATAGTCAGGGAATTTCTTGAAGGGTGTGACTAGGGCATTAGTGGTAGGAATTGTTCCGCATCAAGGACATTTCCCTGAAGCACTAGTGCTGAGTGACGGACCCCATAGGATAGGGGTACTTCTTTGTCATATTCTCAGGGTGACTCCCTGAGGACGTTTATCCCCGTCCAGGCACATTCTCGTTTGTTACATCCTCCTGTGTTTTTACAAAAAAAAAATTTCTTTTCAAGTTCCCTATTGCAGGCAAACTATTTTATTACAGTGACTATTAAAAGCTATGTTTTAATATTTTTTGTACATATGTATAGTTATCAATTAGGGGGCGCCCTACCTATCCTGACTTACCAAGTCTGCTTTTCTCTCTTTTGTAACAATGTGCAGTATTGGCTGAGAGCGAAGAGCTCACTAGAAATTTGCCATGTGCCATAAGACGGGTCAATCCAGGATAAGGTATTGGAATGAGGGAATTTGTTGACTGCCGGCAAGCTCTAAAGAATTCCTGAAAATGAGAATAATACAAAGCAGCAGCAGCAGTATTAATGCGGCCAGGAATGTGTATACAAACAATGTGAAATTGTAGTGTAACTGCAATCCATGTGAGTTCCTAATCATTCTCTTGATTGTGAGAGATAAGGATCAACCTATATTAATGATGTTGCAAGCTTCTTTATTGTCAGAAAAGCACTTGAATGCTTTGCCCTTTAAAAAATACCCCCAGGCCTTGGTAGCGGCCACAATTTGGTAAACTTTAAACAATGGTGAGGTTGTATTAAATGAGGGTATATAAAGGGTCTCAACTGCCCATGAGTCATGGAACCAGGAGTCACCAAAAACAGCTGCAAAACCAGAGTTGGCAGCAGCATCTGTCCAAATTACTGAGGAATCATCTGAAAGGGGAAGAATGAACAGGAAGTTGAGCCATATAGTAAGTTCAGCTTTGGTGTGAAAGCCTAATGACATGGTACTATTATCAGTAGGCAGGACTGGGAGAAGGCATAGCAGTTGGAAAATAAAAGCACAGCACTGCGGAATGATTCTCATTGCCCAGTAAGGACTGAAGATCCAACCTAGTACACGTGCCTTTTGCGAGAAAGCTAAATACGTAACAGCCAGAGTTGAAGTTGTTGCAGATTTGAGCTTTGCCCAGAAACTCTTTAGGCCTGGCCAATTTGTATTTAAGGCCTCTGTGTTCAGCAGTGGAAGAACCGAGGGAAGCATGACTAGTGTTAGATAAACTAGGATCTATGGGACACAGCTTGGTGGTATGGATGTTGGAAGCGTATGCAGCACAAGACGTTTGAGACCAGTGAAATGACAACAGAATAACTCTGTGTCAAGCTGACTCCAGTCTGTGTGAGTGTTAAATTTGGCAAGGGATGCTGCTACCTTGACTGAAAAAGACTTGTGATAGTTGAAGAAAGTAAATCCACCGTATTTGTGCCCCAGGTCCACCAACTAATGCAAGTAGAGATCCAGTTCTTCCCTACGGTGAGGGGAAGTGGAGGAAATGACATCTCGGTAAAGTCCAAATATGAGGACAAATTCAGGAATAGTAAGTTTCCTGTTAAGTCTGGGATCTCTGGCTTTCAAAATGACAGATAGATCACCATAGCAGTAACTTGTGTTTTCAATAACATCCTGAGAGACAATTAGCAAAGAAACCAAGTTTACATCCTTGCCCTCCAGGATGTCCTTCGTATGCTCGGGGAAACTAAGTGAGCAGGAGTGATAACATGAGTTGGCGTGCTAGGTGTAGGGTTGGAACTAATAACATTACTGTGAGAAGTAGAGCAGGTGAGGAGCCCCGTGGGTGGGCTAGGAGTCAGTAGGTGGGGAGATTCCAGCTTATCTAGTCGGACATTAATGGTGTTAAGGGAGGGAAGGATAGTGGACATCATATTTCTAATTACAGACAGATTATCATTGTTTCCAGCTTGATAGATGGTACCTGGCTTGTGGTTCAGGAATTTGCTAACAGTAAAGCTAAGCTTTGCTGGCTGGTGAGGGGCTTGGTGAGAGTGCTAGGCAATGAGAGTTCCTAATCTTGTTCCGGGATGTGTGACATGCTAAAGCAAAAATGGTATAGAGAATAGAGAACCATGTGTAAATAAGAGTGTGGCCCTGTGTCAACTGGAGGCAAAAAAAATGATCCGGACCAAGGGAAGATGAGGCCTTTTTAATGCCAAGTGGCATTACAATTTCAACAATTTGAACCATTAGACAGCGGCCACTGAATGATGAGGCAGGAACATTGGCCTCCCAGTGACCACGAAGTGGCCATGACTGGTGAGGCCCTAACTGGTAATCTGAAGAGGTTGATGCGAGGCAGTAAGTATGCATTGGGCCAAAGGGCATATACCTCCATTTGAGGATGGGAGTTGGGCTTGCGGGAATAATTACTTTATAATTAAACTAAGGCCAGTGCCAACAACCTTAAAGCCAATTGAGCTAATGCTACGTAAGTCGGGGAGAGGATGAACAAATTAAGTACCATGTTGAAAATAATGTACCTTGTCAACGCTGGTACTACACTTAATTCACCAGGCCACAGACCTCACACTCAGGGATCCTTAACTCCCCTACACTCATTTCCGCTACAACTACATTCCTACCTCACTCACATATTCCCTGATTAATATAGTTCATATCCACGCATACTTCCCTTCTTGGCAAATTGTGTCTTGGAGTCAGAGGGATGAGATACTGATGAATCTAAGGAAAGAATCTGGGAGGTAAAGGACAGAACCGGACTGGGAAATAAACATACCATGAGATAAAACTAACATATAATAATAAGGGGTAGTCCATTGGTACCGGTCTTTTCTAGAACCTGTGTGACCTTAACTCCTAAACTCCTAAAGAAAGTTAATGAAAACTGTGTAAATGCTGGCACATCTATAAAGGACTCATGAATTCAGTTAATACCTGTATATATGGTAGAATGTGTATATTCTGCTGTACGTTCTTGCACTTGCACTTTGGAATGGAGACAGCTTTGGGAGGAAAACCTAAAATTGGAAATAGTTAAATACATAAATAGTCTATTAGAATAGATGGGTTGCCTGGCTACATTTAGAGAAGGGAAGTATGCGTGGATATGAACTATATTAATCAGGGAATATGAGAGTGAGGTAGGAATGTAGTTGTAGCAGAAAGGAGTGTAGGGGAGTTAAGGATCTCTGAGCGTGAGGTCTGTGGCCTGGTAAATTAAGTGTAGTACCAGCGTTGATATACATGAAAGTCATGTGAACAAAGTATGTAGACTGTTAGAGGTGTAATGATGCCACTCATGCAGTCTAACGGGTTCTATGGAATGCGAAATAGAAGGCCACATGAACGGGTGATAAAATATTGCAGCATATGATGAATATAGCAGTGGTAAGCAGAACGTAAAATGAGAGGGCGTTGTAATAGAGGAGTTTGTATTTAAGAGTTGGGGTAGTAGTTTATGGTACAGCATAGTGTACTTGATAAAAATATGAAACATAGTAATACGTACCCGCTGATATGGAGGATTTATGGAAAGTTTAAATTGAAGGAATGAAGTGAAGGTGAAATAAAGACCCTTGTGGGAATGATGAGGAACAATTTGCTGTTTAGTAGGTTAACTATCAGGCGAAGACAGGTATACAATATAAATTACAATTGCATGGTCTAAATATTCTAAGTGTATGAGTAAATGACAGTTAGAAAGGCTAATACACTGCATTAGGATAAAGACAAACATAACTTTACGTGAAAATACTGTGTAAGAGCATAAACAATTAATACATGACATACTGTTGAGTGGGACCGAAACAGTGGGTAGCAACTTTGCATGAAATTATCAGAGAACAATAATAACAGGAGATGTCCCATATTTAAAATAATTTTTACATGTTATAGAGAACAAACTTTAGCCGGCCACTAGGGGGTAGTCTACAATTATTGAACGAATTGCAGTGAGTTCATGCAGCTGAAATGATCGAATTTGAGCCGAACATGGAGAAATACTTAGAAGAGTAAGTGGCATGATGTGCGAATTGAATCGGTTCGGTAAACTGAATAGAATAAGCAGGATGTGTGTAAGTGCCGTTCGACGGCTGAATGCCCCCCTTGTGTGTAATAGCCTGGCTCGGCTGACTCATGATTGGTTGAGCAAATGCAGGACCCCGGAAGCTGGGAAATGACCCAGAAGGTGCCTAAATGTTGGCTGGTTCCGATACAGGTGGTGAGAAGGGCCTGCGTGGGGAGGAGAGACCTGTCCTTGGGGATTCTGGCAACTAGAGAAAATGTAGCAACCAAAAGCCGAGATGAGTAGGAGGAGGCAAAAAAAGATCATTGTTGCGACCGCTCGGTCCTTATCAAGATAGCATAGAGTGTATTATAATTGCTTTTATTGTAGACATAAGAACTGTAAATAGTGCATAATGATTGACTTACCCAGTGCAGATAAAAGCTCAATTGATCATAGACAATCAAAAAAGATTTTGAAGAAAAACTGGCATATCTTACAGCAAGTCCAAGAAATCCTTGAATTTATAGAGGGAAAACCAAAAATTTTCTTTAGAGGAGCTAAAAGTCTTAGACAGATACTTATCTCAAGTTATGTAGATGTACCCAATAATGAAAAAAAATGTTTTTAATACATATAGAAATACTAATAAAGAATTTTATTTTTGTCGTGACTGCATGGGATGTAAAAATTGGAAAAATAGATTTTTAAATCCCGGACCGGATCAAAACTGTATAACATTGACACTTTAATCACATCATTCTAAAAATGTGATATACTTGCTCACTTGCCCTTGTGGATTACAATATGTTGGTAAGACATCAAGATGATTAAAAACAAGGGTATGTGAGCATATTTATAATATAAGGAGAGGTTTTTTTTTAAATCACGTTTCTCTTCATTTTTTAAATGTCCACGGTGGAGAAATGTCAGCACTCATTTGAATATCTCTTTTTATATGTTTTTTATTATACATTTTTAATTTCATTTTTTTTTTTTAAATATATTTATTGTTTATTTTATACATCTATTTTATAGATCATTTTTACATATAATGTTTGTTATATACCGTATTTTTCGCTCCATAAGACGCACCTCACCATAAGACGCACCTAGTTTTTAGAGGAAGAAACCCAGAAAAAAAATATTCTGAACAAACTGTCCCATAGTGTTTCTTACTATGGGACAGTTTGTACAGAATATTTTTTTTCTCCCCTGTCCCATAGTGTCCCCCCCTTCCATAGTCTTCTCCTCTCTCCCATAGTCTTCACTCACCCCCTCCCCATAGTCTTCACCCACCCCCTCCCCATAGACTTCATCCACCCCCTCCCCATAGACTTCATCCACCCCTCCCCATAGACTTCATCCCCCTCCCTCCCCATAGACTTCATCCCCCTCCCTCCCCATAGACTTCATCCCCCTCCCTCCCCATAGACTTCATCCCCCTCCCTCCCCATAGACTTCATCCCCCTCCCTCCCCATAGACTTCATCCCCCTCCCTCCCCATAGACTTCATCCCCCCCCTCCCCATAGACTTCATCCCCCCCCTCCCCATAGACTTCATCCCCCCCACTCCCCATAGACTTCATCCCCCCCCCTCCCCATAGACTTCATCCCCCCCTCCCCATAGACTTCATCCCCCCCTCCCCATAGACTTCATCCCCCCCTCCCCATAGACTTCATCCCCCCCCTCCCCATAGACTTCATCCCCCCCTCCCCATAGACTTCATCCCCCCTCCCCATAGACTTCATCCCCCCCCTCCCCATAGACTTCATCCCCCCCCTCCCCATAGACTTCATCCCCCCCTCCCCATAGACTTCATCCCCCCCTCCCCATAGACTTTCATCCCCCCCATAGACTTCCATCCCCCCCTCCCCATAGACTTCCATCCCCCCCTCCCCATAGACTTCCATCCCCCCCTCCCCATAGACTTCCATCCCCACCCCTCCCCATAGACTTCCATCCCCCCCCTCCCCATAGACTTCCATCCCCACCCCTCCCCATAGACTTCCATCCCCACCCCTCCCCATAGACTTCCATCCCCACCCCTCCCCATAGACTTCCATCCCCACCCCTCCCCATAGACTTCCATCCCCACCCCTCCCCATAGACTTCCATCCCCACCCCTCCCCATAGACTTCCATCCCCACCCCTCCCCATAGACTTCCATCCCCACCCCTCCCCATAGACTTCCATGCCCACCCCTCCCCATAGACTTCCATCCCCACCCCTCCCCATAGACTTCCATCCCCACCCCTCCCCATAGACTTCCATCCCCACCCCTCCCCATAGACTTCATCCCCCTCCCTCCCCATAGACTTCATCCCCCTCCCTCCCCATAGACTTCATCCCCCTCCCTCCCCATAGACTTCATCCCCCTCCCATACTGTCCCCCTCCCCTTGTCCTATAATTACTTACCTGTCTTGCAGCGTTGGCCGGCAGCACAGGGCGCACCGCGGTAGTGGAACTTGAATTTCATGTTCCGGTTTCCGG
Organism: Pelobates fuscus; assembly: GCF_036172605.1. Lineage (NCBI taxonomy): Eukaryota > Metazoa > Chordata > Amphibia > Anura > Pelobatidae > Pelobates > Pelobates fuscus. The sequence goes on along the minus strand of NC_086319.1, from coordinate 238,037,847 downwards.
CGGGACTGAAAGGAAGTGCGCACTCAGCTTGTGCGCACTTCCTTTCAGTCCCGCCGGAAACCGGAACATGAAATTCAAGTTCCACTACCGCGGTGCGCCCTGTGCTGCCGGCCAACGCTGCAAGACAGGTAAGTAAAGCATCATATTCGCTCCATAAGACGCACAGACATTTCCCCTCACTTTTGAGGGGGAAAAAAGTGCGTCTTATGGAGCGAAAAATACGGTATATGCTTTAATATACAATTTGTATATACAATTTTTATTAGATCCAATTATATTTCTTTGTGCATCTGGTCTCCTTTTATTATGAATTTGAATATGTCATATATATTTCAAATTATATACTGTTTTTTCTGTGTAAAATGCTTTTAGCTTATGTTGTTAAATTTTATATATTTGTTTTCTATTTTTACGTCCTTTTACAGTTCAGTCTATATTTCTAAGTGAACGATTATAATATTAACTAATTCGCCCGATACTACTATGGCATTTTCTGACCTTTCAATATCGCCACGCGATTTCGTCATTACGTATCACGTCAGGACACCATGATGCCTTGACGGTTCTCCGCAATGATGCACGAATGCGGAAGTGACCCCGGAACACCAGACGGCGCAAAAGTCAATTTCCTGGATACAGGGTTTATAAACCAGCATCGAGTGGAGAGGAAAATGAAAAATACCCAATAGGTCGAAACGAGTTAGTGTTACCAGACTTTCTTTTGTTGTTATTTACAGCTTGCTTTGCTGTTGTATTTGTTATACCTATTTTTATTTTCCAGTAAAATTCTTTACCTACCTAATTTGATATCATTGATTAAGACTTACCTGGAAAAGGAGGGGATCGAGGTGATGGAAAAGATTTAAAAGTCCAAATAACACCACGAGGTCTGAGATTCACAAAATATCCCACTTTTGATAGAGATGATAAAAGACATATTGAAATATGGGAAGGAGCTCTTGAATCATTCTCTATCATGATGATGCAAATTGTAGTAGATCAGAGAACTAGGACTCTAGAAGCTTTAGATAAAATTATCAATGACATACGAAATAAATTGGAACCATTTATTGGAACCAATGATTTTGAATCTATTTCCAACCAAATTATGTGGAGATTAGATAAACTTGAAACATCTATCATTTTAACTTTAAAAAAAGAAATATCAAAGAGATGTGAATAATTATGCCACTAACAATGTTGGAAAAAGACCTAGATTTAATAATAATCAGAAAAATTCAAAATCAAATCTAACTGATCGTAACAAAAATTTGTATTCTACCCCCTTACTTCATGTAAAAGAAAGGCCACCTAGAGTAGAAAACAAAGGACAAGAATTGATTCAAGTAAGGAGGAATAACAAAGATAGAAACAAAACTAAAAGAAATAATCACTCTTATGAGAATTGGGGTAAAATGTACCAAAGACCAAATTTCTCATCATATCAAGATAAATCCCCACCTCCCCAAAGAAAAGAAGTTGCTACTTTTAATCACTTTGAACCTTTTAGAGATTCAGAAATTGATGGAGCTACTCCTTTTTTTAGGGAAAAGATGGAGAGAACCACTTTCAAGAACCCCAATCCCCACAAAGAGGAGATATTGAGATTTAGAAGAAGAGGAAATAGGGGAGGAAAAAGACTGGAGAGACCAAAGAGGAAAAACAATGAGGAGATAAGAATTTTTAATTTATAAAAAAAAAAAAAACCTGAAATCCTGCTGAAACTAGTATTTTAAATAAAGGTTTTAAATTCACACCTATTTGTGGATAAATTTGAGGCATATACAGATATAAAAAAGTTTAATAGAAAGTTAATTATTAAAGAAAATCAGAATACAATAAAAAATGATTTTATTTATACTAATCTCAAACATCCATCTTCCTTTTATCCCATTCATTCAAAATCTAATTGTATGAAAGTTTTTTTTAAAAGGGTGTGTATCAAAGATATTAAACAGATAAAAACACATGAAATAAATAATCTAACTAGATAAGAAAAAATGGCAATGGATAATTTGAGAAAAGATTCCCAAATAATAATTAAACCGGAAGATAAAGGGGGAGGAGTTGTATTAATGGATAGAGATAAATATATTATGTAGATTCACCGTGAAGTAAGTGGTATAAATACATATAAAAAAAATGGAAAATAATCCCTAAAATTAAATTAAAAAACAATATGTGCAATATCTAGATAGAGGGTTAGTCAAGGTAATTCTGACTCAGTCAAAATATTCCTTTCTTAATGTTAGATTCCCCAAAATACCCGTTATATATTATATATTTATATATATACTACCAAAACTACATAAAGATGCACTTAACCCCCTCAGGGAGACCTATAGTCTCTGGTGTAGGATCCCCTCTTTCTAATTTATCTAAATATGTAGATACACACCATCATCCAATGGTAAAGACAAGTCCATCCTATCTTAAGGACTCCATGAGCTTACTACAAACACTTATAGATTTTAAACGGGAGAATGACTTTTTACTTGTCATCTGTGATATAACTCGCCTCTATACATGTATAGATAACCTGTTAGGATGTGATTCGACATGTTTTTTTCTGGAAACCTCAGTGTTGTAACCTGCGGATCAGGTGGATTTTATTATGGAGGGAATTCTTTTTATCCTCGGGAATAATTTCTTCTGGTTCGAGGGGGATTATTATTTACATTGTAGAGGGACTGATATGGGGACCAGGTTTGTACCCAGCTATGTTAATTTATTTATATCACATTGGGAAAACAATTTTGTTTTCTCCAATCGTGGCTGGAGTGTGAACCTGGTCCTCAATAAGAGATTGATGACATTTTTTTTTAAATGGAAGGGGGATGAGCCTTCTGTTTTAGACTTTTAAATATTTTAAATTCAAATCAGTGGAACATTCATTTAACCCAATAAATAAGTAGAGAAAACATTACCTTTCTATGCCTTGACATTTATATAAAAGATAACAGAATTAACACACACACTTTCTTGAAAAAAGTGGATGTAAATAGTTACATCGACAAAGAGTGTTGTCATTGTCAACCCTGGTTGGATAACATCCCTAAAGGTTAGTTTCTTCGCTTAAGACGTAATTGTACGGATCTTGATTCATTTAATAACCAGGCAGAACTTTTTTTTTAAAAAATCAGTTTTTAGATTGTGGTTATTATACAGACCAGCTAGATGGAGAAATCCAAAAACTTGAGAATTAGATAGAGATTCTCTACTTGTATATAAATCTAAAAGTATAAGAGGAGAAAATGAAATAATACCTCTGAATTTTAATTGTGGTAAGGATCAAAGACAATTAAAAAAGATTTTGAATAAAAACTGTCATATCTTACAGCAAGACCAAGAAATCATACCATTTATAGAGGAAAAAACAAAAATTGTCTTTAGAGGAGCTAAAAGTTTTAGACAGATACTTATCTCAGGTTATGTAGATGTACCCAACAATGAAAATAATTTTTAAATACATATAGAAATACTAATACAGGATTTTATTTTTGTGGTGACAGCATGGGATGCAAAAAAAAAAAAAAAGGACACTTTTAAATCCCAGACCGGATCAAAGCCATATAACATTGACTCTTTAATCATATGTCATCCTAAAAATGTGATATACTTGCTCACGTGCACTTGTGGATTACAATATGTTGGTAAGACATCAAGATGCTTAAAAACAAGGGTATGTGAGACTATTTATAATATAAGGAGAGGTTTTTTAAATTACAATGTTTCTCTTCATTTTTTTTAAATGTCCACGTTGGAGACCCTACAGGATTCCAATTTTGTGGTATACAGGTGATTAAAAATCACTGGAGAGGCGGCAACCTGGAGTCCTAGAGCTGCTGCAAGATGAGGTGGATGTTTAACTTGGACACCTTGTCAGCACTCATTTAAATATCTCTTTTTATAGGTATTTAATTATACATTTTTAATTACAATTTAATTTTGATATACTTATTGTATATTTTAAACATCTATTTTATAGATAGATGTTACATATACTTTTTGCTATATTATATTTCTTTGTGGATCTGGTCTCCTTTTATTATGAATTTGAATGTGTCATATATGCTTCCAATTATATACTGTTGTTTTTTCTGTGTAAAATGCTTTTAGCTTATGTTCTTAAATTTTATATATTTGTTTTCTATTTTTAAGTCCTTTTACAGTACAGCCTATATTTCTAAATGAACTATTATAATATAAACTGATTCGCCCGATACTATTATGGCATTTTAGGTCAAAACGCGTTAGTGTTACCGGACTTTCTTTTGTTTTTACAGCTTGCTTTGCTGTTGTATTTTATATACCTGTTTTTATTTTCAAGTAAAGTTCTTTACTTACCTAATTTGATATTGCTTAATCCAATCTCACCTGGAAAAGGAGAAGATCAAGGTGGTTGAGGTGTTGTGCTGATTACTTGAATAAGCTTATTATTCACCTTCTGAGACAGCTAGAGCCTGCTTTCTAAGGCTCTCAAGATTGTCAGTGACCCATTACCTCTGTAAACAATATTACGCTATATTTGTTTTGTATACTGTCTTCTACAGATTATCAGGAGGTCTCACAATATTAAGTATTTATCACTGTGTGCTTTGCACCCCCTTACTGTGTTTGTTTTTATATATTACTGGTAATAGATTTATTTTTCGTACAAACAGGTCCGTATTCACCAAAGAAAGTAAACACATGCTCATTCTCATTCTGATAATCCACAAACTTTATTTTCTATCATGATTGCAAAGTCCACAAATGAAATGCAATAAAATTAGCTCATAGTATGGTGTCATCATGGTAGTCTACATATAGTGTGCTATTGTGCACCACTGCACCACAGTGATCTTATGAAAGAAGTCCATGGAACGAAATGCGTAGACCGTTATGGTGACACTACACTATATTTAATTTCATTGGTGGAATTTGCTATTATGTAAGAAAATAACATTTGTGGATTATCAGAACAAGCAGTGGTGGCATTTATCCAGTTGGATGTTGAAATTAAGTAGTCTGAAATAACAGGAAACATATCTTGGTTATAATATAGTTCAATTAGGTTATCATAACAATAGATTCTGTAATAATTAGAGTCGTTTTCAATAGTGAGAGAATTGCAATTAAGGCTAATGTGCATATGTTTGAACTTCATTACCCATAATAATCAATCTGTCTTAAAAGACACTCTAAGCATTAGTACTACTATAAGCTTAATGAACTGCTTCTGGGGCAAAAAAAACTGTCCTTGCAGTCTCAGTAATGTAAACATTACCACTAGTGGCTTGACTTTTGGGGTCCTGCAATCTTTACCAGATTAACATTCAGCTCTTCATGCTTTGCATTGGATTGAAGGAGATCATCATCACTGATGAGCTCAGCAGTGGAAGAGAAGCGGTATCGCGAAACAGCATAGGGTGGGTTATAAGTTAAGTAAATCTTTTCAAACTGGCGCAATAATCTAAATAGAAAAACACTCTAATATTAAAAATACATGTTTGTATTTCAAATATTAGAATGTTTCGTTAATTTATTGGGCAAACCTGTTCTTCTTGCGATGTTCCAATAGCTAATCAGTTTATGAAGTAATATGTTACTGTCAAGAACTTAAAAGTATAAGATTCTAACGCCATTAAAAACAAGGTGGCCTAATGATATAAGGAAAAATTTGCCTGTTGAATGTAGACTAACATTGTGCCTTTCTAAATTAGTGTTATAAGAGATAGTGCATTTGACATTTCAAATGTAACTTCTATGTTATCACAAATATAGTGAGAGACAGGTATAGACATTTCTTTTTAAATAAATATAAATATGACAGGAGAAAGCAGTTATTTTTTTCTTACTTAGAGTTAAAGCTATGGATGTAAAATAAGGCTCCTCCCAGAAACCCTTCCCTGTAATTTAGTTTTTTGCACAAGGTTCATTAATCAATACATTTAGATAAATACACTGCCAGTAGTTTGGGTCATATTTCATCCCTAATATAATTACTTGTTGTTAACACATATTAGGAACTTGTTTTCCAAGCCCTAACAAATGGAGAAAAAGCATAACATCAGAAAATTATTGCATTAGCAACTGGATGTCCCCTACCGCGGTGATTAGATGACAATTACCTAATTTAGGCAGTGTGATCAGATTAAGAAAATGAAGGGAAATGGGTTTCCTAATGGGATTTAAGACAACAGGATGGCTTTTATCTATACTATTTCAGAGAATTTAATGCAAGTGTGGGGCATGCAGGCATACAAAAAAGTGGAATTTAATGTACATGTCTAATAATAAAAAAGGTAGTTATGGTAGAATAAATTGTTTTGTAAATTTTGAGTTAACATTTCTATACGTAACATTTTGCTTCTATAAAAGTATTTTGATATATTTATTTTTACACTTCAGCTGGCTTGTCAGGACACTGGGTGAGCTTATTATTTTGACATTAGATGTTTCATAAACAAAGCAATGCTTTTAATAGTATGGCAGGCTTAGTTGATCAACTATTCTGCTGTGCACATATGACAGTTTTGAATTATTATTGTTTAAGCAATACATATATTTAATGAATTCCCATGAGCCCAAATGTTTGTGCTAGTGGAGCTACACTTAATATACACTTTGTATGACCAGAACTCTGAGCATGACATTGACAACTATGATCTCAGAATTCTGTGTTTAAAAACGCATTCTACAAAATTGTGTTTACATCAGTGTTTCTCAAACTAGTCCTCAAAACCCACCAACAGTCCAGGTTTTGTTAGTATCTCCACTGGAATAACAGGGAAATACATAAATCCTGGACTGTTGGTGGACCATGAGGACTGGTTTGAGAACCACTGGTTTACATGGTCTCTATTATTTTCGGTGTCAAAGCCTAGATACCTCTGTGATATGTGCTCTCATATAGTTTTCTGCTACTTCCCATATATTCATCATTGCTTAATTTAATGACTCTAAAGAAAGATAAGGAGCATTTTGATCCCTTGTGCATAATATACACATTTTTTTCTGACTCTACCATTTGTAATTCCTGCTATGTCTAGTATAAAATTATATTTCACCTGTTACATAGTTTTACATATTAGGCAAATATTGTAATAAACACTTATAGCATTAAGGAAAATGACTGAGAAAAACTTTAACAGTTGAGTGAATAATCCCTACAATAATTCAACATACTTCAAATAACTAAGCACATAAAATTCGTGGTTTACATGTTTCAATATTCACTATCCACTCTCTTTTGTGAGAGAACCAATTAGGGTTGCAACTGTGGGTTGTCCACATTGAAAGAAAAGATTATCAGTCATGGGGACTACAGCACAGATAAACATTAAGTCATGGTGACTACAGCAAAGATACACCCTTCAAGACTTCTTACCACTACCACTGCTGCTAGCATTGGAATGTCATGCTTTAATCTGACTACCTAAACTGCATTGTTACATTTAAGTGTAGTATCAGTCATGGATCATTCTGATATGGCAGTATAGAGCACAGGAAAAAAAAAACATATTGGTAGAGAATATCTGGCATTTTCAAGAACATTTCACTGACATATTACCTTTACGCACACCAGCTGACCAAAGACAAAAAAACTGCATGCTTCACAAGGGAACCTAAAATACAACCACTTGTCCACCACCCTCACAAAAAAAAAAAAAGATGTATTCCTTACATATATATATATATATATATATATATATATATATATATATATATATATCAATGAATCATAACTTAACTTTGAAAAAGGATGTTGTGCTATTAGCTATAGGATATGAAACGCAGGGGGAAAACATCACAGTAGAGAGAGATACTAGTTTCATGTACATGAATTCTTCTGATAAAATGCAGCTAAATAAAGGTAATTACCCTACATCATTAGATTAATTTATCTCTGGAATTATTCAATAATATGTAATCTGGTAATTATAGCTTAATTTCAAGTAACATTTCAAACACCATAGCCACTATACCCTGCAGTAGTTGTTATGGTTCCAGGAGTGCCCTGACACTGCCACAGTAAGTAGTCAAACAGTTTAAGTACATTTTGACAATGAACTTGGGTCCTCTGGGTTTAGCCTCTCATCTGGCATACTCACGCAGGAGAACCTGGAGGTTTTGATAGAATTAAGCATAGCTGATGCAGAACTGCACCCACTGACTAAGAGTATTTAGCTGACAGTCTCGGCCAATAGGCACATCCCTGTATGACGCAGCGTAGCACTATTGAATTAAGGGGATTCTCCTGCTGGAGAAAACTGAAAGAAGGGGCAAAGGCAAGTTGTCAAACCATACTAAAATGGCACTCCTCGCATTGTAACCATTACAGTGAAGAGTAGTGGTTATGGTGCTTGGAGTATTCCTTTAAGCACCTGCATGATAGATTAAATAGCATGGCAGCATGGATGTAGGACCCGTGTGTTACAATGCCCCTGCACATCATTATTATTCATAATATATTCACAATTACTGTATCCTAGGTCATACAGTAAAAAAGTGCAATATTTGCCACTTTCCTATCTGCATTTATAATGGCAGTCTAGAATTCACTAACCTGCAATAAAAAAAAATTTAAACTGTATTTTCATATAATTGCAAGGATATATAATATAATTAGGAAAAATAATACATTGACGTGTTTTTTTCAGCAGTGGTAAGTTTATTAATTTAAATGTAAAGCTATTTATTTATTTTTTAAGTTGATATTCTTTAAAAGAATAAATAGCTTTGTCACACCCAGAACATACCTTTCTTAAGATGATGCTTCTTACACTAACTCAATTTATTTAAATGTACAACAAAACATAAAAAAATAAGAGGTGGAACTCTTGGTAGGTGTTCATCTTAAAGAATATCAAAGAGTAAAATTCTCTCAAAGTCTCTGGGTTAACATCTGGCATATTTGCTTTTTGTGAATAACACAAATAATTTGGTTCATAATTACTGCAGTTTGATGTAAACAGCATATTTATCCACTTATATTAAAGTAACAGGAAATTAAATTATATTCTGTCTATATTTCTGTTGTAATTCTAAAATCTGCTTGTAAATGAAGCAGTTTTTACCAGAGCTTTTAGTTTCCATCATTAAATTGAGCTGGTTTATCATTACACAAAAGGCATTTTATCTTTTTGCAGTATCAACATTTCCACTCATGCACATAATAATAAAAAACGTTAAAATGTCATAATTCTTCACTACAGAATGTGAGATAAAATGAATCGCACTTAAAGAGCCGTTGACCACAAGTAATCAACTTCCCACATCGACACATCAAATGATCTCTAGCTTAATTACCCAAAAAGACAAACCGTTTAGCATATGATGTACATTGTCAAGCTGTTTAAAGGCTGAAGCTACACAGTTTTTAATATGTTTCACCGGCAGAATACATTACTGTCACGACCCTTGCCTCTGCATCAGCAGATAAAACAGCCACCTCTGAATGAATAAAGTAGTTCTACATGTAAGTATAATAAAAAGACAAACCAGTTTAGCAATCTGCACAATGACTATTTAAAAATATGTTTGAAATAAAAAAATTTGACAAACTGGTGCATAATGATATTTTATATTTTGTTGGCAAGTGGAACACTTGAACATATAGATAGGTACTGTATTTAGAAATAAATGCAAAACAAAATTTAAATATAATAAAAAAGTATTGTCACATGAAAGTGTGGAGGTTGCTACTAATCCCTAGGCTTTACCGCATCTACACAGCGAGCAGCCCAGAACAGGAAGCGGCTCAAGCAGTCAGCATGCTCCTTACTTTTTAATATAGATAAACACAATCATTAAGCCTCTACCTGACAGAGGATACTGGGACATATAGTTAAGCAGTTGACAAGAATTTGAGATTAATACAGCTGGTGCCCAAATGTATCAACTTGTACAAATTGCACCACTTACAATTTTGTGGAGCAATAAGATACAAACATGGACTCCTTGTTTCCGGTATATTGAGCACATTTTCTTTGCATCAACATTTTCCCTTCCAAACAGTGTAATCTGTGACAGAATGCATATTTCTTGACATGAATGTGTTTAAGATTCATATATTCTTTTAATCCTGTATATCTGTAGTTCTCTAGGGAGATTAGTATATAAAAACCTGACAATTTTCACCTAATCAACCAATGCTTGTAGCTGACTTAAGGGTACATTTAATTAATGACGGGAGTGTCACTATAAATACTAAATAATAATAATAATAATAATAATACTAATAGCACACCTAAAAGACTTCTTGGAGGTTGATGGAATTTCATGCCTTCAGGGCATCTATTGTTTATATTCAAGATACAGAATTTAAACTGAATGCTGTCCCTCCTCTGTAGAATGTAGTACCTAATTGGGTTATTTGGTAATAACGCTTCCTCTAAAACCAGGATTGCGGTACATTTCTCCAGATCTTTACTGCTTGCACCCACGGCCCATTCATTGGATTAAAATGGGAGATATACCACTTGATAAAGCCTGTTTTGGGCGAAACGTGTTGTGTTTTTATAAGAATCCAATAAAAGTATTTTGCACACTTACTTTTATTTGTTGCTGTTTTATCCTGGCTGATAATTTATAATTTTAAAGATCCAGTACTACAAAAGAAATCCCTGGTGGGATTATTCCACCTACGCATAGTTCATAGAGCAGTGTGGCTGCTCTGAACACTGTAAGTACGTTTCATTCTACCTTTTACTGCTGTTTTTTATACGGTAAACACTATGGGCCCTCTCTTGTGATTTTATTTCATAAGACCGGCACTGCAAGCATCGCTAGAAGGATATCCTACATGTGGGGAGTTTAAATACCACTGTATGCTGTTTTACTCAGAGCTGGTTATTGCTCTCCCAATTGTAAGTTGGCACTCTTAGGACCTTAGGAGTGTTGTCTGTATTTGCAGTTAACCTACATTATTGCACCATTGGGTTTTTCCCCCTTTTATGTATTTTATATGCTGACGCTTATCTGGAATGCTGTAAGAAGTCTTGTGGATACACCTCCAAGTGTCCAGTTATATCCTACATGTGGGGAGTATTAAATACCACTGTATGCTGTTTTACCTAGAGCTGGGCATAGCTCTTTAAATTGTGAGTTGGCACTTTTCTACTTCTATGTTGTTCGTGATCCAGCTTTCCTAAAACGGTTTTGCACTATTGGTCTCTTTTTTTTGCTTTTGTATTTCATATTTACCACTGAGAATTCAAAGCAAGGACTGAAAAATATACACTCCAGGTCTTCGCTGTACTTTAAGAGACTCTTTGTATTATTTCTGATTTTTGTTTATTATCTCTCATTGTCCTACTTAGCGCACCCTGTATTTGTTGTATCTTGTTCATACCATAGTATAGGGAATTAATGCAAAGAATTGTTGTACTATTATAAGTAGTAATTTGCTGAATACAAAACAAAGTGTGACCCTAGCAATAATTTAAGAGGCAGTAGAGGATTTTTCAGTAAAGGTTGGTAATGATGGGTAGGGATCCTAATATGACCCTTTACCATTGACTAGGTAGTTATGAAAAATGTTTATTTAGGGATGTGCAACGTATGCCCAATCTCACTTCTATATTCCAACTACCTACATTGGTTGTGAGCAATACACCAAAAGTGCAATTTTACTCTTTATCTTGCATGCATGATATGCTTTTTCTATTACATACATTTTGTGAAATTTAATGGAGGCCAAAGTATGTGACCAGACTTGTAGACTTGGTCAGACTATTCTCCAATTTCATTTATCTGATAGAGCCTACCAATCCCGCTTGGAAACTTGAAATCATACATTTCCTCAAATTGGAAAGGAGCCAAAACAATGCAGTTCCTAATTCCCCTTCTATTAAATAATTTTCCAAATATTGCCAACTGTTATACAAACTGTTTTTGTTTGAGAAGATGTCAACACAATGTCTGAATTTATATGGGAAGGTATGAACTTTTGTTTGAATGTTAGCATATTAATATTTCATCAATATATGTTGCTATAATTATCATATGTAATGATGGTACAATGGGTTGCTCTAGAACAGTGGTTCCCAACTCAGTCCTCAAGTACCCCCTAACAGTCCAGGATTTAGGGATTACCCAGTTGTGTCTAAGGTGTTTTTAGAAAGAAAAAAAACACTTTAGACACAACAGGATAATTCCTAAATCCTGGACCAGTAGGGGGTATTTGAGGACTGGGTTGGGAACCCCTGCTCTAGAACACCCATGCCTAAATGTTTGAATGTTGTTTGCAGAGTAATTTTACTACATGGCAGGAGGCTTCATATTTTGCATAAACTTTCTTTACTTACTCCATAGCAACAACGAACATTGATAAAACGAAGAACCAATCAGAAACAAGTTCAGTGTATAAGACGCATCTATAACTAAGATATTTCCTCTTTCTTTGCTGCTCCATCACAAGTCAGGTCAGAGATTTGTGTTTACTTTAGTCTAGTGTTTTAGCTTGTGCTTTCTCAATATTCCATTTTATTGTTTGTTGTGGGGTCTTTTAGGTTGTGTGGGACTGTGCTACCCTGTTCCTGGATCCTAAGTGGTGTTTCCTAATTAAAGGGTTAATGTGTGGCACCTAAATGCTCCCATTACAGATATGATTTGGCTCAATCAGATTCCTCCTCTGAGGAACAAACCCGCTCAGCAAAATGCCATTGAAAGGGCAAAAGTGGCAGAGACCCACATAAAGGGTTTAAGGGAGTACAAGCTCCTGGATGCAACTGGGCTTTGTCAGTGTGATGTATTTGGCAGCTGACCTCTTCTCCTGAGCCAAATCCTTTTACGTGGGTATGAGGCGGGAATGGGTGAGAAACATCTTTGAATGGGCCAACATTGCTTTTGTTTTCTGTGCAATATGAATGTGGTGCTTTCTTCAGAGAGATACCGCATAGCATTCCACCAATTACGATTGGTGGAAAGTTGTATGATCTTGAGGCCAAATAATTGAGCCCACAGGCGCAAGGCAAACTTTTGGGAGAGGCATTTCTGAAAGAGCTAAACAAGCACATTAATGTCTTCACATCCTTAAATAAGGTGCAATCCTCAATAAGAAGTTTTCCGGGGTAATATCTCTACAGGTGTTTTTGGCAGGGTTGGTCAGCAGCGGCACATGAACTCTCTGTGCATATCAACAGTCTGGAGCTATTGGCAGGTGTCATTGCCATACACAGTCTGCATCAACCAACTTGGAGGCACTCACTCCCAGGCGTTAATCGGTTCTCACAAAATAGATCTTTGATTACTGTCTTCTCCACAACATAACACTGAAGGCAGAACATCTCCCAGGGGACATCAACCTCATGGCAGACTGGTTATCTTGCCACTAGAGAACAGCAGCTATTGGCAACTGGACCCTCAGGTGTTTGCTGCCCTGGATAATCAGAGGGTTCAATTTTGCTTGGACCTGTTTGCATCCTGCACCAGTCATCGGCTTCTGAATGTTTACAGTTGGCTACTCGACCGGGAGAGCACAGCAATGGATGCATTACTACAGATGTGGCCAGCTTGGGGAACTTATGCTTTCCCTCATTTCGCAATGATTTGAAGGTCCTTCACCAGATTCAATTACAAATGGTGTTGCTCCTGCTATTGTCTTTCTATAAGCTTTTGTCCATTCTTAGCTGAGTTGATATGTTGAAACTGACATCACTTATATTTTTTTAATAATGAGATTGACTTAGTAGAGCAGTAGTTTTTCTTATTTGCCACAATCAGCTCTAAGCAAGATAGAGCAATCTGTGATAAAGCCTGCAGTTACAAATTGAAACATCAATTCTCCCAAGTTGGTGGTAATCTTTATTATGTATCACTAACTACAGTTTTAGTATAATCCACACTTCTCACCATGTCAGCTCTAAAGACAGGTAGTAGGGCATTTTTGCCTTACCAAAGGCTGCATCCTACAAAAATATGTCCATCTCTGGGTTCCAGGAATTTTTCAGTATGCTGAAGATGACATCACAGGTGTTGATAGCATTTCCATGTTCTTCCAAGTATGTCTCCTCAGGTGCCATGAAATGCTTGTCCATTGGCTAAAGTAGCTGCAATATGGAAACAACCTCTTAAAAGAATTTGTACCCTCTGCATTCACTCCCTAACTACCCTTCACTCCCTAACTACTCTCTATCCCACTTCTCTTTCCCTTTTGCTCTTAGTCATAACAATTAAACAATGTATACCTCTCTTCCTCTTTGTTCTTGTTTAGAATATCCCTGCTCTTTATCTTCTGCACCTCTCCTCAACCTACCATGCCTGCACTCTGTCATCCTTAGTTGATGATGGTGTAACACCACACGGTTTGTATGAAAACAGTGACATTACCACCTTGCTATATTAAATGCTGACATTCAAAAATCACAAGCTTTCTTATTTCTTTAACAGTGGTGGGTCATAAAGTTAAGGTATTGAAATCCAAGTTTAAAAAAAAAAATGTCCTCCCTTAAACTTATTTTTGGGAAATGATTTAAGTTAATTTTAAGTTAAGGCAGCATTTTATGGTAATGCCTTTTATTTTATTCAAACAACATGGTGTTTGTGAGTCATGACAATCAAGCTTCACTTCCTATTACACCTGTGTCATTGATCTGGCTATCTTCCACTTCCTGTACATAATGTAATGCTGTGTTTATTTATTGATCTATGGAGTCTATCAGTGTGTAGGCTAACCAGATTCTTAATTGGGAATGTTATCTTTTGTACACTCTTGTATAAACAGCACAGGGTTTCAACATAGTAAATGAGCTAATCAGAAATCAGAAAAATACCACCTTGTACATTGAATACAACTATCAGTATATATTTCTAAATAAAGTAGTGTGGATGGTATATACTATATTGCACTATATTTTTGGTTGTATTATTGAAAAAATATGCAATAATAATATTAGATATAAGATAACAGATATGCGATAACAGTATATATTTGTATACAAGCAAATATTAGGCAAAAATCATAGCACACAATGGCCTAAATGTAAGTTATGAAAAATATGTCAGTTTTATCCAGATGAGATTATGCTGTGAAGTTAGCCATGGGTGGCAAGTAAGTGCACTGATGTATAAACAGTCAGTGCCAAATAGTAAATAGAAAAAAGTCACCCATGCATTACTGTCTGCAATCCACAGCTTTGACTGCCACCTCACAGTCCAAAATGTAGCTAAATTGTAAAATTGCACAATTTGTATGGCTCACTATTTGGCTGAAAGTTCTAGGATATCATACTTTCACACATGTGACCAGAACAAAATAATTCCTAGAGTGTAGATGGCATCTATTATATGTATCCATAAGATAAAATTGTATATTCAAATTATTATTTGAAACAATATGCTTTATTACAATATCAACCTTATAAAAGAGATATTAGGGTTATTTTAACCAATAGTTTAGAGCAGCGGTCGTCAACCACTGGTCTGCGGACTGGTTCCGGTCCGCAAGAATTTATTGCCAGTCCGCGAAAGCTTTCACCCGACTTTACTGTCGGGTGAAAGCTTTCGTGGACCGGCAATAAATTGCTGCAAGATATTTCTATGCCTCCCTCTCCCATGCCGATCTCCCTCACCGGCCCGCTAGTAGTGTAATGCTGGAAGCTGGCAGGGGAGGGAGGGAGAGAGGAACCAGGGGAACTCTAACCTGTAGCTCCGCCGGGTTCTCCTCTCGTGAGCTTGAAGCGTTGCCGCAGTTACCACGGCAATGCTCCGAATCTCGCGAGAGTGAACACTAGCAGCTCCTGAGGCTGCTAAAGTTCACTCTCACCACTTGAACCACCAGGGATTCCCAACCAGACCACAGGGAATGCCCCTATCCCAAGCAAAGGTAAGCAGGGAGGGTGGATATCGAAATTTAAAAAAAGAACATTAAAAAAAAAAATATATATATATATATATATATATATATATTTATTAATCTACCCTCCAACCTCACAGACCCACAATCATTCTCCCCTATACACACACACTGTCCCCAAAAACACACAAACACTGCCCCAATACACACACACACTGCTCCCATACACACACACTGCCCCCCATACACATACACTGCCCCCATACACACACACACACACAGACACACACACATTGCCCCCATACACACACACACTGCCCCCATACACACACTGCCACCATATACACACACACACTGCCCCCCATACTCACACCCTGCACCCCTCACACACACACACACACACACACGAACTGCACCCGTCACACACAAACTGCATCCCTCACACATATCATTGCTGGCTGATGCTGGTCCCCAAAATAGTTTTCTTCTTTTTTCCGGGCCGCGGGTGCTAAAGAGAGTTGTTATTATGTTGCAAATAATATATTGGCACTATCCCTTGGATTTTTATCAGTGTGGTTTGAGAACAGGTTAGAGTCTCCCCTGCAGCCAGAGACTGGCCCTTCTTCAGCCATTCTGATATTATAGAATGTTAATTCCAAGTCAACAGTGATTATTATTGTGGTTGAGGTGGGGGCTGTTTTTGGGTGCAATAGATAGTCTACTTTTTTTGTCAAATTGCTGCTAAATGATTTGACAAGATCTAAGAGAATGACACCCATTAACTATGTTTATCTGCATAATCACTATACTGAGCTGTAATGTCAATATTGCTTATAGTGTCCATTTAAAATATAATTTAAGCACTTTTACCAACTTCTCAGTCAGAGTCTTTTACTGCTAATTTTCCTTGATAATCCCTTTGTTCCCCTACTAAATCCCTCTGTCCCCCCTTCCTCTCCTCCTCCCATGATATTGAGTCCCTACAACCCGTATGGACTTGTAGGGACTCAATGTCCAAATTTTTGGACAAAAGTGCAGCTTCTATTTTTTCTATTTTTTATCTTTTATTTAAAGTATGAATAAATAATTTGGCATGTCTCAATGTGTGGTTATCTTTGAAAATGCTATATCATTTGAAAATAAAGAAAACAATAACACGCATTTTACCTAGTGATTGGACATGACTTTCCTAGTGATTGCTTGTAATATTCTATAAGTCTATGTGTTATTAACCTGACGCAGGTGCAGTTATATGCACCGAACGCGCATTGTGTCCATTTCTAACTCTCACTTTATTGAGCAATTTTAGCACTTATGCACGCACAGGGTGTTTAGCACCCCTTTTTTGTTCTTAGATTTTTGGTTTTGTGGGGGTAGCTTGGAGGCATAGACTTGGAGCATTCAGATATAAGGGATCAGCTTAGAACACCCACAAAGCTGTTGCTGTAGCAGAATTAGTGACTAGCATTTAGAGGATCTCTATATTTGCTGATAATTGTGTGTTTAGCATAGAAATATGTCCCTCTTTCTCATTCTTACCTCTCATATATCTATGAGGTTGCTGCTACTTAGCTGTATCAAATGGGATAAGAATACTTTTACCAAAATGCTGCTTCATTTAATATGAGTGATATATAACTCATTTATGTTTTGAAGCTTGTATATTACTCATGGTAATTCTTCTTATCACAATCCCTTTACTCAGGTCTATAGCTCTGTTGCTATATGGTCTTTTGCTCCCAGGGTTATGTTTACTACCCAGATCACTATTTAGTAAACATTCCCTATAGCAATCCTGTTTATCTGGACTTAGCAGCTATTATTAGGGTTGGTTGTAATACACATAACAATTATAAAGTTCAATTGTAATCATTATTTTCTTATCTTACCTAATAAAGTGATTTTTACTAGTTACTATTGGTACGTATAGCTGATGATATTTGTGATTATAGCCCCACAAATATTAGCTCTAAGCTAGTTATTATAGTTGCAGTTTTGATTTTTCCCTTCTCTAAAATCCAGTATTGAGTCCCTCCTTGATTGGGCTGTATTCACTTTTTATGTATGTGTTATTAACCTGTATTCACATTTTTTTCCTTACATCTGCTGCAGACACATGTATAATACTTTTAAAAAAGAATTTACCATAACAACAGACAAATAAACTAATACAACTATTTGGCCTTAGATAAGCTAAACGACCCAAACACTAGTTTCTCTAAAATAACCTGAATTTAAATATATATAAGCACATAATATGCCATTTACAAAATAACACAAAGTACAAGTAGACCTAGAAAATGTTCCACTTAGAAATCCATCATTTAGAAATTGAGTTAATTTGTACAATCAATCCTTTGGTAACCAAGAGGATGTTGATGAATAATTTCACTCATTAATTCTTTCCTGGTGTCAGTGACCTTTTTTAGATGGTAACAAAGGTCCTGCTTTTCCAACAGATAGCTGTGTGTTGAATGCCCCACCATGTGCACAACGTATTTCAGCAGAAGCCAGTGTAATGATGGTATTTCTATTAGTCATGGGTAATGATGCAGTCCCTGGTCGCTGATGTCTGAAGCTTGGATTAAAATGAAATATTGATGACTTTCGGACTCAAAAACCCTTTTCACTTGTCCGGAATGTAATTATTTAAGCTGACTGTAGTGATGCCTGAATGAGATTAACACAAGCCTGGCTGTTTCATAGTGGAAGGAAAAGCCAGCATAATGATTGTTGACAGATTGGTAGGGGGAGGGGGTTAGTGTTTTAACACAACTGAGAGGAGCTCACTAACAAGACATTCTCTGCCTTTATCATTTATGTGTTTCAGAAAAATCAAAAGGAGGAACAGACTTTGTAGGATGATTGCCATCAGCAGTGACAAAACAGTCAAAGATGATTGTTTTCAACCGTAACATTTTCAGCGTTTTTCCCCTAGATTAATTTTGATGAAATTATTTTCAGAAGTAAAAAAAATAATGCTCGGTGCTCTGCAGCAATAAAGCTGGCATATGCAGAAAAGCATTTCCACCATAGGAAAAAATATGCACTTCTTGGGGTTATTGACAAATATAGCCTTAAATTGCATTCCTTTTTGTAAAAAAAAAAAATCAGATATTCACTAAATGCAACAAGCAAGACTACTATGAAACCCAACTAGCTTGCCCTCCAGTTTGTCCCCATTCAGGTCAACCACTATATATCCCTGTAGTGGTTATGGAAACAGGACCCCCCGTATCATCCAATAAAAAGTAATCATACTACTTTCAAAGGTTTGACACTTATCTGGGTCCAGTCTTCTTCTCAGATATAACTAATGTGGAAGTCCCCACTTCTGCATTAATAATGTAATTTCCTTACAAATCTCAATGAATTCCATACAAATATGGACAAAATGGATATACAGCCATAGGGAAAAAGAAAGCACACCCTCTTTGAATTCTAAAGTTTGACAATCATCTGTCCCTTAGCAGGTCTTAAAATTAGGTAAATACAACCTCAGATAAACAACAATACCTAACATATTACACTGTGTCAAGATTTATTTAATAAAAAATAAACCCAAAATGGAGAAGCCATGTGTGAAAGAGTACTGATGTGCTGATATAACTGCCATAATCTCTTATTTTTGTCACCATTGGGAAGAGGTCTGAATAATTAATTTAAAAAAAATAACAACTGTCCATTGAGCAAATTTTTGGGTGAGTCTGTTACATTTTGGCTCAGAGTACAGGTATTTGTACAATCACCCGGTAGTCACAAATTAGGAAGGAAACAAATCTCAATGTCTAATTAATTCTTCAAAGTAATTTTGAAATGAGTCAAAATATATGTTTCTCTTTTATATTTTTATATTCTACATATTAAATTCATTAAATAAATAACACTCCATGTTGCACAGTCCTAATAGACCTAATTGATGTTGTTTAAAAAATTTAGGGGGAATATTTTTTGTAAAATGAATTTAACTTATATACATTCTTTTAAAGTCTCTTAAATGCAAATTAATTCTGTAATTACATGTAGAAAAATGTGAGTTGAGTTTTAATTACATGTTTGAAAAAGGGCATAATTATTAAATGGGAAAATATTGCTAGAGAAAGCTTAAGGTAGTCTAATCCCGAATAGGGCTTTTAAGAAACTTAAAACTGCACTCTTCACACAGCTTCAATAATACATCATAGGGGTTATTTTTTAAATCTCTGGTTTGGAAGCTCTTTGAATGTTTGGTCCCAAACATTTTAAAATCAACCATTAATACAGGTAATATTTACCTAAAGATTTAAATTAATTGTGCATGTATGCAGGGTAACTAGTGTTCAATTAACAAGAACATATGTAATAAGATAATATTCTAGATAATCATATATAATCTCTATAATCTTAATCTTATTTTATATGAACTAGAATTGCTGTTTTTACTTTTTCAAAGTTTTAATAGCTATAGACATGGTATTAAATATTATATATTTAACAAATATAGCCTATTTAAGTCTTGTGTATTAGCAGAGGAACTGACGACTCATTTAAAATATTTAAGGTTCTCTGTGGAAAAATAATATTTGTATATATGAATCATATTAGCAGTTTATATGTAAGTTTTTAAAGCAAATGTGTATAAAGTAGAAATTAGGCTAAAAAAAGGGAACAAAGCAGTTGTAAACAAAAATAAAATGTCCATAAAGGTAATTACCGTAAACCAAATACTCAGCTATGCAGTTAAACTGTTTGAACTTTGCATCCAACAGCATTACGAAGCAGCTAAATCAAAACTGTAACATACTACATTTAAAAAAAAAAAAAAGTTAAAGCTCAGCTTTTATTGTAGTCTGAATAAAATCCATATTCTGGTAGTGGAAAGTTTGCCATGACAAGCTTTATACTTTTCTTGTTTTGAAAAGTGTAGACATATTTGTTTCCCGGTTACCATACCACCAAATAATTATGACATTAGTGGGACGTTTGTAAGTAAATTGCTAAGTGCCAGTAGAGCTCTGTATTATTTTTTTGTATTATAAGTATTATATAGATTTCTTTTATTATTTCGATTTTCTTTTATTATTTAGATTTACTTTCTATATTTTTGGTTTTGTTTTATAGTATGTACAGGATTTGAGACCTGCAGGAATATGCAGGAACTGCACTTATTCCCCAGCAGAAATGACAATCCTGCAGGGTTAAAATACTCTTATTGCACCCTTAATAGGTTGGTGAAGATCAAAGATCTTTTTGACCATGTGCACACATTTATGGTCATAATGCCAGCGCAGAGACTGCAACTCTTACAAGCTCTGTCACTAACAGTGTACGAGTGTTGCCATGGTAACTCTCTGACAGTAAGTGAGTGCAGACGCTCCAAGAAAGGCACTGGATAAACATAGAAGTTCCGGCTCCCTCCATGCACCCATGGATAGGCAGTCCGCTGGACCACCAGACACATGAATGTGTCCATCCCTTGAAGGAGGGGAAAATAATTGTTGAAAATGTTACAATTAAAGTCCCTATCTCACTCCCCACATACAAACAGTACACTTCCCAACACATCATACACCCTCACACACATCGTACACCTCACACACAATGCACCCTTCACATTCACAGTGCACCCCACACACAATGCATCCCCATGCACACAGTGTACACAGGCTATATCCCCACGCACACACTAAAACCCCACACACAGTGCACCCCCCACACACATAATACGCTCAAACACAGTACAACACCCAAACAGTCTACACGCCCTACACACAGTTCATCACCCAACACATGGAACACCCTCTCCTACACACAGTGCAACCACCCACACACAGTGCAACACCCCAGACGAGCATCCCTACACATACACAACACAGCTTCCCCCCCACACTCTGTACACCCTTCCAATAAACATCACCCCCTATACCAGGAATAGGCAACCTTCGGCTCTCCAGATGTTGTGGACTACATCCCCCATAATGCTCTTACACACATAATGCTGGCAAAGCATCATGGGAGGTGTAGTCCAAAACATCTGCAGAGCCGAAGGTTGCCTATCCCTGCCCTATACCCTACCTATATCCATTTATGAGCACATTATACCCACTATATGCAAACACTACAAACCCTATACAAACACCAGTCTTAGGTCGGTACATTTGATAGCATATCTATCGGTAATCAGCTTGCCCTTTATTGATGTTTTTTTTAGATGTGTCTGTTATTTACTTTATGTCTATGCACTTTACATTGTGTATGTTGGTGTATATTATTAATAAAATAAAACACTCTTTTTTGGTATACATTGGTGTGCTACGGGTTTCTTATAATTCTTTAATGTGTGAGAAATGGTTAAGAATCAATTAAGAAAACAGTTACCAAAGTTCCAGAGGTTTCTGAGCATAAAGGTCATTTCAACAACTGGTCTGCCCTCGCTTGTGCACATACAGCCAATCAGAAAAAGCATGAAACAGCTGAAAGTAAAGGACTTATTGAACATCATCTGGGTTGTGGTGTGCATATTTGGGCTGAATGTTATAGGTTTATGGAATTTGCTGCATTAAATGCACTGAGGATGCAGCCATGTTCCAAAGAAGCAGTGACTGTAACAGTAAAATAAAGTGCTTTGAGCATTATGTTTCAAATAGTCATTGGAAATAAAAGCTCCCCAATTGTCTCAGTTAAGTAGTGCTAACTACAATGAGAATAGGCTCAAACAGAGTGCTTTAAAGTTCTACCAAAGATATAAGAGATATACAGAGTTAGTTATTTTAGTTGTTTCAAGTCTTTGATCCAATTGTAGTTAAGTTTACATTTTATGAGTTGTTGGTAAACATATGTTATTTTATATAACACAAAGAAATACAGGAAAAGGGCTGAGCCAATAGTTAAAAGGTACAATAGTTCGTCTGAATAGGTAGGGCTATATAACGTAGTTGGTCTCACTGATATGATGGGACTAAAGTTCTGATGCAGTAACTGAAGGTAAAGTCCGATAATATTGAGGTCTCACTCAGAAGTTAGTATCTTTATAAGATGCCTGTTTTAGAGTGTAGAGTCCTCAATGTCCCTAGTGGTCCAAAAGTCCCGCTTGTATGCAATACAAAAATAAGGAGACCCAATGGTGCAGTATATAAAAGCCAATATGGGTAAAATAAAAAAAATATGTGCAATCAACTCACATTTAAAAGAGCTACAGCCAGCTCTGGTGTGATAAAAGGAAGCCAGGTTAAAAATTCCAAATAAAGTGTATTAAAAAGATAATTGGCACAAAATTGTCACCAAAAAGCCTTTTATTTAAAAAAAAATACACAATCAAAATAACCATAACACGTTTTAATCTTATTAGCGCTGACCGTTTTTTCCTTTTTTTTAATGTTATTTTATGTCTGATACTCTAGTGAAGCTGTAATTTTAAAAGATACTAGACCATATTATATGCAAGTAATGTTTAAATAGTTTCAAGTAATTCATCTAATAATCTAGAGGTAAATAATAAAATTTAACAGCAACACCTAATCATTTTTTCCAAACAAACTGTATTTGCCAGGGTTTTGCAATGCAGTTTATAATTCGCTACACTTATTATTTTTTAGTAAATAAAACTCCATACAATGAATCATTTGTCAGAGAACAAATATAAATATGTCTCCATATCCCAGGCTCAAAATCATATAAGGTGTCACAAGCTGAAAGAGTTCATCATACTGACCTAAGACATTTAAATATGATGAGACAAGTGTTACAGGTGTATCCATAGATTCCTTCCCATATGTTTCCTGCCATAAAGAAAAATGTTATGTTAATGGGGGAGATAAGACCAGTTTAATATTTTATATTTTTAAATGGTGTTAATAAACTTCTGTACCCACAAGGACTCCTTGAAAGAGAATGCCTTACTAGCAAAAGAAAGAAGCATGCTATTGTTTTACATGGCATTTGTGTGATTCATATTTCACACTTTTTATCCTTGGTTTGAATTTTTTTATCCATTTTTTTTCATTATTTAAATAATATACAAAGTGATGTTCAATTAAAAACCAAGATTTTTTTTCTATTTATTTATCTGTCTTTCCAAAACCAAGACTGGATTTCCTTTAGAATTAATAAGTACTTACCTTTAGCACTACAGTATTAGTAGGATCTGCTAACAAGCTGCCAAGTTTGATTTTAAAAGGTGTTTGTGTGAGTTGCACACACTCTGTGAATTGGCATTAATCCATCAAGCTATAATAGACTGTTCTTTTTTCTCCAATATGGGAGATAAAGTGTTTTTCTCTTTTATATCAAGGTGCACATACAATATAAATCAGACCTTTTGTATATCTGTCTTTTTTTCTGCCTGTCTAACTATTTGTTAAGCCAAAAGACAAAATACAAAATCCCATGGGAAAGTACTTCCCTTTACACAAAGGTTGTCCGATTGTGTGCTGCATTAGAATCAAGCTTGGCACTAAAGTAATGGTATTCATTGGGACATTATTAGATAAGAAGGTAGTGAGGTCCGAATAATGTATGTCTAGAAGGAAAAATATGTATCCGTGCGTAGTGTATGTATATAAAGCAGGTTGTTTGTCTTTGAATAACACAGGTGTTAGTAATTGGGTTTTCATATACATATGCACAAAACATACGTGTTTTAGAATATATGCATCTTTTACATTAGGTAAATTTCCTAATAGTTTAAGTAATAGATGCAACAAAACTTTTGAAAATAAAAGCTGTACAAAATTTTAAATTTTTCAGGCATTCTTCAAGAAATGGGATATATCCTCTGAAATATGTTTGCCACATACATGGTGGCAAAAAAGTATGTGTCTTTATTCATTCACATCATTATAGTAGCCAAAATGGAAAAGTTAGCTTAGAGTGGAGTTACGGAGTCATCAAAGCAGACCATCTGTCTTGACGATATCCTCAATGGAACTGAATTAAAAGTCTAAGTCATGGACCCCTGGTATGCATTGAGGACTAGATCGGGAACCACTAGATATTTTTTTTTTTTTTTAGATGAGCCTGGTTATCCTATTGCTTTAAGTTGACCATTGTTGTTATTACATAGACCTCTATTATGCAGAGGTATACCATATATGTAATACAGCATTCATAACTTACCTACATTTTTTTTAAAAACTCATGAAGGAAATTGCTTAACAAATTATTAGAATCTGTCGAGGTTTAAAGAGACGGTCTAGGTACAAAAAATATGTCCTCTTAATTGGATATAAATGATGTCTTTGCAGTCTTGTAAATGAAAACAATGCTATTTCTTACAACTGGCACAGTTAACACCACCATTTAAGCACAAATTAATATATATGAAAAGTGGAATAATGAGAACAACAATATGTGTAGATTTTAGCTCTGTCATCTTTTAAATAGTACTCTGTGATATTACTGAATGGAGGCCTTGCAAATTGGTGCTAGAAGTGAGATAAAGTTTAATATGCTATAATAAGGCAATGCAAATTAAAATTTGACATGGCAGAAGGGATTTATCTTTTCGTCATTGCCGGAAATTGGAAGTTTGTGTGTTGGATCACTAATCTAGATCACCACATGTTATATTCAAGTGGAGTGAACCACAATTCTACTTTTTGCACATTACATGACTGATATGTGAGTAACATGGCCGTGATGTGAAGCAACATTGCTTCTACCAATATTTTGAAGAATCCACAAAGTGTTATGCTTCAGTACATTATTTTAAGTATATTTTAACATTTATAAAATTGTGCTAATTTTCTCTCTACTAAATTGTCTTTTTTTTTTATAAACATATATTTCTTCTTCAGTACTTAAAGGAACACTATAGGCAACCAAGCCACTTCAGCTGATTTAAGTGATCTGGGTGCAATGTCCCAGGTCCCTTAGCCTTGCATAAGTAATTATTGCAGTTTTTAGTAAACTACAATAATTACCTTTGAGGGTTAACTCCACCTCTAGTGGCTGTCTAATAGAAGAAGGTTTTTTAACCCTTTCTGTACCATGGAATGTGGGTGAGATGGTGGGTACGATGGAGGGGGAAAATATAGGGAGCTATAGTAGCAGAAAAACAACTTTTTTATATTTTTTTTACAACAATATTTATAAGTACTGATTTGAAATTGTCAAAAAACCCTATGCTGGTACTTTTTAAAAATAATATACAGAAAACTATGACAGGGATTTCTTCAATAGTTACTTTCTGAAGCTCAATTCAGAAACACTTGCCAATCTCAAGAAATTCCCTTTTCAAGTGAAGGTTTGAAAGACTGTATAAATCTATGATGCCATTTCGTTGTCCTGCCTTTCCAGTGAAATATGGTTATATTTTCATATGGTTATTACAGCTCAATTAACTATAGCTTGGATGAAGAATCTAAGAACCCTGATAAGAATCTTATAAATAAAGTCACTAAAATTACTTTGGGTGCACAAATTTGAAGTAATGTATCACTGTATGATAATTTTAAAACCGTGAAAGAATGAAGACTTGTTTAATGATGTGATGTGAGAGAATATTTTAACTGCCTGATAGATCTAGTCCTTAAATTCTCCTGCTCTCATTAACATATTAATCTCTGTCCAGAGACTAAGGTGACCCCATAGCTGTTTTAATCATATTACTATGCCAATTGCTGCATGATTATAATTACGTGCAATCTTCAGGCATACACCAATAAAAATATAGTTGATAGTCTATAGTCTTTATTTTAAAGTACTTAAATTTGTATTTTTAGTATGCCTTTTCAAATAGTATTACCTTCAACCAATAATAGATTATTTGTACAATGGTGCAATATTTTATTTAAAAGTATGTGTATTTTATAGTGACTTTGAAGCAATTATATGGTTTTACGCCAGATGATCAAAGTTTTATTTTGGTTATAATTTGGTTATTTGTGCAGTTACTATTCACCAGCAAATGTTTCCATCAAAGTCAGTCTTTTTCCAATTCCATCTCATACAAACTGACCGTGGAATGGCTGCCGTGCTTCAGTGCCATAACTAGATAGTGTTTTAGAGAATCTACCACAGGGCATCGAGTCAAAAAGCTTGCAGTGTTGAAATGGTTCTCTCATCTGCTTCCATCAGTTTTTTAAACTGTTTGAGGTGTAAGGTCATTTCAAGGGTGGCAAACCAAATAGCAGTTTCTTACCTCAGGCACCAGTTTTAGTACTGCTCTAGTTATCGATCCATAGAATGATACGCTTGGTGTCAAATATGCTCATCTTTTCTGTATTTTTTTCCCATAAGTATAATATTTAAAGGAAACTGCCTGTATTATATGTTTTCCCCAATTTAAAAAAATAAATATAATGTATCTCTCGTCGTGTATGCCTATTACTTTTTTTTTTTTTTTAAATAATTCTGTTTTTTATTCCCCTGGAAAGAAATGTGTTAAATCATCGAGTCACATTGTACACTCACTATTCAGTTTTTAAGTTTGGTCCTTTTGGCACTAAAAATATAATACTTTATAAAGATTTATTCTCTAAACAGGGATTTGCAGTAAGCTGCAAACCAAGTTCCACAAATTTAGTCAGAATTCAGTTTCTAATGAATAAATCACTAGATCTTGAGGAAAGTGGGTAGATCAGCTATTTACCCATCTATGCAGAGATGATGAGCAAAATATTAGATTGTCTTATAGGTGGTTCAGTGAATTACTAAAAATGGGATGCAAACCCATGTCACCCATAGAGTGAATGTAGAAACCCCCAGTGAGAATGCAGGAACAAAAAGTCATAATATTTCACTTCGCTCTCTCTTCCAACGTCTCTTGATGCAGTGTACAATTTCAGTAGTTTTTTTTTTATTTAATTTTTTTTTATTCTTTATTTTATTTGTGCATGAAAAATCACATGAAGCACACAATGCCACAACAGCTAGAGCATGCAGGGTGTCATACATAGATTTACATTGGTTAGGCATTTGTAAAAACATAGCACAGTTTTATGGATTATTATCGTGTGACAAAGAGTTATATCTAATAATATTATTAATAACAGCGTTAAACTAGGTTATCCAGGAGGAAAACACTATAGACACAGTTCTATATCAGGGTAGGTTCAACTGCAGGTTATGCATGCGAGAAAGGCTACATGTAGCCTGACCAGAGATAGCTGTATTGGTAGATCGAAGCTATGACTAATATTCCCTGTGGTAGAAGGTACATTAGTGAAGCAAGGTTAGATATTTCTGTTTATTTTGTAGCCCACAAATGGACGTTCTTAAAATACTGCAGGTAAACTTTTATCGGTTTATAAGAAACCACAATATATATTGATGGATTTTCTAATTTTTCATCACCCAGTATGAAATGTAAGAGACAGAAATATCCTCTTTTGTTGTGAGCACTCAGCAGATTTTTCTTTTTATGTTTCTATGGACCATAATTCAGATGTTTAATTTTGGCTGAATTTAGGATTTGCAGGTGATATCCTCGTTCAAGAAATCTGCTTGTCATATCTTATAATTGTATTTCCCTGGTGGTTTGTTTACTGTTATATCTGAGTACGCTCATACATTGTCATATATGTAGAGAGTCTTTAAGATTTTGTGGATGTAAATTCTAAGCAAGTTGTGCCAGTCAAGATAACCTTTTGTTGTCATGGTGGACTTGCACAAGAAAAAACTACTGTAATGAATCACTTTGGAACCAATGGCTTCCTGTGTTCTGTTCTGCATTCCCATTGGTGAAAATGTTTGTGCAGTGTTTTTTTACTGTGTGCTCTGATCTATAAAGGCTGGCTGTTTCCACAAAATCTGTCTGAGTTCTTTTGAGTTGCCAGACAAAGCTTGTTTGTCTCTTACTTAAGGTCTCACAGGTATATTTCTATTTATTGTCCTCTATAGAGTAATTACTAATAAGAATATTGCGACAGGACTAGATAGAATATCCTAAAGTAACCAGATAACCGTGCAGTATATCCTGCATTGCTAGTGGATATGCTACCAAAGCTGAGTCCTTAAATTTTAGTGGAGCAGTTAGTGGTGCAGGTTAGGTAAAAGAAACCCGCAGACAATAGCATGCCTGAACTGGTACAACTTTAGTGCTAGAGACATCAGGGCCGCATCGTCACAAAATTAATAATGTATTACAATCTGTCTGTTTATGATTTACGGTGTACCCAATATTATTTTGTATATATATTATCCAATATTATCCAAAAATTTTATGGATGTATCGTCCAATGTAGAAGGCAGTTGAACAGGAGGTGGAGATTAATTAATACCATCTACAATGGTATGTAACTCCTCTGCGGTGTCTTCCCAAATCAGAAAAATGTAATTGACAAAGCAATGATAACTTGTGATTTTTTTTTATTATATTTGAACAGAATATATTTGTACATATCTCCTTAACGAACTTTCCATAACTATTCTGCAGACCTTCTTTAAGGCAAAACAGTCAATATTCACAACGTTCGTTTGGGCACACTAAAGGCTTTGTAATGCCCACCACATTTTAATCAATCCTAAACCCAAGTGTGGAGTTGGACTACTAAACATGCAATTATATTATTATGAAAGTATTTGCACAAAATTGGTCAATCCGACATGCTGCTAAGCTGGGTCAGCGCGTCCATAAGGCTGCACAAGTGGCCGTCTTAGGGTGCACCGGCCCAGGAGGTCGCTAGATTAGTGTGACCAGCAGGAGGTGGACCACAGTAAGGAGGATCTGTTTCTTGTACCTGGCCGGACTGAAAGGAAGTGCTCAGAGGGAGGGGGGAAATAACACTATGGGGGAGGGAGGAAAAGAGCACTATGGGACAGTGGATGGGGCGAAGAACACTATGGGGGAGGGGGAAAGAGCACCATGGAGAGGGGGTAAAGAACACTAGAGGGGGGTAAAAAACACTAAAAAAAGAGGGAAGGGAGAGGAACACTGGGGGGAGAGAGATGAACATTAAGGTGGGAACTAAGGCACTAAGGGGAGGGAATTGAACAGGTATACTGGGGCAGGAGGAACACTAGAAGAGAAGGGAGAGGAACACTAAGATCAGGGTTGGGAAGAACATTAAGGGGAATTCAGGGGCTCTAAGAGACAAGTAATTGGGGGAGAGGAACTCTAAGCGACAGGGGAGGGAGGGGAAAGGAACACTAAGGGACTGGGAGGGAGGGGAGAGGAACACAAAGGGACAGGGAAGGGAGAGGAGAGGAACACTAAGGGACAGGGAAGAGGACCACTAATGGACAGGAAGGTGAGAGGACCATTAAGGGACGGTGAGGGGAGAGGACCACTAATGGACATGATGGGGAGAGTGGCACACAGAGGGACATGAGGGGGGAAAAATAATATTTGCCTGTGTACCCAAAATCCTTGCACCGGCTCTGCTGCCAAGATCTGTATTCAGATAAAACAATCGTCTATATCCACACACTTACAGGCATTGTCGTGGATTATGACTACAGCACCAACACTCAATCTGCCCTTTATAAAGTATCTTACTAAAGTATATAAAATGATCTGGTTTTCAGTTTCATTAATGTGAGAAGATATGAGAGATAAAGGTCAGTACAAGCATGTGCCTATAATTAGAACATCAGTGAAGCTAGATGGTGTACAAGAGTTTGGCAGTTTGGAATAACTTACAGATTTTTGTTTCTTTGCATACCAATTTGAAAATAGCTTGGTTGCTACTTCTAAGTGCTGCTTCAAAGTGTGTGCTTGGAGATATTCTGGAGAGTTTTACAGATTCTTCAACTGTCTAAGATTTTGCAAAGAGTTTTCTTTTTTGTGTTACAGGTAAGATTCATCTATTGGAAAAGGTTATTGATTGCACAAAGTTTGATTTCCTGTTAGTAATTGGTAAGGCATTTGATTTGATTAGCTAGGTGTTTGCTATTGATTGTTGGTTAATTAGCTATTGTTTGAAAATAGGCATGAGCCTACCCAGGTTTTAAACATTCCTAGTGGGTGGTGCTTTTAGGAGTTATATAAGGGTTGTGGTCATTAGCTTGGCTAATATAGTTTGATTGTTGATTCAAAGTGTGTGCTTTGAGATATTCTGGAGATAAACTGGAGGTTATCTGAGGTACACAGGAGGACAAAATAAAATAAAAGTTAAGATTTGTTTGATTTAAATTACTCGCCTCATTAAAATGGCAGACTTAGATCAGTGTAATAGTTGTTATGCATTTGTTTCACATTTTGGAGATTTGGATGCTGTCTAATCTGTAGACCGTTCTCTATATTGCACAGGAGATTGTATTTTTAAAGTCAAAGATTTGTAAATTATCCGGTAAACAATCTCAGGCTGGAACTGTTGCAAATGCGCTGCCACCGAGACATACTAGGAATGGCAGATTGATTGCTGTAGGATCTGGTAGACTTAGAGTTTTGGATAAAAGGCATATTGCACAGTCTGTAGCTCTACATAATTCATTTTCAGGCACCAATTGTAGTGGTGTTATGGAGACAGGCTCAGGCACTGAGTGTAGTGGTGTTATGGAGGCAGGCTCAGGCCCTGAGTGTAGTGGTGTTATGGAGACAGGCTCAGGCCCTGAGTGTAGTGGTGTTATGGAGACAAGCTCAGGCACTGAGTGCATTGGTGTTGTGGAGACAGGCTCAGGCACCGAGTGTAGTGGTATTATGGAGACAGGCTTGGAGACTATGGTGAGGCCTAATAGAAAGCAGTTGTTGTTGGGGGATACTATCATAAGAGGTGTGGAGCTGGACAATAGTGGTCTTGTGAGATGTCTTCCCTTGAGCTACTGCTCACAGAGACAGGAGACGTATTTGTAATATTGTTAAGCAAGCAAAGCAGGAATTGGAATTGGATGTACTTCTCCATCTACGGACAAATTACTTGTCTTGTAATGAGGTTTCGGATGTAAAGGAAGTTTTTTGTGTTTTTGCCAATGATATATGGCAGATTGCTTCCACACTGTCATTCTCAAGTTCTGCCTGTGCATAACACTCAGAATGACAGGCGGATGCGTATTAGGGACTTTAACTTGTGGCTTGGTGAATGGTGTCAGGAGCAAGGATTTGTCTTCATTTCTCATGTTAGCTCTGTTTGGAATGGAACTAAACTATACAAAAAAGATGGTTTGCATCTTTCTCAAAAAGGAACAACTGTTCTCAGTGAGCAGTTCAGAGGTTTTTCTAGGATGTATTTAACCCCTTAAGGACCAAACTTTTGGAATAAAAGGGAATCATGACGTGTCACACACGTCATGTGTCCTTAAGGGGTTAAGGGGTTAAACTGGGGGGGAGACAAAAGGGTGATAAAACATCAATCCTATTGCCCTCTAAAACAAGTGCAGAAGGTGCCTGTGGCAAGTGTGTTAAAAAATGATAAGCTCCATGAACTTGTTTCAATAATGGCAAGTGATAATGTAGATGTAGTCGCTGTTACTGAGACATGGTATAATGAGAAAAATGCCTGGGACATAACAATATCATGGTACTCTTTATATAGAAAAGACAGCGAAGGCAAGAAAGGGGGAGGGGTGGTCCTGTATGTGAAGGATAGAATAAAATCTAGCCATAGAAAAGTTAGTGAGGCGAACATATAGTCCGTTTGGGTTACGTTAGAATTTGGTAATCACACAGTAACTCGTGTAAGTGTGATTTGTAAGCCCCCAAGGCCAAATAAAAGAGATAGATAATCTACTAGCTGAGGAAATAGCTAAAATGACAATGAAGAGGGAAGTTATCATCATGGGTGATTTTAAGCTTCCTGAAGTGAACTGGAAAACAAAAATAGCTGCTTGTGCCAGGAGCATACATATTCTAAACTCCCTACTGGGATTATCTCTAAAACAAGCCATTGAGGAGCCAACTCGTAAAGAGGTCATACTAGATTTAGTGTTACCAAATGGAGATTTGGTATCAGCTATTACTGTAGGTGAAAGTTTAGGATCCCGTGAACATCAGTCAGTGTGGTTTAACAGTGACTGAGTCACACCACACAAAAACAAAAGTGTTCGACTTTAGAAAAACAGACTTTTCTAAAATTAGAATATATTTAAAGGAGTCATAATCAGACTGGAGCAATTTTTTTTTTTAATTCTTTATTTTGTTTGTGCATGAGGAGTTACAAGCATATATCAAGTGCCACAACAGCACACATGGATTAAGCACCAGTATTGACAATGTGGTACTCAAACAACTGCACTTTTTTTTTTTGTACGTTGTAACAATCTAGTAACAATTTTGACATGTAGTAAAAATTATGCTAAAACAGTTAGCGCATCTGTGTTTCAAGCTAAATTCAAACACAATATTTATGAGGTGCAATAAAAAGATAATCGCAGGCGTGTTTTATTTGCTTATAGTCTCCTACATAACATATAATGGAGTGATCACCTGGAGAGCAGGGATAATAGGCATAACATACAGGCTTATAATGCTGGAACAGGTCGCATAGTTAAACATTTCTGTGATTGCAAGATATTCGTCTGTACCCAACTAAGTTATGTAGTACAAGACCTGAGCTGTTGTCATTACAGTTAGACTGTGAGGTCGCTTGTCTGGTCTGTTTATGTCGCTTTATAAGAGTGAGTAGATCTAATGCAGGTTCTAACCCGGTTTGGGCTGCCCCCTTTATTTAGGCTAGGTGGTTATTAGTGCTCAGCTTAAGACCCCAGGTCGATTAGGCAGGTGAGTAGACTGATGTTCACCTGTATTAACAGCTTATCTAAGAAGGATTACACAGGTAAGTTAAACAGTTGCCACCAGGCAGGTTATGGCATATTAAGTGATTAACTGCACTAAGTATCGGTAATAAATGTGTCCATTTGGAGGTGTTCACAGCCAGGGTTTCAGTGAGTGGGGCTGTTAGCAGCAGGTCTAGCAGCTTTTGCCGTAATTGCCGCCTGTCACATGGAGCTGGGGTACCTGTCGCTTTAGAATTGAGGATGGGGTTGAGCAGTGTCCTTTTCTCCGGCACCCAGATGTTCCTCATAGAGCATCTCTGCGTCTTTTGCAGCTGTGGGTCCCTCTGTGGGTTAAAGTGTCTACGGACCTCCTCGGCTGTGTACCCAGCTGGTGTGTGAGTGCAGGTAAGTTGCTTTATGGGTCACAGTACCCAGATGTAGCTGACGCTGCGATGAGCTGGTCGCTTGGGGTCTCGAGAGCTCCAGTGGGGCACACTCAGTGCAGGTAAGCGCTGGGTCCTCTGCTGGTGTGTAAGTCTGCTTGTGGGGTGGCTGTTCAGCAGAATGGCAGGTCTCCGCTGTCGCCCCGTCATGACTGCTGGTAAATGCCATGGGTGGTTATAGCCCTGGCTGAGTGGTGTGGGAGCTGCCCTCAGCGGTGTGCCGAATAGGTGCCTCGCTGTCGGCCATTTTGTGGGGGCCGCGTGGTGGCTGTTCGAGATGGTGTCTGCCCGGTGGGGGCCGGGATAACCCCCGCCGGCCCAAAGGGGGGGTAAGCGAGGCCGGGGGCCCCATATTTGTCATGGGTCTCGGTATTTTCCGGGGACGGAAAGTGAGGTGGCGGCCGTCCACCCCGCTCCATTCCCGGGTAGGCCTCAGTCTCCCCAGCCCCGGAGCATCTCACCAGGACCCGGTCCACCCGATATCAGGTGCTCCAGCTGCACCGGGACACTCCAGGGTCAGGTATCACGCACTTCCAGGGGGTTTCAAGCTGATTTTGATGGGTTTTCACCCATTATTCGTCGAGTTTCCCCATAGCAACAGGGACTTGCAGCCTGCTGGCATGGCCGCCCGGCCCCGCCCCCAGACTGGAGCAATTTTAATGGAGTCCAATAGAAATGGGATTATATCAAAGTTGCACTGCTGAATGCAACAGAAAATTGCATTAGGCTTTTCAGTAAAAGCAAAAAAATTAAGAAACCACTTTGGTACAAGGCATATGTGGCAAAAATAGTAAATAAACAGGTTAGCATTTAGTTATTATAACAAAACCAGAGTGAGGAAGATAGACAGATCTATAAGATTAGACAGAAAGAGGCTAAGAAAGTTATAACAGCTTCCAAATCACACATAGTAGAAAAAATAGCACAGTCAGTAAAAAAAGGGGACAAACATTTTTTTAGATACATAAATAAGAAAAGGAAAGTAAAACAAGGATTAGATTAAAAACAGAAGAAGGAAAGTGGGTAGAAGAGGATAAAGATCTAGCTGACTGCCTCAATGAATATTTTTGTTCAGTATTTACAGATGAAAATGAAGGAAAGTTTGGAAAAAGGACAAATGTAATTTGTTACATGTCAGTTTACAGAGGAAGAGGTTATATTTCAACTGTCAAAAGTAAAGATAATAAGTCAATGGGACCTAATAGACTACACCCAAAGTTATTAAAAGAGCTTAGTGGTGTACTAGCAAAACCATTAACAGATTTAATCATTGTTAACAGGAGTAGTCCCAGAAGATTGCTTTACTTTAGTAGTGGGGAAAGTAATGGAAACCATGTTAAAGGATAGAATTGTTTAACATCTAAAATCACATGGATTTCAAAATAAGAGACAACATGGGTTTACTTAAGGGAGATCACGCCAAACTAATCTTATTGATTTCTTTTTTATTAGGTGACTAAAATAACAGATCAGGGTGGTGCAGTAGACATTGCTTACCTAGATTTCAGTAAGGCTTTTGACACTGTTGACATAGAAAGCTTATCGATAAACTGCAATCTTTAAGTTTAGATTCCAATGTTGTTGAATGGGTAAGGCAGTGGGTGAGTGACAGGCAACAGAGGGTTGTAGACTGTGGAGTGTATTCGAAGCATGGTCTTTTTCACCAGTGGGGTACCTCAGGGATCTGTACCTGGACCCATTCTCTTTAATATTTTTATTAGTGATATTGCAGAAGGTCTTGATGGTAAGGTATGTCTTTTTGATGATGATACTAAGATATGTAACAGGGTTGATGTTCCAGGAGGGATAATCCACATGACAAATGATTTAGGTAAACTAGAAAAATGGTCAGAATTGTGGCAACTAATATTTAATGTTGATAAGTGCAAGACAATGCATCTTGGATGTAAAAGCTCAAGGGCAGAGTAATATCAGGAAGTAGTATTTTACAGAGAGTAGTGGATGCATGGAATATCCTTCTAGCTGAAGTGGTAGAGGTAAACACAGTAAAGGAGTTTAACCCCTTAAGGACCAAACTTCTGGAATAAAAGGGAATCATGACATGTCACACATGTCATGTGTCCTTAAGGGGTTAAGCATGCGTGGGATAGGCATAAGGCTACCCTACCTATAAGATAAGGCGAGGGACTAATGAAAGTATTTAGAAAATTGGGCAGACTAGATGGGCCAAATTGTTCTTATCTGCCGTCACATTCTATGTTTCTATGTTTCAATTTTATGAATGTATTTTTAAGGTTATGATAAAATATATAGGGGTTATTTAAAAATAGACATTACCACAAATTGCATGATATATTTCTTTATAAAGGTACTAAACTGCCAAAAGATTGCAAAAATAAAAAAGAGTAACCCAAATGTAAATTCTGAGATATTTTAAATGGAAGAGGCAGAAGGGATTATGCAATGTCCAAAAATAGATGCTAAAATAGTCTTAGGTGAGGAAAAAGTAGAAAATCGAAAGAAAGTAGTGTCATCTAAACAAGTATGCAAGTAGAAGAAGCAGATTGCCCACCATGTCACAAGCAGCCGACATACATAGAGAAGAGAATTTTCTATTTACCAATGTTATACATCATCAGTTGCTTATAACAGTTTCAGTACAAAGCAAAAATTAAAAAAAATAAAACTGTTTCAAGACGTAAAAAAAAGTATAAGACTAAAAAGTATAGCATTAGAATTTAGAAAGTTAAGGAGCACTTCAGAGACAAGTATATTTATTTTAATAGCATTTGGCTTAAAAGGACAAGTTGTGTTAGTATCTTAATATACTAAAAGTAAATTTTATAATACACTGTCTTATATATTGTTATGGGCAAATGCATATATTGTATTTCTCAAACTGTATACTTTGTCTTTAAGAGATATTGCAAACTGACAAGGTGTAAGAAAAAAGCAACGGTGACAATGGGGGGCAGGTTGTGAGGATGACAGTGTCAGGGTGACAGTGAAGGGGTGCAGGGTGACAGTGGGGGGGAGGGTGTGAGCGTGACAATGGTAAGGGGCAGAGTGTGACGGTGACAGTGGGTGGACAGGGTGTGAGGGTGACAGTGACAGGGTGACAATGGGGGGCAGGGTGTGAAGGTGACAGTGTGGGGGCAGGGTGTGAGGGTGACAATGTCAGGGTGAGAGTGAAGGGGGCAGGGTGAGAGTGGGGGGGCAGGGTGTGAGCATGACAGTGGTGAGGGGCAGAGTGTGAGGGTGACAGTGGATGGGGCCTGGTGTGAGGGTGACAGTGTCAGGGTGACAGTGAGGGGGGTAGGGTGTGAGAGTGACAATGGGGGGCAGTGGGGGTGACAGGCAGTGAGGTGGGGGCAGGCTGTGGGAAGGCTGTGATCAGTCTCTCCACATTCACATACCTTTTTTCAGTGCTCCCCATTTACTGGTGGTCCAGTGGCTGGCTCCAGAGGTCTGCGGCTCCCCCGGGTGTGAGCTGCAGACCAAGTTCTCGCGAGCTCCAAATGGAGCATTGCTGTGGTAACCCACGGCAATGCTCTGGGAGCTTGCAAGCTTCCCATCACATGGTCTGCAGATCTGCACATGGCAGAGCTGCAGACTGGAAGCTCCCCTTGGGAAGACTGATGGAGGGGCCCGGCGGCACACATGGCAAGCCGCCGGGCCCCTTGCAAAATGCCGCCCCTGTAAAAGTGCCACATTGGGCCATTGTCCCAGTCCATCCTATGGACGGGCCAGCCCTGTATACAATCAAAAACAAGGTGAACAGCGCTGAAGCTTGAAATTACATATGTAATGGGAGATGGAGATTTCCAAAAATATGTATCTTAAAACAAAAAGATAAAATAATAGTGCAGCGTAATAACAAAATAGTGCAGTATATAAAATAGTGCCAAAGGAACACTCATGCTTCATAGAGCTATATAAGCTCTATTTCACTGGCCTGAATGGATTAATCCCAGTCTAAGGATATCTTTATAGATGTCAGCAATGCTTGGTACTCAAGTTGGTAATGGTCATCATATATAAAAAAAAAAAAAAATCCAATGGTATGTAAAGTGACAGTGACTTTAAACGGATAAAACCTATTTACATAACCTAGAGCAAGGACCTGCTCTAGTGTATGTCACATTAGGTGAAACAATCCCCACCTAGGGATACACATGGACCTGGATCAGCAACCTGACCTGGATGTGAGGTAAGTATATAAAGGACTGGATATATATGAAGTATATAAGTACTTTATTAATAAAATGTAATATATAAGAAGTGAATGAAATAAACAAAAAATAAATATAAAAAACAGTCCTCTGATATAGAGTATATTTCCTCACTCTTCCTCACTCTTCCTCACTCTTCCTCACTTGACACATTTCACAAAAGCGTTTTCAAAAGGCGATCAAAAGTACTTCACAAGGGTGGAGTAACTCCTTGTTGGTGAACTGCAGCTATTGTATCAAATAGAGAGCGCTTAGTCTGTTCTGCTATAGCTTATTATTTATATACATGTTTTTTATATTTATATATAGATATGTGATTTTTTCCCCCTGATGGTTTATATAGAGAGAAGTACAATATAGAATTGTGATTGAGCACACCTCTCACTTTTGGCTATCTACATATTTTACACACTGACTGTATTAATTTATCCACAACCTTTTTCTATACACATACGCTTTTACATTTTGTTAACTTTATTTATTCATTCATTTATTCTTTTCACTATGGACACTATTATAATTACTATAGGATTAACTTCTGTTTTTAGATTATAATGTGTTTTTATTGATTCACCACCTATGTCTTATATACATATTATGGTCAAGTAAACCTGAATTGGTTGGAGAATGCTGCCCGCTTTATTTTTGGCCACAGATATCACTGAACCAAACTATGTATGTAATCCATTCAGAACAGCATGGTTACAAGAATCTACACATTTATATTCCTTGTCATGATTCCAGTCATACTATGTTTGATTGAAGAACCCAGTCATTGTGATCTATCATTGTGATTCCAAATCCTATTATTGGATTTTCAGTCACTGCTTTCTCTTAGCAATTCCAATGTCTGGTTACTCTACGTGTAAAACATCCGTTGTTATCAATCCAAATCTTTCAATGTGCAATTCTCAGCTATGTCCTTTAATTCTTCCATTTCAGAGTTTTAATAGCATTTTTTTACATCTGTAATTCATACTCAAGGTGACCTCATATCATATTCCCATAGAGCTTTCTTTTCTTTACAGAAACTAGTCCAAATAATTTAGTTCTATCATGACAAAATGGAAAATGTTTTCCCATTAGGGGGAGAGAACAAAACTTTTATTAAGTGAGATATACATACCACTTATGCAAAACTGCACAAAACAAATTTTATAGCAAATTGGCTCACATATTGTATTGACACTTCTCTATTTTCTGTATATGTCAGGAATATTTTACATTAAGGACATGAGCAAGTTTTTACACAACTCCCAACTGCGGTGAAAGGAAGATCAATGCAAAATGATTTAAAAAAAAAAAAAATACAGCCTATTTAAGCCTAAATTATGGAGATATGGTTTTGAAGAAATTAACTATAAAATATTTTAGTTGCATTATTTGTCCTTGTTTAGAACAAAACCTGATATTATTTTATAAATATGCTGTTCCTTGAACATTGCTTTTGAAAATCATGGACACTAAAAGGGAACAGGATCCTTCCACTTTTCTAAGACAGTTTTCTGCTAGATGCTGAAAGATTCCACCAGGGGTATACTTTTATACGATTAAGCCATCAGGCAGGGCAAATAGTCCTGACTTGCAATCAGCTGAAGGTATATAATATTGTTGAGGTCAATGCTTTATGTAGGGTCTTTCGTATGAATCTCAATAAACCGTTTCTATATGATCCTTGTTTCTATATGATCCTTGTTTCTATATGATCCTTGTTTAATTTCAACATGACAATGTCTAGTGCACAAACAAAATAAGCATAGAGTATATAATGTAGCATACATATCTTTAAGGTGCTTAGCTTCAACTATTTTTATTATTTAAATAACTCTACAATGATTTAAAATAATAATAGAGAGATATAACAGCAAATAAGATAAAAAACCTCAACCTAGGAAAACACCTTGAGACCATCATATATCCATCATATATACTTCAGCCAACTTAAAAGTGTCTTCTTAATAATCCACGCCTGTTCACACCCCTCCAAATATGTGTTTCACACTCTGTGCTCTGTCCAATCATGAGCAGGTGCTGAATATAAAGTAGCCAAGAGGAGTACAGCATGGAGACTAATCCATACAATTCATACATTGAAGCATTACTGTTTTCTCACAGATCAATTGAGAAGACATAACCAATAGAGGGGGGAAAAGGAGGAGCAGTAAAAAAATATATATATATTTACACTGATCAGCTCTAACATTTAAACCACTGACAAAAGAAAGGAATAACATTGATTATATTACAGTGGCACCTGTCAAGGGGTGGGATATATTAGGCTGCAAGTGAACAGTCAGTTCTTGAATTCCATATGTTGAAAGTAGGAAAAATGGGCAACCAAAAAGATCTGAGTGACTTTAACAAGGGCCAAAGAGTGATGGCTAGATAACTGGATATCTAGCCATCTCCAAAATGGCAAGTCTTGTGGGGTGTTCCAGGTATGAATTAGTATGCATTGGTTAGTACCTAGAAAAAGAGGTGCAAGGAAGGACAACCAGTGAACCGGTGTCAAAGTCATGGGCACCCAAGGCTCATAGATGCACTTGGGGGCAAAAGCTAGTCCATCTGGCCTGATCATACAAATGGGTAGGAATGCATAGAAATGGATAGTGACTTGCAAAGGTGACTTCCAAAAAATACAACCTTATAGTATGGAAACGTAGTTTGCAGTGTCTACAAAAAACACAAACTACACATAGTGTGATCAATGTATATATAAAAAGAGACACGCAATGCTAATGAGGAAAACTCACAAGAGGTAAATGAATATCAGGCACATCATCCTTAATCAGGAGAAGTCTTCAGTATAGTATTGAATTAATCTTCTTATACTTGGGAATAAAAAGAGACCAAAAGAAAGTGCAGATGGAACTTAAAAATGGAAAACTGTATTACAAATGCACTTACAGAATACCAGGATAAAAAGACATGTATCCACTACAAAGTGGAGCAGATATGATACAGCAATTTAAGTCCCCAGCGTCTATAACCTACGCATTTTGTCCTGTGGTCTTCCTCAGGGATGTTGTTCCATTAACAGCCATAGTTTAACTATGCTGCTAAAATGCAGAGATGGATTCCACCTGAAGTGTGGCCTGATCACACAGAAGAGCTACTGTAGCTCATATTGCTGAAACACTTAATGTTGCCCATGATGGTGTCAGAACACACAGTGTATCACAATTTTCTGCATATGGGGCTCCATAGCGACAAACTGGTTAGACTGCCCATGATGTCCATTGTCTGCAATCAAAAGTGTTTTCAATGTAGAGATCAGGTGGATAAACAGGTGCGCACGCATAGTTTACCTGGAGAAGAGATGTCAGCAGTGTGCACCATGGGAAGAAAGAAGGTCACTGGAGGCGGTCATGTTCTGTTGGTAAACCTTGGATCCTGGAATTCATGTAAGTGCTACTTTGGCACATACCACCTACCTAGAGATTGCTACAAATCACATACACCCTTTCATGGTAAGGATGTTCCTTATGGCAGTGGCATTTTTCAGCAGGATAATGCACCCTGCCACACTGCAAAAAAAATCAGGAATGGTTTCTAGAGTTCAAGATGTTAACTTGGCCTCCAAATACCCCAGATCTCAATCAGATTGAGCATCTATGGGATGTGCTGGAACAACAAATCTGATCCATGAGGTCCCCCCTTGCAACGCTCAGTGTATTTTTATATATTTATTAAAAATTAACATCTAAAAAAAAAATATATAGATTTTTTTACTGCTACTACTTGGTCACTTTTGAATAGATCTGTGCATACAGTTATTGTGTTCATCAGGCAATTCAGGACTTGTTTGATTCAGTCACTCATTATTCAATCAAACTGCTGAATCAGCCAATTTCTATCTAAATATAAAGACACACTGTAACGAATGCTGGTATATCAGATACCCATTCATATTCGGTTCCTCCCAAACTGCCAAGAGCTGAGTGATTATAGCTTGCAGTTCAGGTATCAAAATGAATATTCTCCAGCTAGAAGAAGGGTACAACAGGAATGAATTTATTCAGGCCAACTGGCCGACTTTTTATGCATGTCTCCAGACACAGGGTTTACAATAACATATTCAGGGCCGGACTGGGGATACAAAGCAGCCCTGGGAAAAAAATCTATGCCAGCCCCATAAGTCATTGCGCCATATATTGTCGCATGTAATATGTAAGGCTATGTCTTGCCACCCCAGATGATTGAGTAATTATATATATATATATATATATATATATATATATATATATATATATATATATATATATCTTTTTCTAATATAATATATTGGTCC
Organism: Pelobates fuscus; assembly: GCF_036172605.1. Taxonomy (NCBI): domain Eukaryota; kingdom Metazoa; phylum Chordata; class Amphibia; order Anura; family Pelobatidae; genus Pelobates; species Pelobates fuscus. Next base: position 237,995,568 of record NC_086319.1, on the reverse strand, counting down.
TTTCAGAGTAAAACATTTAATTATACAGTAAGCATACTCACATGCAGACACAGACAATCTCACTGACACACACAAGCTCATTGATACACAGCCTCATAGACAAACAATTTCACTAATATACATAAGCTCATTGACATAAAAATACAAGCTCACTCACTAGCAGACACACACACACATGCAAGCAAGCAAACTCACTAGCAGGCGCACACACACACACAGCTTAATGTAGTGGTTCTGGTGTCTATAGCCTGTCCCTGCAGGCTTTTGAATGTAAACACTGACTTTTCAGAGAAAAGGCAGTGTTTACATTGCTTCCTAGTGACACCTCTAGTGACAGACACTCAGACGGTCACTAGAGGCGCTTCCTAAGTCAGTGCAGATTGGCTGAGATCATCAAGCTTGATGATCTCAGTCATAGAGGCAGAGACCAGCATGACATTGGAAAAAAAAAAGTGATTAAAACACTATTTTTACAAACACACACAGACACTACGACTGACACACACACACACCATGACAGACATACACACACCATGACACAGACAGACACACACACACACACCATGATACAGACACACAGTGACACAGAGACACACACACACACACACACACAGCATGACACACACAGCATGACACAGACACACACAGCATGACACAGACACAGCATGACACACACACACAGCATGACACAGAAACACACACAGCGTGACACAGAAACACACACAGCGTGACACAGACAGACACACACACAGCATGACACAGACAGACACACTCCCACTGACATACATACTTGTTGCTACCTGTGTGGGTGGGTGGGCAGACTGATAGGTGCCCCTCCCCTTCTGTGCCCTCTTTTGCCCCCTGTGTGCTTTTTAGCCCCTTCCCCTCCTGTGCCCTTATGTAGCACCCTCCCTTCCTGTGCCCTCTTTAGCCCCCTCCCGTGCCCTCTTTAGCCACCTTCCTTCCTGTGCCCTCTTTAGCCCCATCCCGTGCCCTCTTTTGCCCCCCTTCCGACTTGTACCCTCTTCAGCCCCTTTTGTGCTCATCTTTTGGCCCCTCTCCCCTTCCTGTGACCTCTTAGCCCCCTCCCCTCCTGTGCCCTTTGTTACCCCCCCTCCCCTCCTGTGCCCTTTGTTACCCCCCTCCCCTTCCTGTGACCTCTTAGCCCCCTCCCCTCCTGTGCCCTTTGTTACCCCCCTCCCCTTCCTGTGACCTCTTAGCCCCCTCCCCTCCTGTGCCATTTGTTACCCCCCCTCCCCTTCCTGTGACCTCTTAGCCCCCTCCCCTCCTGTGCCCTTTGTTACCCCCCACCCTCCCCTTCCTGTGACCTCTTAGCCCCCTCCCCTCCTGTGCCCTTTGTTACCCCCCCTCCCCTCCTGTGCCCTCTTAGCCCCCTCCCCTCCTGTGCCCTTTGTTACCCCCCCCCCCCCTCCTGTGCCCTTTGTTACCCCCCCCTCCTGTGCCCTTTGTTACCCCCCACCCTCCCCTTCCTGTGACCTCTTAGCCCCCTCCCCTCCTGTGCCATTTGTTACCCTCCCCCTGTGCCATTTGTTTCCCCTCCTGTGCCCTTTGTTACCCCCCACCCTCCCCTTCCTGTGACCTCTTAGCCCCCTCCCCTCCTCTGCCATTTGTTACCCCCCCTCCCGTCCTGTGCCCTTTGTTACCCCCCCTCCCCTCCTGTGCCCTTTGTTACCCCCCTCCCCTCCTGTGCCCTTTGTTACCCCCCACCCTCCCCTTCCTGTGACCTCTTAGCCCCCTCCCCTCCTGTGCCATTTGTTACCCCCCTCCCCTCCTGTGCCATTTGTTACCCCCCCTCCCCTCCTGTGCCATTTGTTACCCCCCCTCCCTCCTGTGCCCTTTGTTACCCCCCACCCTCCCCTTCCTGTGACCTCTTAGCTCCCTCCCCTCCTGTGCCATTTGTTACCCCCCCTCCTGTGCCATTTGTTACCCCCCCCCTCCTGTGCCCTTTGTTACCCCCCTCCTGTGCCCTTTGTTAACCCCCCCTCCCCTCCTGTGCCCTTTGTTAACCCCCCCTCCCCTCCTGTGCCCTTTGTTACCCCCCCCGCCCCTCCTGTGCTCTTTGTTACCCCCCACCCTCCCCTTCCTGTCGCCTTTGTTACCCCCCTCCCCTCCTGTGCTCTTTGTTACCCCCCTCCCCTCCTGTGCTCTTTGTTACCCCCCACCCTCCCCTTCCTGTGCCCTTTGGCACCCCCCCTCCCCTCCTGTGCCCTTTGTTACCCCCCCTCCCCTCCTGTGCCCTTTGTTACCCCCCTCCCCTCCTGTGCCCTTTGTTACCCCCCTCCCCTCCTGTGCTCTTTGTTACCCCCCTCCCCTCCTGTGCTCTTTGTTACCCCCCAGCCTCCCCTTCCTGTGCCCTTTGTTACCTCCCCCACCCTCCCCTTCCTGTGACCTTTGTTACTCCCCCCCTCCCCCACCCCCTCCTTCTCCCCTTCTGCCTTCCAGCCCAGCCAGCCTTCCTGAAGCTCTTCTCGCGGCCGCAGGGGAAGCTCTTCTGGCGGCCGCTGGGGGAGCAGGCTGTTCTGTCTCTGCTCCCCCTCCCTCGCGCGCAGCTTAATGAGACCAGGGCCGGAATATGACGTCATATTCCGGCGCCGATCTCTTTCTAGCGCGCGAGGGAGGGGGAGCAGAGACAGAACAGCCTGCTCCCCCAGCGGCCGCCAGAAGAGCTTCCCCTGCGGCCGCGAGAAGAGCTTCCCCTGCGGCCGCAAGGAGAGCTTCCCCTGCGGCCGCCATCCAAGCTCTCCATGCGGCCGCAGGACATCCACATGTCTCCCCGGCCCCAGGTGCCGACGGCCCACCGGGAAATTTCCCGGTATCCCGGTGGGCCAGTCCGGCCCTGAACATATTCCACGGGCATTCCACACTAGACCTGAGACAGCACAGGGACAAATTACATACTGTAATTGGCTCTCAGGTCCAGGACACTCCCACATAGAATACAATAATCCTTCCTCTTCACTTAGGAGATAATTGAGTCAAATACTGTACTCAACTCAATTATCTTCAAATACAAAAAATGCATATTTTTACAAAAAAACCCAAATAAACCCCGTAGGAACCAAACAAAAGTCATATTCCCTGACAGCCCCGATCTGGGGAACCAACATATCCCAAAATCACTCAGATCGGTTCCGGGGTTTGGGAATTCCATGGAAGTCATAATTTGACCGACCGCACACGAGGCTCCTGCCCAGAAAGAGTTCCATGAAATCAGGCTGTTAGGTCGGTCTCTTTAGTGAAGTCCAAAAACCGAACAAATCCACCAACTGTTCCCCTGGCTCATAGGTAGCGTTTGTTCCCCTAGTTCGAAAAAACCTACCGAACAGCGCCCTCCTGGCTTGTCGGTGAACAGAAGCAGGCGTTCGCAAAGTTTGACCGGAGTTTGGGAAGTTCAATGTCCAATTTTAGTTTCAGACACTCGACGACTAAGTCCTGCTGCCACTGTTCATGTAACGAGATGGCCACCGTTTTCTCCAGCACGTGGCATCAGGTTATGCGAACGTCGGCCATACAGAGAGAGCACTTAATTCACTGTTTCATTTGAAGTTAATGAGCAAGGGGGGTGGTCGGTATTCGGTAGTTTCAACTAACGAACGGGGAAAATTCAAAATACCGAACAAACAGGATAGTTTCTTCACACACACTTTTACTGATTACTTGGAAGGAATGTCGTTAAATATTTCATGTGATTTTTATAATAATACTTTTCTGATTAATTTAAACTCCCATGTGCTGAAGCCACAAGAATGTTGCTAATAGTGTGCCCTAGATGGTCTATTCTAAAAATCATATTCAGCAATAATGGCCAAACAACAGTGACAAACTTCCCATTTACAGGGCACTGTTGGCTCAGCAACATTGCTGTAATACCACTAGTACCAGTTTCTGTACCAGATACTGTTACACCACTATCATCTGTATCTGTAATACTCCAAAAATAAAGCCATCATTCAATGTGGAAAATTAGATTCTGGGCATGTTATTTGCAATGCAAGCCCAGCGAAGGTGTTCTCAGAGATGATATCCTGTCAGTGACTAAGCTTGGCAAGACACTTCAAGATATTCAAGATATCGTATCCTCATAGACTATCAGCTACTTTGAGCAGGGCTTTCCTCTCCCTAAAAAGTCCCCTCTCTATAGTTGTAAAGCACTGCAGAATCTGTTGATGCTATAAAAATGCTAATAATAATAAGGGAGATTATTGAATGAGAGCTTCTAAATAAACAAAACGAAAGTCTATTTATGTGTTTGTTTTCACACCTAAGGAACATTATACCATTAGGAATGCAAATCTGTATTTCTATTGCTATAGTGTCCCTCTTCCTACTTCTTTCTATATCCCTCCCTCCCTGTGTGCCAAATAAATGTAATAAATAAATCTTCTTACCTTGTTCCAGTGCTGAGGCTCTCTCAGTGCCGCTGCTCTCCTCTCCAGGGGATGTCACCTAGGAGGCATGGACTCCTCCTTGATGGTCCAGTGCAATGCTCCTTATAAATGAGCTCTGGGTATCTAATGTACATGAGCTGCAAGTGCTGCACACATTCAAAATTCCCCATAGGAAAGCAGTCAGTACTTTCCAAAGGGGCTTCAGAATTATGTGACCGAGTTTTACTTGGTCAGTGCCCCTCCAGAAGTGCCTCTAGTGGCTGTCATACTGATAGCCACTAGAGAAGGACTTATTCCTGCAAAGCAAACATTACAGGTTCTGTAACGAAAAACTGCAATGTTTTAGATTGCAGGGTTAAGAGAACAGGAACAATGCATGAGACCACTTCATTGAGATGAAGAGGTCTGGGTGACTATAGTGTTCCTTTAATGATGCCATTTAAATTATATTGCAGAGAAAATAATAATAATGAAAATATAAGTGCAGGTACAAGGTATAACACATCCAGGTACATATGCATATACAATTTTTTTATCTTTAAAACTAAAGAATGCTTGTAGCACAATTATGTTCAAGAATCCTGTGTTCATATTCAAGCACGTGCTCAAAACTGTTCTCTGGGCTAACTTCAGGTACTCAAATTGTATATGGTCTTTAGAAGCATAACTGGTAAATCAGATTAAACAGAACATCAAAATGGCAGTTCAAAGAAAGCAAGATACCCGGAGATTCACTGAAAAGTTGCTTTATGTCATCTTTAACATTTACTGACAAAGCCCTTTTGTGCGTACATGTTTAAAATATTTCAACTAATTTCTCATAGGAAGCACTCAGGAAGATTTGGAAGGAAGAGTTGTAATTTACAGAGGGTAAGATGTAACAAGTGATATTTAATGTAACTTTTAAAGGAAGAATGCACGTTAAATCACATTCCTTAATATATATTTATATATCTGTTTGTTTATTGTTTACAGGTATTGATATTAATTTAATTCAGTGCTCTCTGGAGCCATCTCTGCACTTGATTAGGGAATACCATGCAGGTTGTGCATTCTTAGTAAGGCCCAGGGTCTGAGAAATATTTATTTTGACTATTGGAACACAGCATAAGTGAAGGTCATGGGCAAAATAGAATACTATAGAACAGGCATAGGCAACCTTCGGCACGCCAGATGTTTTGGACTACACCTTCCATGATGCTTTGCCAGCATTATGGGTGTAAGAGTATTGTGGGGGATGTTCTTCACAACATCTGGAGTGCCAAAGGTTGCCTATCCCTGATCTTGAACAAATGACCAGCTACAGGAATAAAAACTCAGTAGCTAAGTAGAAGAACTTAAATTCAACCAGATCAATATCCTGGTAGATCTAGAGTGGGAGTAGGGTGGCTTTTTTTCTTACACTTTTCTGTCTGAAGTTGTAAAGAAAATTGTAGGCTCTAAGAATTGTTCGTAGATTTAAAAAATACATTTATGTATATCTGAATAGAACTAGTCTGTACAATTGTGACTGATTTATAGTCTACATAATTAAACAATATGGCAAGTAAATGAAAAAATACAGCAAGACTGTCATAAAACTGGAGTTTATAAAATTTTGCGCACATTAAATAGTTCCACAATTTAATAACATAGCCACGGTTTTAAATGTCAGTTATGAATAGTAGTTAGCTATGAGTGCTGGCATACTTTGGCTTGGCATTTTCTTTTAGCAATGTAATGATGCTAGTGCGTGATTTGTTTATTTGAATATATTTTCCGTGCTATTTGCTTGATGCATTTTAATCTGTGTTGTGTGCAGTAAGCAGATAACAAGGCAGAAAAAAAGAATGCTCATTATTATTGCAATTATTATGATTGTATCTATCAATTTACTATATAGGTACATGTGTGATTGAAAGGTAAATAGATAGGGACTGTGGGAAACAATAGAAGGATAAAGACAATTTATTATGATGTAACTCACTGTGAAATTGTCTAAATTTTAGATAACTGTTTCATTCTTTTATATCTATGTTCAAAACCAGATGACACTGATAATTAATAAAAACCACAGACAACCAAACAATGACTTACTAAAACTAGGTTTCAGCAAGACTGTTTTCAAATAAGCCATATAACATATGTTTAGCTATTTTATCATCGATATGCACATAACAATGAGATTAAAATGTATAAAAACCAGAGCCATCTTTTTACCTTGGCTAAGAAGAGCCTGATGGTGAAAACTAGGTGAATATATGAATACAGGTACAAGAACAACAAGGTCTAACATATCCAGGTACATCTGCATATACAATTTTTTATTTTTAAAACTAAAGAATGCTTGTAGCACAATTATGTTCAAGAATGCTGTGTTGTGCGGTCGGTCTCTTTCTGCTAGCCTGGTGGTGATAACTAGCTAGTATTCTGTAATACTAGCTTGGTGGTGAAAACTTGGTGAATACTAGGTCATTGTAATATATATATATTTGGGAGTCTAGTCAACTCCTTGATTTTGCACCCCTCTGTGTCACAGGTGCCTCATCCTAGGGCCCTATTTAGCCTTGTACTGCAGAGAGCCTCGGATGGAATTCTTTCCCCAAGTAAGTGGGTTAATCTCATAAGAGCAGACAATAGGCTGTTAGTGTAGGACCTGTCAAAGATGGGGTACATTGTCCTTGTGGCAGGCTTATGCAATGTATGATCATATAATGAAACTAAACCCCCATTATTTTTGCCTAGATTAGGTGTTCTTAAAAAAAAACTAATAAAATCTGTCAACATTGAAGTTGCTGTTTAGTGGATAGGTGAGTGCGCTGGATCTTGTGTATTGTATAAATTGGCCCCCAGTAGCTCCCCATTGAAGCATGTTCAGGTGTGTGCAGCCCCCTGGTTTCATATATATATATATATATATATATATATATATGTATATATATATATATATATATATATATATATATATGTAAGTAGGCCAATGTAATTTTTCGTCAATAATTTGCATGGCATTTTCGGTTTAGATTGATATTAATAGACATCTACTATTGGAAGAGTGCTAATTTTGTGAATACCTTCCACTTTGACTTCTTGTTTGGAAGGACTGTTGCTGCAATAATTTTTAAGGCTTTATAAATCAACCATCTCCACAAGCCACACTTATCTTGACTTACCAAATGAAACATATAGTTTACTGGATTTTTTTATTTTTTTTGGCGGAAGATCTGACAAGCCAAAACACCATACGCATGAAATTCACCCTTCCCAAATGTTTTGTTTTCTTATTTTTGGATGAACTGGTGCAGTGAAAACAAATGTTTTTGTCATGCACACGACTATTATTAACCCCTGAAATCTGTATGAATGCTGTACTTTGCTTTTGATGTGAGCCTAAACAGCAAATATCACATTATTGTATTAAACAGCAAGTCCTTTTAGCAGAAAGTCTGTTTTAATAGTAATCCAGGCTGCTCATAATTTGCCACCACTGGTGTACATACTGTGGTCGCAGGGGTCGCAGCTGCGACCGGGCCCGTAATCAGCTGCGACCGGGCCCGCCATCATCACTTGTGGCCCTGGCCCGCGGGGTAAACCGCCGGGGCCTCATGTTAAGGTGCCCATCGGGTGGCCCATGCTGTCAGGGCCACCCGATGGAGATGGATTGTCAGGGGGCCCGGTCAATGCTGGATCAGTTTCTCACCGGGGCCCCGTGGGTTATATGTACGCCACTGTTTGCCACAATACTTCCAGGAGGATGGGCAATGATGTTCAGATTCTGTTGAGGCAGTTATGGCTATCCATATGTATGCTGCTAGTTTGTATGCTGTATTAATAAAGACAATGACTTTCTCACTGACATTTTTTCCTGGACTGGATCATTTGAGTATTTGCTAAACAGGTGAAATACTGTTCTTCAATTTGATCTTTACACTGTTTAGCAGATAGCTCCATATATCCGATTCTTATATGGTATTGCCATATTAACAAATACCAAATAAGGGAGCTATCTGCAGGATAGTCCATAAACGAAATGCATGCATGTTCTCTCTGCACGAGAGGTACTTGTGTACAGTGAGTGGTATGTCAGTGAGGTGCAGCTGATATCCCTTTAGCACAGTGAGCACGGGGTCCAAGTCTGGATTACCCTTTTAACTAGGGGAGAGCCAAGTTAATGCATTAAAACAAACACAGAGAATATGAGAACTCTAAGACCTCACTGGGTCTCCCTGTCTGTCCGCCAGTTGATTTTATTCAGTGCTGGGCTTTACCAGCTGTCCAGTATTGATCACAGTGTAACTGGCTGGGAAGCAGCCACTATTCATACTTGATGTTATGATAAAAAGAGCCATTAGATGCAGTCATAATCTGATATCTCCTGTTATAACTATGAAACCAAACTTTTGATATCAGCATTGTTATAATTAGAGGGTTTATTAAGGGATAAAATTAGGGTTAGTGGTGGGGTAAGGGTTAGATTTAGGAATACGATTATAGATATGGACAAAGGTTGAGTATGGCAAGCTCATATAAGGGTACAAAATTAGGTCTATATCTACTAAACTGCTACCCAATTTGGTACCATTAAATATGGCAATCCCACATAAGGGCACCAGATTAGGAAACTGTTGTGTTTCGTAGATAGATCCCTAAGTAGGAAGCGATCTACTGAACAGCTGAAAGACCAAAATGAAGAAAAGCCATTTTCATTATTTTGCTCTTTCAGTTGCATAGTAGATAAGTACTTAATTGTGTACCTTAATTTTGGCAACCCCACTTTAGGATACCAAATTAGAGAGCTATCTACTAAACAGCATAAAGCAAAATTAGGAAAAAAAAAACATTTATCTTAATTATGCTGTTTCATTTGCTTGGTATATAAGTTCCTAATTTGCTATCCTCATGAAAACAAATGTATCTGAAATTAAAAAAAAATCTGATTCATTCAAAATTCATTCAATTTAATTTTTTTGTTTTTTGTTTTGTAAAGAATTCAGAAATACAGAGCTTTTAAATTGCCAATTTGGATAAATTTGGACGAAATTTGATTTACAGTGAAATGAATGGGAAAGTAATGTGTTCAGTCCTGCAGAGAGTGCAGGGCTGACATTCAGCATCTCCACAATTTGCATTGAGACAATGAATGCTCCCCATAGAGGTGCATTTACTCAGTGCATCTTTATGAGAAGATGTTAAATGGTGCAACACGGCAATTTCCCACGCATCCTCGTTAGCCTTCCAATTCTTCCCTATAGGGAAGCATTGGATTAACTAATATCATATGCACTGATACATGTTTGTATTACTAGCGCTATAGTGTTTGCTTTGATGGGAAATATATTTGAGCTCATTCAAGCTTTGTACTATTTCTTTGTTTTCATATAGCTAAAAAAGGTTCAGTTAACTACTAAAACATTTCTAAACGTTGGATAATTCTAGGGGCCATGCTACTACCTTCAGAAAATGACATATACTAAACCTACATATTTTTTTTTTTTTTAAATGAGGATGCACACATTGTTACAGATGGTTTTTTTTTTCTCTAAAATATTCAAAGTGGAGGTCTTACACCTGCTTAACCCCTTAAGGACCGGCCTGTTTTTGCGATGTTTGTACGTTAAGGACCAGAGCAGTTTTAACACTTTTGTGGTGTTTGTGTTTAGTTGTAATTTTCCGCTCTCTCATTTACGGTTCCCATACAAGTTATATATTGTTTTTTTCACGACAAGAAGGGCTTTCTTTACATACCAGTATTTATATTATGTCATATATTGTATTTAAAAAAAATAATAAAATATGGTAAAAAATAAAAAAAAAAAACATGTTTTTAGAATTTTACTTGAAAAATCTTTTACTTATCTACAAAAGCTTATGAAAAAAACTGCTAAATAGATTAAAAATGTTGTCCCGAGTTTAAAAACACCCAGTGTTTACATGCTTTATTGCTTTTTTTTGCAAGTTATAGGCCTATAAATACAAGTAGGAAATTGCGGTTTCAATATATATATATTTTAAATGTATCAATAGTGACATTGTTACACCGTTATCTGTCATAAATCCCCGAAACACACCTAACATGTACATATTTTTTAAAGTAGACAACCCAGTGTATTCAAAATGGGGTATGTCCAGTCTTTTTTAGTAGCCACCTAGTCACAAACACTGGCCAAAGTTAGCATTTATATTTGTTTGTGTGTTAAAAATGCAAAAAACGCTAACTTTGGCCGGTGTTTGTGACTAAGTGGCTACTAAAAAAGGCTGAACATACCTCATTTGCAATACCTTGGGTTGTCTTCTTTTGCAAATGGTATGCCATCATGGGTCTAATTCTCATTCCTTGGCTACCATACGCTCTCAAAGGCAACCTAACCAATCTGATAAATTTCAATAAAAAAAAAAAAGTAAAATCAAGCCTTATATTTGACCCTGTAACTTTCACAAACACTATAAAACCTCTACATGTGGGGTACTGTTATACTCAGGAGACTTCGCTGAACACAAATATTAGTGTATCAGAACAGTAAAATATATCACAGCAATAATATCCTCAGTGAAAGAGCTGTTTGTGTGTGAAAAATGCAAAAAAATTCACTTTCACTGACAATATCATCGCTGTGATATGTTTTACTGTTTTGAAACACTAATATTTGTGTTCAGCGAAGTCTCTCGAGTAAAACAGTACCCCCATGTACAGGATTTAGGGTGTCATAGAAAGTTACAGGGTTAAACACAGTGCTAGCAAATTAAATTATCTGGACTTTTGGCCTGGGTTGGCAGGCAGGTCCCTCAAATTGCAATCATTAAAATTACTTAATTAGGTAAAAATATTACATAAATATGCACGTAGAATTTTAATATATATACATATTTATATATTTGACGTCTACGTGTATATTTATGAAATTATTTATGTAATTATGTATGTGGACATATGTATATTTCGTATTATTTTAATTTATTTATTTATACATAGATATATATATCATTACATTCTAAGTGTATTTTGATATAAATATATATATATCAATATCAAAATACTGTTAGAATAAAATTGCATATATATATAATTTTTTTTTAATTATTAAAAATTATTTTTATTTTTTGTTATTTATTTTTATTAACATATTATTTGTATTTTATAATAATATATATATACCATATATATAGTTATTATATATATTGTATATATTCGTGTGTAATTTAAATATAAGTGTATTTTTATATTAATATACGTATATATAAATATAAAAATACACTTAGTATGACATTATATATATGATATATATACATATATTATATATAGGTATATATAGATATAATACATGTATATATATCATATATATATACACATATTATTTTTTTTACACTGATTGTTTTTTTTTTTACACTTTATTTTGGATTTTTCACTTGCAGGGAGACTGCCTGTCAGCACAGACAGTCCCCCTGCAGGCAGACACATGGACCCCTATTGCGGTCATGTGATCGAGTGATCACATGGCCGTGGGGTCCTGATCTGCCGAGGGGGGACTGCCCGGGCAGACAGGCAGTCCCCCTGGACCGGGAGGAGCACTGATCGCCGCCGTGGGACCGACGGCGATCAGGTAAGTAGCCACTGACCGTTATGACGGTTCAGGACCGTCAGCGGTCCAAACGCACATTTTACCGCTGACGGTCCTGAACCGTCAGTGGTCCTTAAGGGGTTAACAATCTCCAAGAAACTGGGGTGAAAAAGTAACATGCTAAGTACGGGGCCAGTGACTGTCACTGTCTTCATCCCTCTTCCACTGTATTAAAGGAAGGAGTTAATACTATTTCAATGCATTTGATACGTTTTGGCCTCATTAATATTCTATACTTTTAGCATGCTCAAATTATTATAGTTTTTGCACAAAATAAATACATGTTTTGCAGAATGCAAATACAGGGAGTGCAGAATTATTAGGCAAGTTGTATTTTTGAGGATTAATTTTATTATTGAACAACAACCATGTTCTCAATGAACCCAAAAAACTCATTAATATCAAAGCTGAATATTTTTGGAAGTAGTTTTTAGTTTGTTTTTAGTTTTAGCTATTTTAGGGGGATATCTGTGTGTGCAGGTGACTATTACTGTGCATAATTATTAGGCAACTTAACAAAAAAACAAATATATACCCATTTCAATTATTTATTTTTACCAGTGAAACCAATATAACATCTCAACATTCACAAATATACATTTCTGACATTCAAAAACAAAACAAAAACAAATCAGTGACCAATATAGCCACCTTTCTTTGCAAGGACACTCAAAAGCCTGCCATCCATGGATTCTGTCAGTGTTTTGATCTGTTCACCATCAACATTGCGTGCAGAAGCAACCACAGCCTCCCAGACACTGTTCAGAGAGGTGTACTGCTTTCCCTCCTTGTAAATCTCACATTTGATGATGGACCACAGGTTCTCAATGGGGTTCAGATCAGGTGAACAAGGAGGCCATGTCATTAGATTTTCTTCTTTTATACCCTTTCTTGCCAGCCACGCTGTGGAGTACTTGGACGCGTGTGATGGAGCATTGTCCTGCATGAAAATCATGTTTTTCTTGAAGGATGCAGACTTCTTCCTGTACCACTGCTTGAAGAAGGTGTCTTCCAGAAACTGGCAGTAGGACTGGGAGTTGAGCTTGACTCCATCCTCAACCCGAAAAGGCCCCACAAGCTTATCTTTGATGATACCAGCCCAAACCAGTACTCCACCTCCACCTTGCTGGCGTCTGAGTCGGACTGGAGCTCTCTGCCCTTTACCAATCCAGCCACGGGCCCATCCATCTGGTCCATCAAGACTCACTCTCATTTCATCAGTCCATAAAACCATAGAAAAATCAGTCTTGAGATATTTCTTGGCCCAGTCTTGACGTTTCAGCTTGTGTGTCTTGTTCAGTGGTGGTCGTCTTTCAGCCTTTCTTACCTTGGCCATGTCTCTGAGTATTGCACACCTTGTGCTTTTGGGCACTCCAGTGATGTTGCAGCTCTGAAATATGGCCAAACTGGTGGCAAGTGGCATCTTGGCAGCTGCACGCTTGACTTTTCTCAGTTCATGGGCAGTTATTTTGCGCCTTGGTTTTTCCACACGCTTCTTGCGACCCTGTTGACTATTTTGAATGAAACGCTTGATTGTTCGATGATCACGCTTCAGAAGCTTTGCAATTTTAAGAGTGCTGCATCCCTCTGCAAGATATCTCACTATTTTTGACTTTTCTGAGCCTGTCAAGTCCTTCTTTTGACCCATTTTGCCAAAGGAAAGGAAGTTGCCTAATAATTATGCACACCTGATATAGGGTGTTGATGTCATTAGACCACACCCCTTCTCATTACAGAGATGCACATCACCTAATATGCTTAATTGGTAGTAGGCTTTCAAGCCTATACAGCTTGGAGTAAGACAACATGCATAAAGAGGATGATGTGGTCAAAATACTCATTTGCCTAATAATTCTGCACTCCCTGTACACAACATTAAGTCCTGCACTCAGACTACTTCTATACCACTGTTATGGGATAGTGTGTAGGCAACTATTGTAATTGGTTTTTATTGTATGCTTTGTAGAATTCTCTGGGAGAGGAGATGTAAGGAGATGGAGATGTGAGGTGGCGCTCTCGCTGATGTCTCAATGTTACAACATGATGCAGTTAACGCAGTGTAACCAAACAAGGAGATCCCCCATGAAACTATCTCCGAATGGGACCAGAGCTCAAGGAAGAGCCTTTGCAGTATATTGTAGGTGGTTAGGAAAAAAAAAGAGTAATGGCTGTACAGAATCCAAATGATTCCATAGTGCAGCAAGATTACATAGTTGAGGTATGCTCAGGAGTATAGTTGAGCTGAAGTTAAAAACTGGGGAGAAAGGCTTGTATTAGATGATGTTTAAAGTAAACACAGCAAAATTTAAGCAAGTAAGGTGAAATCTCAGCAAGATTGTACGTTTGATGGAAATATTTATATTAAATACCAAAGGTATATGCTTTGGCTACCAAAGGAAAGAAAGCAAGTGGAATAAAATATATTATAGTACATTGTGGTTAAAGGGAATTGCAGCCTGAAATGGGTAATGCAGGCTAAATTGTATTTGAATTTGACCTTTGTGGTAATTAAATCTGGCACTTTTACTAATTGAAGCCGTTTTGAGATGATTAGAGTGGATTTTGTTAACTTTTTCTGGAGGTTTGAAATGGAATATGCTCAGAAGGAAGCTTTGGAAATATAGTATTTACCCTTGCAAAGACAGAGAAAGAGACTGTTTTTTGGGGAACCTGAAAAACATTATATCATTAATTTTAAAGTTGAAAGGTGTGGATTGTTAAATAATCTATTTAAAGAAAAGCAAACAATTAAACACAGTCTTGATAAAGAAAGAAATGGTGAGGATTTTTGTGTTTTGATTATTTTTTAATTTTTTAATATGACAACTAGAAGATCAAGAAAATAGAATAGAAGGTCACATTTTAGGATAAGGGGCATACCAAAAAACATAAAGCAGGAAAACCTACAGTAGGGAAGAAAACTGGAGAATGCAATACAGAAATAGCTCGAATTGAAAGAGTCTACAGACCGCCAAGTAGGACTCCAGACCAGCCAAGAGAGACTATATGTCAAATCCATTATTTTTAAGAAAAACTAAATATATTTTGGAGATTTAGAATTTTGACACCTTTAATGATAGAAGGATCAAGTATAAAATGTTTACATGATCTGTCACCTGCAACACTGCAAGCTAGAAGTGCATGTATTGCCCATCACCAAAACTTTACAAGAGAACAACCTGAAAGCCAGAGGGGTTTTCCCTCAAGCCTGAATATAGAACAAAACAGGAAAACTTACTAATAAAATTATTATTATAAAACTAATAAAATATGCAAGTGCAGTTTTTACACTACTTGAGTCACTAGGATTGCCAATATCACTTATGAAACCAGAGAAGAAGATGGAGGTTAAGCCTCAGAAAATGAAAAGACGGTCAGAGATAGTTCCTTGTATATAAATGTCACAAACCTTAATGGACAAACAAGTAGAGAACAATACTTAAAAAGAAAAAAGGACACACTCAACTTAATTAATTGCAACTCATGAAAATCTTATTAATCAATTGAAGGGGAGGAATAAAAATGGTAATATTTTATTTTTTTATAGTAGTAAAGCATAATATAGGTATATGTTAATGCATGTTACAGTCTAAAAAATACAAGAGCAGGTGATATATCTATTGAAGGAGAGCAATGTGCATGTAGCACGTAACACCATAAAGACACCTGGTGGGGTATTACAGTCAAGACCAATCAAGTCTGTACTTTACAAGGTTTAGATTATGGGACCAGTACTGGTGTAATCTATTCACTGACAACCGTTTTTTTTTAGAAAGTCTCTATCTGTAGGCTAAATTATTGTTGATTAGTTTTTATCTTCGGATGTTTAAGAGGACTAATTGAGATTATACTTTATAGGTCTTAGATTGGGAATTGAGAACTGGACTAATATAGCTACTGCTAGCCTCCTTAGTAAAGGCTCGATGTGTATGTTAAAATATTGTTGAGTATTTGGCTTAATTTGGTGATTAATAATTTATGTTGTAATTAAAAATCCCGATAGTAAACGTTATATATTTTAATAAAGAGTTAGGTATACTGGGTACAATATGTAAATTATTTAATATATTTAAATGTCCTTTTCAGTAGCAATATAGTTATATGGTAATGAGCCTTACAGTTACATAAATATGAAAACAGGGGTTATAGATGTTGAAGAACAGTAATGTATACGGTGCAAGGAACACCATATATACATCTGGGGGGTATTATGGTCAAGACTATTTAGTCTGTGCTTTACAGGACCAGGATTGTGGGTCCAGTACAGGACTAATATATTTACTTTTTTTCTTCTTCTCAGGAAGGAAGGCCCTATGTGTAGATTATATTATTGTTGGGTATTTTTATAATCAGGGGTTTTATAAGTTTTGGTGCAGTGAAAAAGTCTCAAAAGCAGGAGATACATAATTCAAAGAAGAGTTAGGTGTGCTGGGTATAATATACAAATTATGTCAATTTTGCTTAATGATATATTGATATAAAAATAAGGTGCCCTAAGTACATAGAGCTATGCAGGGATTTAGGAGACAATAAAAAGCCAAAAAGTGGTTATTATATAAATATTACAGTTATGTATACAGTGCATGATATACTGTAGAGACAACTGCTGGGGCATTATATTCAAGACCCATACTACTAACAGGGCTAATTAAGATTGTACTTTATGGG
Source organism: Pelobates fuscus (assembly GCF_036172605.1). Taxonomy (NCBI): domain Eukaryota; kingdom Metazoa; phylum Chordata; class Amphibia; order Anura; family Pelobatidae; genus Pelobates; species Pelobates fuscus. The sequence continues at coordinate 237,978,896 of NC_086319.1, read as the reverse complement.
ACTTAGATTGGTGGTCCAGAACATGATTAGAATATCTACTCCTAGCCTTCTTAGGCAAGACTTTACATGTATGTTATATTATTGTTGAGAATTTTTGTTTAATTTGGTTATTTATCATCTATATCATAGTTAAAAACCCCAGGATACAGGATGAAATTTGTGTTCTATGTCTGCTGTTTGTTTATCTCTCCCTCTCTATTCATAAATAGAGACTCCACAAAGACACCTGGCTAGATATTAACATGATTAATCAAGACTTTTGGTCCAGTATTAATATATCCAGTACTAATATATCCACTGCTAACATTTTTAGAAAAGGCTTTATATTTATGTTGTAGTATTGTTGGGTTCTTTGTGATTAGGATAGTCTGTGGAGAAATGTAAGTCTTTTTTTTCTCTCCTCTCTCTTTCTCTCCTGTTACTGTCGGTTCCCTCTCGCCACCTGCTACATTTAAAATGGCATTGGTCTCTGGTGGAAACATTAAGAGATTAAATAGATTTAAATAACATTTGTTTTCTTTCAATAAATGTAAGGGGTTAAATCCTTTTAAAAAGATTTGTGATTTAGACCAGTATCAAATTACTATTGCATTCATTCTGGAAACACATTGTGACAAACTCACTATTTATTCTGTTCGCAAGACTAACTACAAACTAACTGCAAACTTAAGTGCTCTCTCTGTGTCGACCCCATTTGAATAACCGAACAACACAAGCTGTGGAAAATGGCGGCCATCTTGTCGCATGAATGCAGACACTGGCACTTGGTTGTTGAGCATATGGAACTCAAAGTCGGATACATCCACTTGTGAACCTGAGTGAACTTGTGTCGATGCCTGCTTCTATTCCCGACAAGACAGGAGAGCAGTGTTTGGTAGGATTGTTTGCACGAACTAGGTAAACAATCGCTACCTATGAGCCAGAGGAACCGTTCAACATTTCATTAGTTTCTGACCTCCCGAAAGTGATCGACCAGTCAGTCAAAACTTTACCTTTAACCTTTAACTCTAGAGTGGTTATAATAGCAGGTATTTTAATACTATTTTAGATTCTAGTTTAGATACTTTAGATCAGGGGTGTCAAACTCAAATTCATCGGGGGCCGCATTAGCAGTTTGGTCACACTCAAAGGGCCGGTTGTATCTGTAGGACTATGTGTCCACTCTTTATTATCATAAATTATTACACACACACACTGACAGAGACATACACACACACTGACAGACAGACATACACACATACACAGACTGACAGACATACACACACACTGACAGACAGACATATACACACACACACACTGACAGATACATACACACACACACACACTGACAGACAGACATATACACACACACTGACAGAGACATACACACACACACACACACACTGACATAGACACACACACACACACACACACACACACACACACTGACAGACAGACATATACACACACACTGACATAGACATACACACACACTGACAGACAGAGACACACACACACACACACTGACAGAGACATACACACACACACACTGACAGAGACACACACACACTGACAGACAGACATACACACACAGACACACTGACAGAGACACACACACACACACACTGACAGACAGACATACACACACACTGACAGACATACACACACACTGACAGACAGACATATGCACACAAAGACTGACAGACATACACACACAGACTGACAGACATACACACACACACTGACAGACAGACATATACACACACACACTGACAGATACATACACACACACACACTGACAGACAGACATATACACACACACTGACAGAGACACACACACACACACACACTGACATAGACACACACACACACACACACTGACATAGACACACACACACACACACTGACAGACAGACATATACACACACACTGACATAGACATACACACACACTGACAGACAGAGACATACACACACTGACATACATACACACACAGACTGAGACATACACACACACTGACAGAGACATACACACACACACACTGACAGAGACATACACACACACACACACACACACACACTGACAGACAGACATACACACACAGACACACTGACAGAGACACACACACACACACTGACAGACACACACACACACACACTGACAGACAGACATACACACACACTGACAGACATACACACACACTGACAGACATACACACACACTGACAGACAGACATATGCACACACTGACAGACAGACATACACACACACACTGACAGAGACATACACACACAGACACACTGACAGAGACACACACACACACTGACAGACATACATACACACACACACTGACAGACACACACACACACACACTGACAGACATACACACACACACTGACAGACATACACACACGCACTGACAGAGACATACACACACACTGACAGACAGACATACACACACACTGACAGACAGACATACACACACACACACAGACTGACATATGCACACACACACTGACAGAGACATACACACACACACACACACTGACAGATAGGCATACACACACACACACACACACACACACACACACACACACACACACACACACTGACAGATAGGCATACACACACACACACACACACACACACACACTGACAGAGACATACACACACACACACTGACAGACAGAGACATACACACACACAGACTGACAGACATACACACACTGACAGACATACACACACACACTGAGACATACACACACTGACAGACATACACACACAGACTGACAGACAGACATACACACACAGACTGACAGACATACACACACTGACAGACACACACACACTGACAGACACACACACACACACTGACAGACACACACACACTGACAGACAGACAAACACACACTGACAGACAAACACACACTGACAGACAGACATACACACTGACACAGACATACACACACACACACACACACACACACACACACACACACAGACAGACAGACAGGTTCAGGAGGGTGGCTTACCTGGGATCCAGAGTGCTGCCTGAGGTAGTTGGGAGTTGGAGGAGCTGGTCCTGCCCAGCCCACCTCCTCTCTGCCCTCTGCTGTCTTCTTGGGAGGACTTCCTCCCAGGCTGACGTGAGGGGGCCGGCGGTATCTCCGCCCCTGCTGGGCGCCAGCCGCGCTGTGTGCTACAGAGGGAGCAGGGATATGACGTGTTCATATCCCCGCCCCCTCCACACAGTCCGCGGCACTGCAGCTTGGCGCTCGGCCACGCTACAAGAAGTGACCGGCAGGAGAGGGGAGCTGTGCGCTTCCCTCCTGCCGGTCACCCAGACATTTGCGCCCACGGGCCGGTGCGCCCTAAGGTGGCCGCCTGAGCCGTCTTATGGACGAGCCGGCCCTGGGTGAAGGCTGGCGGACGGCGGCGGCTACACGGGCCACATGACGAGGTCTGGCGGGCCGTATTCGGCCTGCGGGCCTTGTGTTTGACACCCGTGCTTTAGATGGATTGTCCTATATGCCATATTCTAAAATCAGAAAGATCAATAATAACTTGAAAAATACCCATTTAGTAGATATCCAGTGTGTTCAACATGATAAAATAAGTGATTATATTTGTTTATCGAAACAACATTTCAAATATACCTGGACTGACTTATTTTCTATTTTTCAAAATATTTTAAATATGTTAATTAATTCAAGAATAGGAACTATAACAATCACGCTGCTCTTTTTTTAAATCTAAGAGTGCAAAATACAAAAAGTCCTATTCAAAATTAGAGGTTACATGAAAGTCTGTTGATAGATGCGAATAGTAAAGAATAATTTAGATTATATATAAAAACATACTTTAAAGAGAATAACACACTATAACTATGTAACTATGTAATTAACGAAAAAATAGAAGAGGAATTCACCCTGCAATTGTGTCCACTACTTCAGGAAAGAGTCTAGGTCCAGATGGTTTTCCAAAATCCTATTATAAGACTTGTAGAAAATCTGATACCTTTTCTTTTATAAGTTTTTAATGAAATCAGAAACAGAGGGAAATTAGAAGAAAGACTGTTGGAATCAATTATTACAATAATTCAAAAAGAAGGCAAATGTGTGAGTTATCACTCACCAGACTTATAGGAACACTAATGTGTCAGGAATACAAACATGTATTCCTGACATTGTAATTTACAAGCACAGTTTAGGCCACCAGCTCTCCTCTCCTTACTTTAAAAAGTTAGTTTACTTACTTTTTTCCAGCACTAGGTCAGTGATCGACATGGCTGGCTCTACCCTGCTCCTCCTCCTTAGCTGAGATCATCAAATTTGACACTCCCAGTCAATCCAATGCTTTCCCATAGGAAAGTATTAGGAGTCTATTGAGTATGTGTGGCAAAGCACCATGGTGTGCTAATCAGCATCTCCTCATAGAAATGCATCTCTATAGGGAGCATTTAGAGTCTCCATGCTTAGTGTGGAGATGCTGAACGTCACTGCTGCACAATGTTCAGCACTGACCCAAGAAGCACCTCTAGTAGTCATCTAAGTGACATCAACAGAAAGTGTTACTAGCTAGTAATGCAAACACTGCCTTTTCTTTGCCTATAGTGTCCTATTGAAAAAGTGCTCATTTTTTTTTATACAGACCAGTCAGAGTTTGTCTCACAAAGAGATATACTGGATAATACCATAAAAATGTTAAATGTAATTGGATACACTAAACAATCTAATAGTCTCATAGCATTATTATCAATCAACGCTGAGATATTATTTGATCAAGTAAATTCGGCTTTTATGTTGGAAACATTGGATAAGGTAGGGTTGGGCAGCTACTATTTAAACTGGATTAGGCAATATATTATAACCATTCAGCAAAAGTAAAAATCAATGATATTTTTTTCCGTTATGTTCCGCAAAAGGTGCTAGGCAGGAGTGTCCATTATCACAACCACTATTTGTTTTAACTTTAGAAACATTGCTTAAATCCTAATATTGAAGCAGTGGATATTTTAAATGTAACCATTTAAGGACAAATGACATGTGTGACATGTCATGATTCCCTTTTATTCCAGAAGTTTGGTCCTTAAGGGGTTAAACAATAAGTTGGTGGCATATGCGGATGATATTTTAGTAACGGTATAAAATTCCCAAAAACCATTAAAAGTATTTAAATAAAGAAATAGAAAATATAGTAAGTTATCAATTTTTTAAGTAAATATATTGAAGTGCAAATTTCTAGGCATAAATATTTCAAAATCTCAGTAGAGCATATTAAAAAAAAATCATTATAATAAATATATTCAGCTGAAATATTTAGGTATATGTATAACCCCAGAAATAGAAATGTTATACAAGGCTAATTACACTCCCTTCTTGATTAAATTAAAACAAAATTTAAATAGCTGGTCCTTAGGCCAATTATCATTGCCTGGAAGATCTAGTGTAGTAGTCATGAATGTATAGCCCGGAATCTTATTTTTTATTTCAAGCACTATCAATCTATTTGCCTCGAACGTTCCATAGAAATAGTAAAAAACTACTAATAATCTTTATTTAAAACCACCTAGGTTTGCTTACAAATATATAACTAAACCTAAAAATAGAGGTGGTCTGTGAATTCCTTGCGTAGAATTAGAACAGTACTTTATTTTAAAACCAACATATATAGCTTTATGGATTGAAGAACCACTAAAACAATGTGGATATAAGAACGATCCAACTATTAGAAATACACTACATATCTAGAACAAATAAATTAAAAGTTGTAAAGTGGTCAACATCACATGAATTTTGTACCCAGTAACGTATAATAAAGAGTTTCTTCCTAGCAATGAATATAGAGAATACTTTCAGGAGTTTATAGACGAAGATAGGTATTTAAAATCGGGGTATATAACTAATTTAGCCACAAGAAAAATATTACCGCTAGATATGTTGATGATGAAGACAGAAAGAGAAAATACAAGTTGGTTAACTTAATCACAACTACATTTTATTTTAGACTTTCAGAAAAAATATGAGTTGACATCAGACAGCACCAAATACAAAGAATATGCAACAGGAAGCATACTTTGTCTCATTGTTACAAAATTTTAAACTGGGAAAATGAAATTGTCAGGCCATACTTTATTAATATGTGAGAAAATTACCTTGGAATTGAGTATTCCCATGGAAATTGGAAAAAAAAAATTACTTTAGCTTAACATTGCACGGAATCAAGTAGATATCAATAAACTGTGTGTAAGATTTTAACAAGTTGATATCGAGTTCCAGCAGATTTATTTCGATCTTTTTGATAGCATCCTATATATACTGGAAGTTTGAACAAGAAAAAGGGCATATGGTCCTTATTTGGTGGAGTTGTTTAAAAATCAGACCGTTTTGGAGTATGATTGAATTAATGATAATCCAAGTAGATAAAACAAAAAAACACTAACAGTGAGCTGGCTCTATTACTATACACCTCATTACCAGATACATTGGAAAATACATTAGTTGAAGATGATTAAATGCTGCCAGGAATTGATTGACAGTCCACGCTGAACTTTCTTATGAAAAGGCTTTACATGTATGTTATATTATTGTTGAGAATTTTAGTTTGATTTGGTTATTTATCACTTATATCAGTTAAAAGCCTGAAAGTATTTTGTGAAAAGAATTTTGCAAAAATTATAACTGTTTGATTAGCCTCAAGTTAAAATTAGGAACTGACGTAGACACTAGTTTAAGTAGCAGTTCATTATTATAATAATCGACTCAAACAACAGAAAAGATTACCGTATTGGGCTATAGCTCATAGACAATAGGTGAGGTGGGAGGAAAGGACTTGGACTGAGGGGAGAGAGAAGGAGTAATTGTATTTTTTTTTTGTGATGTATATTTATGTTTGTCAGAATATATGAATGTACAGTATTATTTGTAATGTATTATAATATAATGTATTGTTATCCATTTTTTAATTGCAAAAAAAAAAGACTAAAACATGAATGTCAAAACAAATAAAACAAAAAAAAAGAATGGTCTGAACAACAAAACAATCTGCATTAGAAACAGAGGACACTCCGGGAGACACATAACAAGTATATCACTACCTGTTTGCATTTTCTCTGACTGTCTGCAGCCAAGTTGCTCACTCAGTGCTGTTGGGGCCGAGACTGTGTGCATACTTTTGATAAGGATGTCTTCCTGGCATAAGAGGGTGTGGCTAAGGAGACATGTTTATGTTCAGCATTCTACAACACATGTATTTATTTTGTTCAAAACCTATAAAAAATGTTAGCATGCAAACAATGTTTTAAAATATGCGTATTCTTGAGGCCAATATCTATCAATTGCAATAGATATTGTGCCCAAAGTGTCAATTTAAAGGAACACTATAGCATTAGGAATTCAAATCTGTTTTCATAACACCAGTTGCGGAACTGCTAGGGCAGTTGGTGTAGCTGCACTGTGGCCAGTTCAGGTACCGTGGCCTTTTAACAGAGTGACCAGTCACCTTGAGTATCACTGATGCTGGGAGAACGTGAAAGCCTATCGCTTCCTCTCAGATACAAGGAGAGGTACACTGAAGGCACAGGCAGGAGGAGGGAGAGCAAGAAGAGGCCCAGCTCCAGCCAGCTCCACACTCCCATTTGCCTCAGCCAGCAGCATGAACCCAGAGAAGCCACCCTCCTGCACATAAAAGATATGTTAACAGGAGAGTTGCTAAAAATATAAGAATGATGACATGTGTATATCTGTGTGTGTATTTGGCATTGTGTCAGTGCATATGTCTGTGTTAGTGTGTTTATAAGTGTGTATCTAGGTGTCAGTGTGTGTGTGTGTGTATCTGAATGTGTGTGTATGCATCAGTGTGTGTATCTGTATATGTGTTGTACAGGATATGGTTTGAGGGGCCAGAAATTTGCCCTTTTCCTATCAAGGATGTCCAGCCTCTTGGCACAAAGTGTATTGACTTTTTTCCTTTCCCCCAACAGAGCAAACTTAACAACCAGCATAGTACACTGATTGGTACATATTGGGAAGTACATTTCTTACCAGTATTAGTGTGGGTCCCATTCTACAGTGTGCTCATAGGCAGATGCCTTATCTGCCTATTTAGTAAACCATCTCTAGCTGTATTAAGCACTGTGTTTGTTCTTTGCCTGGAAATTAAAATGTCCAGCCAAAAGCAAAGAGTGCAATAAGCAACCTGGACAGAGTACAAATGGTAAAATGGAGGACATGTCTAGTCAAAAGCAACAGTCAACACTCATTTTCTGACTTTAATGTATATACGCTAATATGTATATGGGCTAATTTAAAAGAATCACTAAGCAGGGATTTGTTGAGAATTAAGCAGGACATTTTATATTTTAAAACTCAGTAGTCAATTTTGAACAATAGTTGAACTGTTGAATATTTTATTATATTTAATATTAGTAATATAAGTGTTTTAGCAAACTAGAAAATATCACCATGAAAGCAAACAGATAATAGAAAATATAATTTAAAAACATATATTTAATTCCATCAAATTCACATAAACATTATAACTGGGGACTCTATAAAATACTAATTTGAATTACTAAATCAAAAACGATATAAATGTTAAGGGCACAATATGTTCATGGATTCATATTTTCTAAAGGGTAAAATTTCAATTTGCACACTTTAGAGAGTGCTTCTTCAGTGTATGTGAAATCTTGAAACACTGCCAGGTGCATGATAAGTGGAGTTTTCTTCGAAGTCTGCCAAATATCGTGCTTCAATAAACCCATTCTGAAGGCCACTCATCCAGGCATTTAAATACAATGGAGCATAGAAGCAATTCTGTCTCAAATATCTCCGTACAGTCACTTACAGTATATTTCAACAAGCACATTGTGTCATTTTTTGTCTTTGTATGAGAAAGAAAACAAGGATATCCACTTGCAGTTTAATGACTTATTAGTTTTTTTTGGCAGTGTAACAATGCAGAGCATCTCAACATTTTTAAGATAAAATGTATGCGGGGTTGTAAGGGGTGACTTCTACATGTTAAAATAATCAATTGATAATTTACAAATAAAAAAGTATCATAAACAAAAAAAACAGTAAAAAGTATGGCAACATTCAAATAATTGTTGCATAATTAAGCAGTCAATGATAAAATCCAAATTTGTGTATCGCTACATTTGAGAAATGATTCTCCCCCCAAAAAATGCTATGGTATAATATGATGAAAAGGCATAATATTACCGTATATAAATAGAAATATATATGGGTGTTGGTGATAAATATCCTGATGGATCATAATATTTTATTATTGTGGGTACATTAAAATACACTTGAAATATCTTCACTTGGTTAACTTAATGAATTCACATATTTTAGACTAGTTAAAGTAGAGTAACATTTTTTTTAGTTTAAGCAGACCTAGTCCTTTCTCTAATTTTAGGGGAAAGGTTTTCTATTTAATATATTTTTTTTCTAATTCAATATCTACAATTTTTCCTTACAATATTTTAAAACTTATAATGTGAATACTAATTCACATGTTGGAATAGATGTTACTCAATGATATGTTTGGTTTTAATAGAAATGTTATCTTATAATGATAGCAAATATGTAATCTTTTACTTGTGTTTTGAGCATATCACTTCGAGATTTGTTAACTAATTTACTATTAACATGAATTCATATCATTTTTAATTCACCATCTTTAAATGATATTCCTTAACAAAGACTCTTAGCATTCTCTCTACCATGAGAAGATGGAATGTAAATTATGTTGCTTTCTCCTGCTAGCTAATTCCATACACTGACAGGTAAAATTGCTTTCACTTTACTGAATACACCCGTGAAAGTCTCTGAACTTTAAGCTGTAGGTTATTATTATTAATATCATTTATAAAGCTCCAGCATATACTGCAGCACTGTATAATTGGGGGGAAAGTCTGTACAATATACAAAGATCAATACAGAAGGTAAAGAGGACCCGGCCAGTGAGCAGAGATCTAACCACGGAAGTACTTAGCTAGATAGCACTTACAGCTTACAGTCACAAAGGTTCTGTGAAATAATGCTGACCTTTTTGTTGCCACTAAATCATAATGTCTACATAGGATATACATGCATATTATCCCTGTCTGTGGTGTTCTTTGTTTATGAAAAAAAATTGATTTTTTTTTCGCTATACAGTGCTAAGAAAAGGTACATAAACCATTAAGAAATTACTGTTAAATATACACAGTGTAGGTTGGAAAAAAAGTATGTGAAACCCTATGCTAGTGACTTAAATAATTAGAGTTGGAAATTGTCAAATCCCGTGTCTAGTTAATGAAACGCGATTGGAGGTGTGGTTTAGAGTTACTTTGACTTATAAATAGCACTCAAACATGTTGAGCTTGCTATGCACAAAAAATATCTGCCAATGTGAACAATTGATGCGTTACATAAAGCTGGAAAGGGTTGCAAAGTTATCTTATAGAACTTTGATATTCATCTGATCACTATTAGAGAAATGTCTAAAAATAGAGATAATTTAGCACTGTGGCTACTTTCCCTAAAATTGGCTGTCCAGCCAAGATGACTTACAGGGCACATTACACAATTTTTAACATGGTAACAACAAAAAAAACAGCTAAAGACTTGAAGAAATCATTGGAACTGGTTAACATCTCTATTCATGGGTTTTCTGTACAGAAAACATGGAACAGGCATGGTGTCCATGGCAGGACACCCCACACAAAGCTGCTGGTTTAAAAAAAAAAAAAAAAAAAGCATTGCTGTGCACCTGAAGATTGGCAAAGACCACAATGACACTCCACAATGCTACTGGGAAAAACTGTTCTGTGGACTGAAGAAAATAAAATTGAGTTGCTGGGGAAGAACATGCAGCACTATGTATGACATTAAAAGGGCACCATGTACCAAAGTAATTCAGCATCATGATTTGGTGCTGCTTTGCTGCTTCGGAGCTTGGATCAATTCCATCAAGGGAAATATGAATTCTCAAGTTTATCAACATATCCTTCCAGGGCCGTCATCAGAAATTTTGGGGCCCCTAACACAGCTCAAGGTCTGGGCCCCCGGGTGCCCGCCTCCAAGCCTGCCCACAGGGCCCATCTCCAAATCCTGCCCACAGGAATTCACAGACAGACACAAACAGACACAGACACACAAAGAAAGATACACACATACTAACAGATACAAATACTGAAACAGACATACACACAGGCATACTGACACACACATACAGACACACACATGCATAAGGAGATACAGATACACACACACTGACATACATACATACATACTCACATACACACATACTCACATACACACATACTGACACACACACACACACACGTATTCATGCAGACATACATACTGACAGACATACATACATACACACTTACATACTGACAGACATACATACATGCACACTTACATACTGATATATACATACATACTGACAGACACATACTGGCATACATGCATACAGGCATACTGGCATATATACATACACACATACTGACACACACACACATTATACATGCAGACATACATACATACTGACAGACATACATACATACACACACACACATACTGGCATGCATACATACATACATACACATACTGGCATACATACAGGCATACATACATACATACATACATACACACACACATACTGGCATACATACAGGCATACATACAGACATACATACATATACTGCCATACATACAGGCATACATACATAATTCATTTTTCAGCCACCCTCCTCTTCCTTACCTTTGCATTGCAGGAGGGTGGCTTGGAAAGATGGACATCGGCTGCCTCTCCTCTCGGCCTTCAGATTGTCTCTCCTCTTTCCCGCATGGAGTAAGCTGGGAGGAAGTGACTGTCCGTCACTTCCTCCCAGCAGCAATTGCGTTACAGATGAATTTTTTGTTTTAAAGGTGCCCGGTTGCGCTATTACAGCGCTGACCGGGCCCCTGAAGATAATAGGACCCATTGGGTGGCCCTAAATGCTTTGGACAGCTGATGGGTCCCATCAGCGTGCGGGCCCCGGTGCAGATGCACCGGCGGCACTTCCGTTGCTCCACGTGGGGGCCAGGCCCGTGACAACCGTCATGGTTGTCACCCCCTGATGGCAGCCCTGTATCCTATATAAAATCAGGGTTTCTGTGCACTCAGTAGAAATTGGGTGATGCACAGGCCCACACTGGCCATTGGGAAAACTGGGCAAATGCACAGGAAGCTGTGATGGTCATGGGCCAAGGCTGACAGGGAAGATCAGAGGATCTCTCCTGCCGGTTCATGCAGAGATGACACTATCCAAGCAGCAGCTTTGCTGTGTACCATGATCAAAGATCTCACTCACTAGCCCACTTGCATTGAATCTTAACAGAAAAGGTCGCAGGGGCTCTAGCCTAGAGCTCTGCTGGGTCCTGAAAGTTTCTCTTGCAAGCTTGAAACATTGACATGGTTACCATGGCAACTCTACAACCAGATCTCATGAGAGTGAACTCTAGGAGCTGCAGGATAGAGTTCACCAATGGACCACCAGGGCTTGCAAGCAATATCCCCCTACTTGGCCAAAGGTAAGAAGGGAGGAGTAAATATAAAGTGTATTAATATTTGTAATTTTAAAAAAAATGGCTAAACTCCCATCTGCCCCCCCCACACACACACAACACACTACACCCCACGCACACGCACTACACCACACACACTGCAACCACACACACACATGCAACATACTACATCCAACACACACACAGCACCTCACACACTGCAACCCCCACACACTGCACCTCTCACACACACATACATATTTAGCCACTCACATACACACTGCACCATTCACACACAAATCGCACCCCTATGCACTAGATCCCCATAGATCACAATCAGTTCACTCTACACTCATGAAATTCCTCAAGCAGACTCCAAACACATGCATAATATGCTTTCCTAGCCCTTTTGTCCTCTGGTATCTCACTTATGGAGACCCCAGAGACAAGTCACAAGCAAACAGCGTGTCATTAAATTTGCTTGTGCTGAGCAGAGTTCTTTAGTAGAGCACTGCATATGGGCTGCCCGAGAAGAGCATTGTAGCAACCTGCTCACTTTGAGAGGGGGTGTGGTTGTCATTGGTAATAACAAAACACCCATTCTAGATAGTGATGATGCCATCAAGACCAAAATATATAGAAAATACCGATAAGGCAACAGTGCACAAACAAAAATAAAGGCAAATTAAACTCCCCTATCTTAGCAAACAAATATGACGATGCACTAACACCACACGGCGCGATTCACTAACACCATATGGCAATATTGTGTCACAATCTAACAATAACAATATTCCAACAATATAGCTGAGCTGAAGCATTTCTATAAGGCAAGTGGTCAAATACTCCTCCAGAATGTTGTGCAGGTCTAATCCGTAGCTACTGGAAATGCATAGTTAAGGTTAATACTCCCAAACGAGGATCAACTAGCTATTATATCCAAGTGTTTATATGCTTTTTCACCAGAATTGTGAATGTTTAATGGGATGTGTTTAGTAGATCATAATACTTTGTGTGTTGTTATCTTAAACAACAACCCAGAGCAGATGCTGGACTGTATATGGCGATGTCAGTGTGGGGTGTGTCTGCTATTAGGGCTTACCTGGTGTGGTCCCAATGCTTTTCTAGCGCTTTCGCTATGTCCTCGCAGCATTCCCTCATCATGTCTTCCGATTCTTCAGTGAGCTTCAGTGAGCTTTGAGAGGTTGTGCAGCAGACTGCCAGCAGAATTGCCAGAGCTTTAGGGGGAGTGAGTTGGAGTGCCTGGAGCGCCCGTGTGTGCATTTCTGAATAGCCAGAGAGACCACCCAGTGAGACCACCTGGTGAGCATTCTGAACGGCTGCTTGGCATGTGCCTGAACGTGTTGGCATGTGTTCTGGTTGATACAGGGAGCTACCAGAGGATTTACCTGAGGTAGATTTATCAGAACTGAATTGGCATGCCATTAAAATGTAACTGGTGTGCTTCCAGATTTAAGAGACCCACAAGGTTTTAGTGGTTATCTGTTATTTTTGTGGAAATATGGCAAACATTAATACCAAAAGAAATCGATCAAACCGACCAAACCTGGGGGGAGCATCAATAGCAGCTTTGGCTTCAGTCCAGGCTTCAGTCCAGGCTTCCGTTCCGGCACTCGTCCAGGCTCAGGTGCAATCCCTAATTTCAGTTTCACTAGTAGCCACAATCCTGGAAAATTCCCAGATGGCTCAAACTTTGGCTTCTGAAACTTTGGTATCCCCAATCCTGTATAAACCAATAGCAATGCAATTGGAGTCTGTAACAGCTTCTAAACATCCTTGGAAAAAATCACTGGAATCCTGGAGATCCCAGAGATCAGGAGGAATTAAGTAAGTTAATGATGATGTATACAAGTTCGACTTTAAGTCCCTCAATATCGGAGATAACCGCTGAAGGAGGAAATACAGAATTTGCTCACTAATTGCCCAGTTGCCTTCTAAAGCTGACAGCTGAAATGCTGCATAAATTTGAGCAAGGTTTTGGTGAAAAGCTGCAATTACTGTGCACAGAAGTACAGCAAATAGGAGCAAGAGTGGAAATATTGGAGGAGGAAGGAGAAGCATCAGCAAAGCAAAGAGTAGTGATTCAAGATCAAATGCAAGTACATAATGAAACCTTACAACTACTTCAAAGAAAAATAGAGGATTTAGATAACCGAACCAGGAGGAATAATCTCCGAATACCTGAGTACCGGAGAACCAGAGTACCTGAACAGGAGAATGGGGATAAGGAAAATATAACCCTAACATTTAACAAAATATTCAATCAGATAATGAACAGAGGCAAAGAGGAAATAATTAAATTTGACCGTGCACATAGTGCACTATGCCTAAGAGCACTCCCTCAGAATAAACCAAGGGATATAATTTGCAGAGATTTCTATTGAAGTTTTTTCTGTGATTATTTTTCAAGATCTTTCACAGGCAACATTATATGCAAGAAGAGCATTAAGGCCAGTTAAAAAAAAAGTCTGAACGAACACAATATCAGATTCAAATTGAACTTTCCATTTGCTTTAAAAGTGAACCATCAAGGAAAATTATTATCCATTAAATGCCCTGTAGATGTTCGGCAATTTCAACAATTGTTGGGACTTCCTATAGATGAAGTGGAAGATAGGACTGGTCTCTCACTTGAATTATTCAATCCAATATCACAGAAACCAAAATGGTAAAAAATGGCAAAGAAACGTAGAAGACAATCTTCATCAAACAAGGACACTTCATTCACACACTGAGATAAATCATCCTGATCCGACAAAGTTAAGATGTTTATAATTCGCGGTTAATTAAGTTAATTAATTAAGTTAATTTTAATTCAATGTAATTTAAAATGTACATATTTTGTGTCACGTCTAAACATTTGTTATGAAGGAACACAACTGCAGATTTCTTATAGTTTGAATATTTATTATAAAAAGTAAAAGGTATTGACTTTAATTCCAATTTACAGGTACTGTAGCTTTAAGTAGTAAACGATAACTGAAGTCCACAATTATAGGCACTGTAGCTTTAAGTAGTAAACGATAACTGAAGTCCACAATTATATGCACTGTAGCTTTAAGTAGTAAACGATGACTGAATCAGAAAGAGTCTTTTAGTAGTATTAATTAATTAGGTGATAAGAAGTTACAATAGCTGTTCCATAGACTTAAACTGAAGTAAGACAGATGCAGCTAACTGAGACAAAGTATGAGTTGAAGTTAGCTGTAACGGGTTTGTTTTAACGAAGGACTTTGGAGACAGGAAATAACAGCTTTGAGATGCAACGCTTATCACAGAGGTTTTACTTAGCTTCCGGCACATAGAACACTGGTTCCCGAGATCTCCTCAGAGGCGTTTTATCCTGAATGGAGAGAGTTCAGCTTTAGTCGTGGATGAGGAAAGGTGAAGGGAACTTGAAGTCTTCCAGTCCGGTCCGGTAACAGAGGGCTTTCACAACGATGTTGCAGCCGGTTCGTGAGTACGGAACGTAGTTCAATAATCCAGCGTCGATCAGCTGGTGCGGTCAGATTAAATAGGGAGACCGTGTCATAAAGAGGTGTGGCTAAGCTCCGTGGAACCAGGAAGTAAGAGGATATCATAATTAAGGCATGACATTTTGATTATAAGTGGATCAGAATAACTCAGTTGCCTAGCATATAACGGATTATTATGTTGAGGATATTAATTTAACTATATGAGTGTTACATTAATTAAGGCATTTGAGAAACTTTCAGTTGGCATACTTACATTAAGCTATCTTGGGTATTAACATACTAGTAATTTCTCTATTATACAAAGTGTCTCAAATCTTGACTGCCCCAAAACTGGGAAGTGGAACTGACTATTAATGTCAGTTTCATATATAAAATACAAATATTAATATATATGCCATAGTAAACTCAGAAGCTATATTCTTATCTATGCGCTTCTCTAGAGAGATGCATGTAATCACATGTGGTTACATTAGAAATGATCATAGGTGTACATTAGAAATGATCATAAATGTAATGTTATGGATTAGTGTAAATAGTTATATAATTATGTTTATTCCTGCATGGAGATTCTGAATTTTACTCATAGGGGTGCATTGTTTCAATGCATCTCTATTAGGAGGTGCTTATTTGCCAAAACAGCCCCTTGCCGATTTTAGGGCACATGGCATCTTAATGAAACACTCCTGGATGACAGTAGGGTAGTAGAAGTTATTAACCATACACAAACCCCAAATTTTAATGAAAATGATAATGCGGAAACAAGCAGCTCATGGGTTTGGGAAGCTCCTAAGAGTGTAGTCAGTGTGATCCTTATCAAATAGGCGTCTCGAAATAAAAGGGAACGGATCCAAAAATCCAGGAAATAATAGTTGTATCGATAAAGAAGAAAAGGCCCATAAAAATAAGCCAACTCCAGAAAGTCTTAAACATTTAACTGCTCTAAATTCCGAACTATGTACGTTACTTTCAAAGAGAGCACTTAAGCTTACACATGGTACATTCTATTCTTATGGAAATACTACTGGAACATTTTTAACTAAGGCACTAAAAAACAAGTACCAAGTCACCCTTTATTTGACACAAACTTCTGAAACTCAGAGCCAGTTTGGAAGGCTCTGAGCCAGGTGAGCAAATTTCATAATATTTAAAAGTGTGTTTTATACCTGCAGATCTCACTTAGAGATCCTTCTCTCCTTTTCTCCACCATATACATTGGAAGTGTGATCGGAGAGGAGATCCAGACAGAAAAAAGGGGGGTGTATGTTACCCTATAACATACCAGCCGGAAAGTTTAGAGCCTGTTTCTAAAAAGGCTCGTTACCATGTGAGTGTGCCACTGTACAGACAACTCTAATTTGTGGTTTAAACAACCCTGCACTATATATTTTCTATTTTGTGTTTTTTCCACATATGTCCAATTAAGTTGAACCACCATACCAATACCAATAGGGTGAGTCGACTTTATTTTAAATTAGCGCTGCACTACAATTGCACAGAGTGGAGACGATTCTTTCACTTTCTATCCTCTCTGTGTGTCCTGTTCTTTTTTCTAAATAGTGGGTGATTTTTGGAGCATCCACAAAGTGTTCAAGCTGCTATTATCTAAAACAATCATTAAATAATAAGCGCCTGTAATTCACACATTTGTCTTTCTCTGATTCTATTGTACACTCTCCAACACGTGTGAAGGCTGCTGGCACTATGTCTATTTTTGAAAATAGGAAAAATTATTGTGTAAATATAGATGCGGTATTTGTTCACCCATCCACAGACTCAGATATGGTTATTGAAAGAGGGTTTGATACCCAGGATTGTAAAAGATCTTTAATTAAAGTTATGAGTCAAGAAATCTGAATTGAATGGGAAGTAGCCACCCTAGATAAATACCTGAGAGAGAATATCTCACCTAGGGGTTTAAGGTATACCAAATATCCCACATTTGATCTTGATGAACAAGAGTTTATGGATGAGTGGACTGATATGCTGGATTCATTTGCTTTGAAATCTATGTCTTTGATTGTAAAAAGAAGAAATGTGACTCTGATCAAATTAGATAAACAAATTAATGAGATGCAGGAGTTGCTAGTTAAACATACAAAAAGTGAAGAATATCAGAGGATTACTGATGAAATTCAAGGTATTCTAAATAGGATCGAAAGAGAGACTATAGAAATCAAAAAGAAAAAATATAAAAGAGACAGATATGATTTTGACCATAATCAAGTCAGATCCTATCAAAGATCTAAACAGGAAGATATGAGAGAGATAAACCCCTATGGGTCATGGGATAAATATAATAGCAATTCGTATAAGCGACCGTATAGAGGAAATAAGAATATACCATTTGAAAGAGAAATAACCCATTATCACAATACACCTAGAAAAAGGAAACCATCAATAAGAAACAAAAAAGAATATGTACCTACTCCCCGCTATGAATTGAAATGTACAGAGAATCCATTAAGGGAAAGGGTGGAATATCCATCCACATCAGGATTCCAGACGATTTGAAAGGCCAAAACAGAAAGAAAGAAATTATAGATCAAAATCCCCTATTTTACATCAAAATAAAAACCCTCAAAATCAAGTCACCTCCCACAACAGGTTTAGTGTCTTAAATAGGGAACCAGAAACTTTTTTTCAAAACGAGAGGCCCAAAGACAAACACAAGACCTTCGCTCCCATTTGGAGGAGGTCTCCACACCTCGATTCTCCACACAAAAGAAGGAGGAGTGTAGAGGAAGGGGAGTTAGAGGAGGAAAGAGAACTAAGAAAAGCGAAAAGGGACTGGACACACCACCATCATTAATTTTTAACTTGTCCAGCAAAGTGTTAACTAAGGCCCAAAGTTCAGTTCTGAATAAGGGACTAAAATTTGTTCCGACTAAAGAATTAGACAGATTTGAGATGTATGTGGATTTGAACAAATTTAAGAGACAGCTTTGTCTGAAAAAGTGTTTTGTGAGGAATGATAGACACCTCAATGAAGAGACCATCCAATCTGAGTTTGTACATACAACACTCAGAGAAAAATCTGTCTTTTTTCCACATAATTTCATTTCTGATGAAATGATAAGCTTTGAAAAGGCAGTTATGCAGGAAATTAATAATATTAAGACTAAAACCATCAATAGGAATCTAAATAAGAAAGAGTGGCTAGCTCTGAAGGAATTACAAAAAGATCAAAACATAGTGATCAAACCTGCGGACAAGGGGGGGGGGGGGATAGTTGTGATGGACGTAAATAAATATCTCCAGGAGGGTCTGAGATTGGTGGGGGATTCAACTACCTATCTCCAACTTCCCGGTAATCCATCACAGGAGATTGAAACCAAATTCAGGAGTTTCTTTGTGGCTGGTAGAGACAAGGGGATCCTTAATGATCAAGAATATAGTTATTTAAATATTCAACATCCAAGGGTCCCAGTGCTCTACCATCTCCCAAAGATCCACAAGCATCCTGTTGCTCCACCGGGCCGTCCGATAGTCTCTGGAATCAATTCGATTTCCAGTAGACTATCGGAATATATAGACTACTGTCTCCAACCCCTTGTCCAACAAACTCCGAGTCATCTCAAGGACACTATAAGTATACTTCAGACCCTACGAGATATGACCTGGAAGGAGAGTTACATATTAGTTACGGCTGACGTAAGCTCTCTTTATACGGTTATTCCCCACAATAGAGGAGAGGAGGCGGTAAGATTCCACTTAGAACAGTCAGAATTATATCAACAAGACCAAATAGACTTTATCATCCAGGGCATTCATCTTATATTATGTAATATTTTTTTCTGGTTCTCCAACGATTTTTATTTACAAATATGTGGCACGGCGATGGGAACGAGGTTTGCACCCAGTTATGCAAATCTTTTTATGGCTCTATGGGAGCACGTTTTTATTTTGGATAACGCGGACTGGAGTGCAAACCTCATTTCCTATCGCCGCTATATAGACGACATTTTCTTTGTCTGGGATGGTCCAGAAGAGACTCTTCAACTGTTTCTGGCATATTTGAATTTTAATAATTGGGGGATTAATTTGGTAGCAGAGCACAGTAGACAAAGTGTGAATTTTCTAGATTTGACAATCTATATTGAAGAAAGCACTATAAAAACCAAAACCCACTTCAAGTTGGTAGATGTAAACAGCTATATAGATCTACAAAGTTGCAATTTTTCGCCGTGGCTTCTAAACATTCCAAAGTCACAGTTCCTTCGGATACGAAGGAACTGTACTGATACAACAACATACAATGCCCAAGCGAAAAAATTTAAAAGTCGATTTATAGAAAAGGGATATAATAATGAGATCCTGCAAAGCACAATAGAAGAAATAAAATCTCAGGATAGATCAAAACTTTTGGAGTATAAGAGCAAGAATGACAATACAAATCAAGATATCCCCTTCCTGTGTAACTTTAATTCGAAAAGTAAACAGGTGAAACGAATTATTACAAAATTCTGGCCAATACTGAGGACCGATCCCATATTATATAATTTATTACCAGAGCAGCCGAAAGTTGTCTACAGAGGAGCTCCGAGTTTAGCATCAAAGCTAGTTAAAAATCACATAAAAAATGACAATAAGCCCAAAACCTTTTTATATAAAGACGTTTTTTTGGGATGTGGGTTATGTATATCATGCAGGCGGACAGGGAGTAGTAAGAGACGCGTGACCACCTTTTTACATCCTCAGGGTAAAAAGAAATATACGATCAAAAATATGATTACGTGTTATACTAAGCAAGTCATATATGTACTTAAGTGCACATGTAACTTATATTAGGGAGAACGAAACGACCGTTGTATATAAGGATAAACGAACACGTTCGTAATATTAAGAAAGGATTTATACAACACAGTGTTTCGTCTCACTTCAAAGAACATCATGGGTGTGATCCCCAATATTTGACTTTTTTTGCCATTCAAAAAATCTATCCCAACTGGAGGGGTGACGATATAATTAAGAAATTGGGTCAGGCGGAGATGCAGTAGATCTTTGATTTGGACACTCTGGTCCCACACGGTCTCAATGTGGACTTTGAGTTGTACCATTTCTTGTGATCCACTTTGCCTCTGCCTGATCAAATTAGGGTTATAAGTGCCCTATTGTATCTCTGTCAGACCTATACCCTTCAAAAAGGTTTATTACATCTTTGTCAGATTCTTGCCTAATTAGAAGCTATTAGTCCTCTTTTTGATCCAATATCAGGGTTTTTTGTACTGTATATAATTGTATATAAGGGATTTCTGAATTTCATAAGGTTAGGTACTATGCATATACGTGTGGATTTCGGAGTCATATTTCTTCATTATTTTACTTTTACCAGATTCAGTTCTTTACCCAATTGATGCTGTATAAATCTTTCTCCCCCCTCCTCTTTCTAAATTTGAGCGAAATTCGCTATAGTGTTGCTAAGTGTGATGGGACTGTCATTTCTGCCGAACCGGAAGTGACAGAACAATGCGGCCGCAATGCATTTCGAGATATGCAGTCCCGTCTATCTTTTGATGACCTAATGGAGTAAGATCATTGAGTTAAGCTGTGAAAGGGAGGAGTCAAGCACCAAGGCGCATTCCGATAGGATTGGAGTTGAAGAGGAAGTCCCAGACTGATGATGTAAATACCGGAACCAGGAAGCAACACCATGCCGATTGAAAAAGCCTACAGGATAGGGGAAACGCGTTTCGGAGGATCCAAACGGACATTTTATATATATTTTCTATTTGTATTTTATTTGTACTTTTATATGCACTTGAATTGCATTCAATTTTAATTTTATTAAAAGCACTTTTTTGTGCATTTCGTCCAAAAAGCGGATCCAGTGTTTGGTGTTGCCCAGGCTCAAGAGGGGGTTGTCACCCTTTATTTGACACAAACTTCTGAAATTCAGAGCCAGTTTGGAAGGCTCTGAGCCAGGTGAGCAAATTTCATAATATTTAAAAGTGTGTTTTATACCTGCAGATCTCACTTAGAGATCCTTCTCTCCTTTTCTCCACCATATACATTGGAAGTGTGATCGGAGAGGAGATCCAGACAGAAAAAAGGGGGGTGTATGTTACCCTATAACATACCAGCCGGAAAGTTTAGAGCCTGTTTCTAAAAAGGCTCATTACCATGTGAGTGTGCCACTGTACAGACAACTCTAATTTGTGGTTTAAACAACCCTGCACTATATATTTTCTATTTTGTGTTTTTTCCACATATGTCCAATTAAGTTGAACCACCATACCAATACCAATAGGGTGAGTCGACTTTATTTTAAATTAGCGCTGCACTACAATTGCACAGAGTGGAGACGATTCTTTCACTTTCTATCCTCTCTGTGTGTCCTGTTCTGCCAAGTACCAAAAAATATTCATAGTTAACGTAAAAAGGTTCGATGGTACAGGCTGCTTCACAACTAAGACAATCTTAAAATAATTTAGACCCTTCTTTCAGAACCTATATAATTTACAAGGTACTAAAGAAGAGGAATTAGAAATTAAAAAGGGTGTATCAAGACATATAACTAATACACTAGAGGCAAAGAAATTATAGGCACCACTTTCATTCAAAAAATGTAAAGGCGTTATATTGCCTTTAGAGGCCATCCTCCCACATCCCATGATGAAAGCAATAATAACCAGGGAAAGACCCTACCATAACCAATAATTATAGGCCAATTGATTAATATTATTCATGGAGCAAAAAGTCTGTAACAACCAACTTTGCCCATATTAATAGATGCTGAAAAATCGAGTGGACTGGTCCTATCTATTTTCAGTATTAGAGGCACTAGGGCTTGGGATGAGATATTGGAATTGGATTCATACATTTTACAGGGAACCATCAGCTAGTGTGAGAGTGAAGGGATAAACATCTCAATCATTTGCAATAGGAAATGGAACTCGGCAGGGATGTCCCCTGTCACAACCAACATTTTGTTCTGGCCATGGAGCCCTTTCTGAATGCATTAAGAATGAATCCATTAAGAAAAGGGTTTCCAGCAGTAGGAGTAGAGACAAAGGTTACTGCCTTTTGCAGATGATGTTCTTCTTTCTATTACCAACCCGAGTAGATCTTTAATGAAGGCCACTAATGAAATATAATTATTTGTTTAATTTCAAATTTTAAAGCTAATATTGATAAATGTGAAATTTTAGATCTTTCTATAACACTAAATGTGAAACAAGAGATACAACAAAGTTTTGGGTGTAGGTAAGAAGATGGGAAAGTAAAATATTTGGGTGTACATTTGACAGAGGATATAGGTAATCTTTATAAATCATTACCAATTGATAAAGCTGAATCCAATCAGTGAAACGTGTTTTGGACGGGTGCCCGACACCGGCATTATTTGTATGTATTTTCTATTTTGAATAAATATTTTATTACGAGCCGGCTTGAAGGAACTCCACTTTCTGCTACCAAAAAGGGCTAATATCACCCTGAATTGATATATCTGTGCATACGCTGAGAGCCGAGTTACAGGCTCTTTAGAAGGTGAGCAACTACTTGTATTAGCAATTTATGTATTGAATACATCAAAGGTATCTACACCAGGGTCGGTTTGGCTTCCCTGTTCTCTCCGTTTTTGTTCCCCTTTCTGAGGTTGTGATTCATACAAGAAAGGTGTGTGTCACCTCAAAGTACACGTCTGCATACAAGATCAGAGCCGGTCATTCATAGGCTCTGAACCACGTGAGTGCGTTCTTGCTAAATATCTATTAAGTACGTTTGTTGTACAGTACTACTCTATATTTTGTACCTTATATACCCTTTTAGGATTCCACCACAGTTGTACACTCCTCTTTAAACCCCGAGGGGTAAGTGTACGATTTAAGCGCTCCACTCTTGAGCACCATTTTCCCACTGTGTGAGGTTATGGTGTTTATTTTGTTATCTGATACTTTATATTAGGACGAAGGGTTCCTATTTGGGTGGTAGCTGCTATTGTACTACTATTGTTTCCATATTGTGTAAGCGCCTACTTCACAGATATCCACACATTTTTCTAATCTTTATAAATCAAATTACTCACCTTTATTTGAGGAAATCAAGAATTGTCTTAATAATTGGAATGTACCACATTTTGTTTATTTTTTGATAGGATCAACATTTTAAAAATGGTGATACTGCCAAAGCTACTATTTATGTTTCAGGCTATTCTTATATCAATAAAAAGAGATAACAATAAAAGCTGCGCCTAGTAACAGTAAAATAAATAGTCCAAATAAAATAAATGGATAAAAAGGAGAAAGTCTTATCTAGGAGTGTCTCTTGCAGTCGTCTAGTACGGCAATATTCAGTCTGCAACGATTGTCCTTATTTGATTCTTCCTTGTAAATCCACTCATATGTAGGAGACAAAAGGGTATATACAGGAAGCCGGATAGTGTAGTAAGTGCAGACTGAATATTGCCGTACTAGACGACTGCACGAGACACTCCTAGATAAGACTTTCTCCTTTTTATCCATTTATTTTATTTGGACTATTTATTTTACTGTTACTAGGCGCAGCTTTTATTGATCTCTTTTTGTTGTATCTCCCTTAAGGGTTTTTGAGGGATTCCCTTATCTAGTTGCTGCCTACTGTGTTATCTAGCGCTCACTCATTGTTCTGTTTTTTATTCTTATATCAATACCCAATGCATTTTTCTATAAAGTTATACATTTGTTTCTCTCTTTCACTTGGAGTAATAGGAAAGCTTGATTATCATATGAAATATTGATGAAAAATAAGGAAAAAATTAATATGAGGTATGCCTCAGATTTACAGATATTATTTAGCTTTTTTTATTTAACAGAGTCAGGAAGTGGACAAATACTAGATATATTAAATCATGGGCTGTAGTGGAACAGATATTTGTTTCTGTCCCGCTGCATACTCTACCATGGCAAACATGTTAAATAAAAAAAATACTGCCCAACCCCCATCCTCTGATTACTAATATATTAAAAAAAATGGTGACCATATTAAGAATTATGGCAACTTTCAGCAGGAGTTTCACCTTTCCATCCCTTGGCAGTCAACCCAGAATTGGGAACAAATATAATCAAAACATTTTAGATGATAAAAACCCTACTCTTTCCTCCATTATAATAGGGAAATTGTACCAACTGTCAAATGATTGATGGAGGCTAAACAATGTCACTTATTATTAGATACCATTAGATGTGCACAATTCATAGGATTCTTGAAGAAAAATGTCATGCCTCAATGGGAAGACAGAGATCTAACCCCTTTTGAAAAAAATGTGTTATTAAAAACAGACAAGAGGCTATCTCTTGGACAACCCAGGGAAAAAGAGATCACTATATTAAGAAATGGGACGCTTGGATAAGGTTCTGGGTAGGATGAGCACGTTACATGTACAACTATTAGAGAAAGATTGGTCAACAATTTTTTGCAAAGCAAAAGAGGCCCCAATAAGTTTGGCAAAAAGAGAGACCTTTTATAAACGTATAACACTGTGGTATAGTACACCTGTAAATATTCATACTTTTACTCAGTCATACAGTGATCAGTGTTGGAGATATAGGGAGGAAAAGGGCGATATTGAGCACATATGGTGGTTTTGTAAAATAATACAGCCTTTCTGGGTACAAGTAATACATTTAATTGAAGAGATACTTTATTTTAAGTGTTCACTGACACCATCACAGGTGCTTCTCGGTTGGCCTTTTTCTTTCTCATATAAACAAAAACTACTATGGCTAATACTAGGGGAAGCCAATGCATTAATCCCAATTTACTGGAAGCAAACTGGTGTTCCTACAATAGTTAAATGGATAGCTAAAGTTGAAACAACATGGGATATGGAAGATATTCACTGGTCTGCAAGGGGTGAGAGGGAAAAATATTTAGGCATATGGCTCCCTTGGATTACATACTGGAGTTATTATTAATGAATATAAAGTACAGGAATAGCAGAGGATTAGAGTGAATAGTTAATGTTATCCCCCTAAGTAATTACAAATAATAAATTGATAAGTGGAAAATGTCTTTAAATTAAAGAACTCTCTCTCCACATACAGTAGAACATAGTTAATTTAAATTTAATAATAGATAAACAGGTTGTTACAATGTATAACCAATAAAATTTGTATTATATTGCTTATTTATGTATGTTATTTTATTTAACGTATTTACTTTGTTTTTCTTTTTGTTTCTGTTGATTTGTAAGATATGGAACATATTGTCACGGGATGTATAAAGTATGCGATTATTAGTAATTGGTCATAATTATGTCCTGTAATGTAATCTCGAAAATACGAATACAAATGTAATTAAACAAAAATGAAAAAAAAAATATTGTGTTTAACACCTGTTACTGAAGACGAGATTATATTTTATAACCAATTCATGCAGAAAACCAAATAAGGTTCACATACTTTTTCTTACCCCTGTAAATTATTTATAATGTGAACTAATTTATTAATTTTAATTTGTATCCTGCATATTAATATATATATAAAACATAAGAAATTTTTATTGAAAAGGCAAAATTAATAGTTTTAACACCTTAAGGATGGAGGCAATTTTAAGTTCTGACCAAAACAAAAACTGGAATTTGAGCTATATTTCTGTGCAACCATAGAAAGTGCATCCAGACTTATTGTAAATCATCTTGTTCAGTAGAAATAGGGCTTTCATTTCACATCAAATATTTATATTTGAAAAATATAAATACTCCGGATCTGTGGGTTGCTGAGTTCCTTCTCCAATGCCCAGTGGCGAGGCTGGTTTCGCCACACCCAGGATCTGTTATAATCCACACCTACTTGATAAAGAAATTAACAATCCTGCATGAACTCTTAGCACCACATACGAACCAGCTACTAGGAACAGGTTCATATCCTGACTGGCTAACGCAAGGCAGAACAATACTGGTCACAAAGGACCCTCACAAGGAAACATTATAGTCTAACTATCAACCAATCAATCACCTGCCTCCCAACAACAGGCTCATGTCAGGCATCATAGCCTCCAAGATAGATGAGCATAAGAGTCAATACAGTTGTGCTCAAATGTTTGCATACCCTGGCAGAAATTGTGAAATGTTGGCATTGATTTTGAAAATATGACTGATCATGCAAAAAAAAAAAAATATTGAAGGATAGTGATCATATGAAAAATGATCTGGCTTGGAATAGCTACTGCTACTTGAATCAATATTAAATCGCTGTTATGACATACAAGCGCGGCAACTCGTGGCCTTTAGTGATATATGCTGTCTATTTATACAGCGTATATAGTTGCAAGGGGTAAGCTGCAATATCAGCCATGTCCTATAGTGGACTCAAATTCCCATAAGTGGCAGTGGCGCTTGTAAACAGGTGAGACTTCTGCCACATGCAAAAGTACCTGGGACTAGAACGATGCCGAAAGAAAGGGGAGGATAACCCAGGTTATAAAAAATAACTTGACACTAGACACTACTCTCACCTAGTGAACAACAAGGACAACGGTCAATAGGAAACCAGCTCCACACGATATCGTCGCCAATCGACCAACCAAAACCAGATCGGCATACAAAGCTCTCACCCAGAAATGCGATGCTAGGGATAATATCTCTTTTCTTGTGACTTGCCTCTCCCCCACCCCTATTCTTTTTTCTCTAACCCCCCTATCTATGCGTTGGTCCGAGGGGAGATAGAGGCCACCGAGATGCTGGTGGCGGGGTGATGGCCTCTCGATGACTACTAAAGCATAAGATAGAATGGGAGTGACAGGTGAGGCCCTCCTTATGCAACAATGCAAGGCGAATAACTATGTGTTGGGCCGATGGCGTTGTCCTCCGAGAATGAGGATGGGTATTGGTCTCGCATGACCACTAGACTGTGGCATAGAGGCCAGAAACCTACCATAGTGGGCACACAGATCTCTAACAACCAGTACTTATCTGCTAATAAGGGACCTCAACGTGGGCCAGATCATGGACCCAGCCAGATCGTGGACCCCTTTAGAATGGAGTCCGAGAATGTATGCCTCTGCACGTCCGGGTCGTAGACCCAATCAGACTGGAGTCTGAGGACGTATGCCTCTACGTGGGCCAGACTGTGGATCCATTTAGAATGGTGACTGAGAGCATATGCCTCTGTGTGGACCAGACTGTGGATCCATTTAGAATGGTGACAGAGAACATATGCCTCTTCATGGGCAAAATCGTGGACCCATGTAGAGCAGTGACCAGGAATGTATAATTCAGCGTGGGCCAGATCGCGGACCGAAATAAGAGAAAGTGACCTACCCCACTCATGGACACGAGGTAAGAAAGGCAAACGCTGCCAGAAAGTATGAGCTCCTTGGCAGGACAATGGTTGGACAAGCGTGTCACCCAGATAAGCGAAACCCGGGTATAAACCATAGAGGGAGGAAACATAGGAGGGTATAGGAACATGGCAAAAGGTGCAGAACCATCCGGCGATCCAGGTCAAGGGACAGAGACCTAGTAACAAGAGCATCACAGCGAGTACATTAGAGGCATGAGAGAGTGAACCGCAATGCCAAAAACACCAAATAAGTGAAAGGGAAAGGCATACACCAGACGAGCAGGGGCGCACCAGATAGTAAAACCAAATGCAGAATCAGAACAGGCAATTACACCATGCAGAGAGTCACTAGAAATGACAAAATACACGCAGCTGAGTCACACATACCCGCAATACAATGACAACCAGCTATTAGCACAGTAAGTGACATACTTTAATAATTTAACATGTGCAAGAACTAAGCACCCATGACACAACCGGATTGTGAAACGGGAAAACATAATGCCCCTGGAACATACAACATGCAAAATCAAACCATGGCAATTTTTTTTTTTTTTTTTTTTTTTTATATATACACACTTCCTGTATCAAAACAGAAAACAAACCTTGGGGGAATAACAATCACACACCATGTGGGAATACATCACACACACAGAACTAAAATGTATACAATTCCCAGGCTGCATGACTTAACAAACGCCCCAGAGGTCCAACCAATTATCAGACTGGTGATGGTAAACCTACCAGCAGGCAGAGCACCAAGAGTGCCAGATCCCATACCAGCTGAGCTCCACGAGTGGCAGACACCATACCAGAGGCTGAGCACCATGCGAGTGGCAGACACTATACCAGCAAGCAGAGCACCAGGAGAGAGGTAGAACACATACCAGCAGGCTGAGCGCCATGTGAGCGGTAGACATCCCAGCAGGGCTGCCAGAGGTCAGCCAAGGCAGGTAGTGGATCCAGGGAGCTGCGGGCGATAGCAGCCAACGTGCCAGCGGCGTGCCATGCTCAGCCCCGGCTCAGTGGGTACTTACCTCTGGTGTGTGGGGAGCCTCAGCTGAAGGGGCAGCCAAGTGCAGGGGGACCAGGCGAGCCGGAAGTGACCCAAGCCCCCGGACCAGACGGTGTGCCAAGAAGCACCCAACAGGCCTTGAGGAACAGACAGGCTCTCAGCAGCAGCAGGACCTCCGTGAGGCACTGGTACAGTGAAACCATGTGGGAGGTGAAGGTCAGCGGTCGGAAAACATGAAGAAAAGCAGGTAGCAAGCCAGGAGACCGGACCACAAAGATACCGGTAGGAGATACCGGTGTGCAGGAAGACAGAATCAAAATGGGAATAGAGGCCTCTAGAATGCCACAGTGGCTGAACAGGCTAGAGGCATAGATGGCCGTACATAATACATAGGAAAAGATAGGACATACATCAAAAAGAGCTACACCTGGAATGCTTAGGAGGATGATAAATACATATGCATACACCGCTAGCATAGAAGATTAGTGTTGAAAGCAACAGGAAATGCTAGAATAATGCTAGAATATCTTAGTAATCATAACATCAGATATAAAACTTCATTGCTTAAACCGAACACGACTGAATGATAATCCTAACACATGTAGACCGTACAAAGAAAGTCTGGGTGATGTTAGAAAGTGAGGGGATGCAAAAACAGCAGACAAGAGAACTGCAGTTCAAGCTAGCTGTACAAGATTATACACCAATGAAAATTACATAATTAAATTCATGCAAGCTGTCCCTTGGGGCATATATACTAAACAGTGAATTAGCAAACAATGTTGGCCCAATGAGTACCTGAACACCCAAAGGGCAGACAAACATTAAAATGCAGGGTGACTAACTAAAATGCATATGATAAAAGTCAATATAGCCTAGTGAGGGCCAAATACAGTAAGCAGAACGAGGCATCGCTGTCAAATACAGTAAGCAGAATGAGGCATCGCTGTCAAATACAGTAAGCAGAATGAGGCATGCTATGTATGATTGAAATAGGCTGAATTTGCCATATCCAAATGGCTGAACAAACAAACATAGTTTTTTTGAAAAACCAACAGTTATAGAAGCTGTGGCCAGGCTGGACGTGGCAGTGCCCCATGAGCTTCTAATGAGGAGGCTGCTTACTAGAATGAGGTAAAGCAAATACTTGCGTGGGCAACACTAGGCAAACTTGTTTGGAGTTTAGGCAGTTTGTGTTGATGACCTTTGAACTGGAAGCAGATGGTTCTGTACTGAACCAGACAGTCTCATCATCCTGCAACTCACCAGGTCAACCACTGTGAAGTGGGGAGGATTGGATGCCCTTATAAAGGGGATTCAAGCCCCTCCCACAACTACAGACACAGCCTTAAATATATATATATATATATATATATATATATATATATATATATATATATTTCCACGATCCCAGCACTCTAGTTCCCAGTCTTTCTCTAACAACCTAATGTCCGCTCTTATGGGATTAACCTACTTACTTGGGGGAAAGAATTCCATCTGGGGCTCTCTGCAGTACAAGCTGAAATAGGCCCCTGGAATGCATCACCTGTGGCAGGGAGGGGTGCAAAACCAAGGAGTTAGCCTAGACTCCCAAATATTTATTTGAAACCATGGGGCTGCACTCACCTTAACCTGCATAAATGGGATGCTGCTGGGGCCAATTCATAAAATACACACGATCCAGCACACTTACTCATTCACTAAACAGCAACTTCAAAGCTAATAGATTTTATTATTTTTTTGTTACAATATATGATCATAAGCCTTTTCAAGCCCTCCACTTCTAACTCTACCAAGACGTTCCGTGGTGGTCCAATCACAGATTCCCCAATGCAGCTTAGTGAGACATCTTTTACAGGTAGGCACTCCTACCTCCTAGGAAATTGCCTGCCTCTTGAATTTAACTCCATTAAGAAAGTTACAAGACGGGTTGTATGATTGTCAGCCAGTCGTTGTGACCAGATTAATTTATAAAAGTGACCATTTCTACTGAAATATTAACATTTTGTTAGAAAATGACACACTCTTCAAACATAAAGCATTTCTGCAAGCTGAAGAACATTGGGAGTCTGGAGTACCCCTTTAAAGATGGAAGTATACACTAAAAACCTGATGTACTAAATGTATTCAAAACAGCATAACCATAATACTAGGCTCTACCTTGTGTTTGTAGGGACTGTTAATAACTTGGTCAATTTATGGCCAATAGTAATTTTAGTGGGTAATAATAACAGAAACATGGAAAAAATACCTTTGTTAAAAAGTATTTTTTACAAAGCATGTAAGTATGAATTAAGTTCAATTAAAGAAAATAAGGTGTACCTGCAGTGAAAGGTTAACTTTACCCAAATATCTCCAAACATACATGGAATACATCATATGTCACATGGTATATCGATCCAGCTTTGATATGTCCTCACGACCTTCATGCTAGCATTTGTATGGAGTGAGATCAGTCAATTAATTCCTATACTGCCTAGCCATTTGATAGCAGCATCAGCTAGGCCAAGCATGGCAAACAATGCTTATTTTTGTGGCCCGGCCGTGTATTCAATTAGAGCGGAGGGAGGAGGGGCAGTGTATTAGATTAAGGGGCAATGTATTAGATTGGGTGAAGCGGGCAGTGTATAACAGTAGAGGGAGGGGGGGCAATGTATGGGATTTGTGGGCTGTGTATTAGAATGGAAAGAGGGGCAGTGTGTTAGATTGGGTCTGCATGGAGGCGCTGAATGCTCCCTATCTGCCACACATGCACAACAGCCCCTCAATGCTTTCCTAATGGAAAGCATTGGATTGACTGAGATCTTTAAGAATGATGACCACAGCCAAAGTGAAAAACACATTCATAGAACTTCGAAATAACAACGTAATTTGTTTTTTTTTGCAGCTGTGCAACAGCATACATTCACCATTTCAGTCCCATTACCAAACTTTTCTTAATATGTCAAGGTAGTTGAACTGAAACATTGGCAAAGGGATAATCCAGACGTGGACCCCTTGCTCACGGTGCCTAGGGAGATATCAGCTATGCCTCACTGATGATGCCTAACAAGGCTGAAACGATCGTCTGGGGTTGCTGTGTCTCTCGTGCAGAGGGAACTTGCTGGAAATTCGGATCTGGACTGCCCGTATGGGTGGGACCAGTCTGATATGTTTCAGAGAAGTTCTCTCTGTCATGGCACAAGATGAGCAAAAAACAGCTTGAGAACTGAGCGGGGACCGACCGAAGGGCAGGCTATTTCAGCTACTGCCCGTTCTCAGTGTTCTCTTGCGACCCATTTTTTACTCTCCACAAGTTTAAAGGGATAATCCAGACGTGGACCCCTTGCTCACGGTGCCTAGGGAGATATCAGCTATGCCTCACTGATGATGCCTAACAAGGCTGAAACGATCGTCTGGGGTTGCTGTGTCTCTCGTGCAGAGGGAACTTGCTGGCATTTCGGATCTGGACTGCCCATATGGGTGGGACCAGTCTGATATGTTTCAGAGAAGTTCTCTCTGTAATGGCACAAGATGAGCAAAAAACAGCTTGAGAACTGAGCGGGGACCGACCGAAGGGCAGGCTATTTCAGCTACTGCCCGTTCTCAGTGTTCTCTTGCGACCCATTTTTTACTCTCCACAAGTTTAAAGGGATAATCCAGACAAGGACCCCTTGCTCACGGTGCCTAGGGAGATATCAGCTTGTCACGTTTAAACATTTGTTATGAAGGAACACAACTGCAGATTTCTTATAGTTTGAATATTTATTATAAAAAGTAGAAGATATTGTGACGTTAAGTCCAATTTACAGGTACTGTAGCTTTAATTAGTAAACGATAACTGAAGTCCACAATTACAGGCACTGTAGCTTTAAGTAGTAAACGATAACTGAAGTCCACAATTACAGGCACTGTAGCTTTAAGTAGTAAACGGTAGTAATTAGCAGACACTGAATCAGAAAGAGTCTCTTAGTAGTATTAACGAATTAGGTGATAAGAAGTTACAATAGCTGTTCCATAGCATTTAACTGAAGCAAGACAGATGCAGCTAACTTGTATAGTGAATGAGTTGAAGATAGCTGTAACTGGGTTGTTTTATAGAAGGACTTTGGTGACAGGAATAACGGCTTTGAGATGTAACGCTTATCACAGAGGTTTTACTTAGCTTCCGGCACATAGAACACTGGTTCCCGAGATCTCCTCAGAGGCGGTTATCATAAGTGAAGAGAGTTCAGCTTTAGTCGTGGATGAGGAGAGGTGAAGGGAACTTGAAGTGTCTTCCAGTCCGGTCCGGTAACAGAAGGCTTTCACAACGAAGTTGTAGCCGGTTCGTGAGTACGGAACGTAGTTCAATAATCCAGCGTCGATCAGCTGGTGCGGTCGGATTAAATAAGGAGACCGTGTCATAAAGGGGTGTGGCTAGTCTCCGTGGAACCAGGAAGTAAGAGGATACCATAGTTAAGGCATGACAGTACCCTCTCCTTAATGAGCAACCTCTGGGTGCTATTGACTTGGTTTAGAAGGGTAACGCTCGTGAAATTTGGAAATCAATTTGTCAGCATGAACGACAGAGGAGTTTTCCCATGTATCTTCATAAATTCCATATCCTTTCCATCTGATGAGGTATTGTAAAGAGCCACGATGAATCCTTGAATCCAGTATACCTTGAATTTCGTATTCTTCTTCACCCTGGACCAATATGGGATCAGGAGAAGTAGTGACATTTCTATGGAAAGGGTCAGGATGATGAGGTTTTAGCAAGGACACATGAAAAACAGGATGTAGTTTCAAAGTAGGTGGAAGCTTCAATTTAACAACATTACGGTTGATAACCGATATTATCGGAAAAGGACCAAGAAAAAGGGAACTTAACTTCTTTGATGGACGGTTTGTAGAGATGTTCTTTGAGGAAAGCCAGACAAGATCACCGATTTCATAAGAGGGAGGAGGTTGTTCCACCAAGAAGTCCATAGAAATGGATTGCCAAGGCCGTTCAGGAATCGGTAAATTCAATAATTGACCGAATGGTTGATGATGGACATGTTTGGATCTTTGGCATATAGAATAAGATTTGACATAAGATTCAATAGTTTGGTCTTGACGAGGCCACCAATAGTATCTCTTAGACAATTCAAGGGTCTTTTTTATACCTGGATGACCTGCCAGAGGAGAATCATGAATAAATTCAAGTACTTTAATTCTGAAAGAGGGAGGTACATAAATCCGGTCTTTAAAATAGTAGAGACCGTTTTTCTTGGATAATTTAATTGATTTAGGAAGTTCAAGAGCATCTTCACTGAGATCTTTAATGTCGTCAATAAGAGAAGATAAGATTCCAATGACTGTAGGAGGAGGAAACTCCAGTTCGGAGTCAGAACAACATGAGGTTTTAGCTGGTTCTTTAGTAGACTGAAGAATTGGAATACGTTGCAAGCATGTTTTCTTGCAATAATCGGAATTAAAGGCAAGAGAGAAGGGAAACCATGAGATTTGAGGGTTGTGGTTCCTTAACCAGTTGATCCCTAATATAATAGGAAAAATGGTGATGAGATAACATCAAATATAAGACTTTCAGTATGAGTATGATTGATGGTTACTTTTAGAGGGATGGTTTCATGAAGAATCGGTCCCGAGGAGATAAGGGAGCCGTCAATCACTCTAATAGGAACAGAAGTGTTTTTTCGAACACAAGGAATTTTATTCTTTGTTACAAAGGTTGAATCGATGAATACCCCATTTGCACCAGAATCGATGATAGCTTCAGTCATAATTCTCACCTTATCCCACTGTAGTATGAGAGAGATAGGAGTGAACTGAGTGGTTGGTGTAGAAGGGAGTGCAGTTAAGATAGCAGAGGCATAGGCTTGCCTACCGCCCTTTGTCCGTTTCAATAAGGGACAATCAGGAACCAAATGATCTTGAGAAGCACAATACATGCATAGGTTTAATTGACGTCTTCGGTTCTTCTCTTCAGGAGTGAGAGGACTTCTTATTACCCCTATTTCCATAGGTTCGCTTGGTAAGGAAGTCTTTTCAGGAGCTTTTGAGGGAGTGAAAGGTTTTCGGTCTTTAGAATGTAAGAGGGCTTTTTCGGCCTTTCTTTCTCTTAATCTTCTGTCAATGCTGATTGATAGGTGAATTAGAGCGTTCAAAGTAGTAGGGAGTTCTGTTCTAGATAGTTCATCTTTTACAGCTTCAGATAAACCAATTCGAAATTGGTTGCGCAATGTGATGTCATTCCATTGCGTTTCTACTGCCCATCTTTTAAATTCAGCAATGTAATCTTCAACGGGTCTATGTCTTTGCTGTAGAGTTCTGATTGTTAAATCAGCTGTTGCTTGTTTGTTAGGATCTTCATAGAGAAGAGACATGGCTTCAAAAAATTCATCCAGTGAGTCTAAGATGGGGTCATCGTTTTCCAGAAAGGAATGGGCCCATGACATAGGTTCACCTCTTAGAAAGGAAATAACCGAACAAACCTTAGTTCTTTCTGTAGGATAAGATCTAGGTTTCAAAGCAATTAATAGTTTGCAAGAGTTAAGGAACTCCCTGTATTTAGAACGATCTCCAGAGAACTTTTCAGGGTTACATACAGCAGGATCGCTAGCCGAGTGCAGAATAGTATGAGGAGTATGAGTTTGTAAATCTCTGACATAAGTGAGAATTCTTTCGTTAGTAACTTGCAGGTCTTGCACACCTTGGGCTAGTGTATCAACTCTTTGATTCAGCGTAGTTATCGTAGAATCGAAATCTGCTGGATCCATTACAAGGGCTGGATTATTCTGTCACGTTTAAACATTTGTTATGAAGGAACACAACTGCAGATTTCTTATAGTTTGAATATTTATTATAAAAAGTAGAAGATATTGTGACGTTAAGTCCAATTTACAGGTACTGTAGCTTTAATTAGTAAACGATAACTGAAGTCCACAATTACAGGCACTGTAGCTTTAAGTAGTAAACGATAACTGAAGTCCACAATTACAGGCACTGTAGCTTTAAGTAGTAAACGGTAGTAATTAGCAGACACTGAATCAGAAAGAGTCTCTTAGTAGTATTAACGAATTAGGTGATAAGAAGTTACAATAGCTGTTCCATAGCATTTAACTGAAGCAAGACAGATGCAGCTAACTTGTATAGTGAATGAGTTGAAGATAGCTGTAACTGGGTTGTTTTATAGAAGGACTTTGGTGACAGGAATAACGGCTTTGAGATGTAACGCTTATCACAGAGGTTTTACTTAGCTTCCGGCACATAGAACACTGGTTCCCGAGATCTCCTCAGAGGCGGTTATCATAAGTGAAGAGAGTTCAGCTTTAGTCGTGGATGAGGAGAGGTGAAGGGAACTTGAAGTGTCTTCCAGTCCGGTCCGGTAAAAGAAGGCTTTCACAACGAAGTTGTAGCCGGTTCGTGAGTACGGAACGTAGTTCAATAATCCAGCGTCGATCAGCTGGTGCGGTCGGATTAAATAAGGAGACCGTGTCATAAAGGGGTGTGGCTAGGCTCCGTGGAACCAGGAAGTAAGAGGATACCATAGTTAAGGCATGACACAGCTATGCCTCACTGATGATGCCTAACAAGGCTGAAACGATCGTCTGGGGTTGCTGTGTCTCTCGTGCAGAGGGAACTTGCTGGCATTTCGGATCTGGACTGCCCGTATGGGTGGGACCAGTCGGATATGTTTCAGAGAAGTTCTCTCTGTCATGGCACAAGATGAGCAAAAAACAGCTTGAGAACTGAGCGGGGACCGACCGAAGGGCAGGCTATTTCAGCTACTGCCCGTTCTCAGTGTTCTCTTGCGACCCATTTTTTACTCTCCACAAGTTTAAAGGGATAATCCAGACGTGGACCCCTTGCTCACGGTGCCTAGGGAGATATCAGCTATGCCTCACTGATGATGCCTAACAAGGCTGAAACGATCGTCTGGGGTTGCTGTGTCTCTCGTGCAGAGGGAACTTGCTGGCATTTTGGATCTGGACTGCCCGTATGGGTGGGACCAGTCTGATATGTTTCAGAGAAGTTCTCTCTGTAATGGCACAAGATGAGCAAAAAACAGCTTGAGAACTGAGCGGGGACCGACCGAAGGGCAGGCTATTTCAGCTACTGCCCGTTCTCAGTGTTCTCTTGCGACCCATTTTTTACTCTCCACAAGTTTAAAGGGATAATCCAGACGTGGACCCCTTGCTCACGGTGCCTAGGGAGATGTCAGCTATGCCTCACTGATGATGCCTAACAAGGCTGAAACGATCGTCTGGGGTTGCTGTGTCTCTCGTGCAGAGGGAACTTGCTGGCATTTCGGATCTGGACTGCCCGTATGGGTGGGACCAGTCTGATATGTTTCAGAGAAGTTCTCTCTGTAATGGCACAAGATGAGCAAAAAACAGCTTGAGAACTTGAGTGGGGACCGACCGAAGGGCAGGCTATTTCAGCTACTGCCCGTTCTCAGTGTTCTCTTGCGACCCATTTTTTACTCTGCACGTCTCCTTAACTCCTTAAGGACCGCTGATGGTTCAGGACCGTCAGCGGTAAAACGTGCGTTTGGACCGTTGACGGTCCTGAACCGTCATAACGGTTTTGGGCAACTTACCTGATCGCCGTCGGTCCCACGGCGGCGATCAGCTCTCCTCCCGGTCCAGGGGGACTGCCTGTCTGCCCGGGCAGTCCCCCCTCGGCAGATCAGGACCCCACGACCATGTGATCACTCGATCACATGACCGCAATAGGGGTCTTTGTATCTGCCTGCAGGGGGACTGTCTGTGCTGACAGGCAGTCTCCCTGCAAGTGAAAAATCATAAAATAAAGTGTAAAACAAAAAAATCAGTGTAAAAAAAATGATATGTGTATATATATATATGATATATATACAAATGTTATATCTATATATACACCTATATATAATATATGTATATATATCATATATATAATGTCACACTAAGTGTATTTTTATATTTATATATACGTATATTAATATAAAAATACACTTATATTTAAATTACACACGAATATATACAATATATATAATAACTATATATATGGTATATATATTATTATAAAATACAAATAATATGTTAATAAAAATAAATAACAAAAAATAAAAATTATTTGTAATAATTAAAAAAAAATTATATATATATTCAATTTTATTCTAACAGTATTTTGATATTGATATATATATATTTATATCAAAGTACACTTAGAATGTAATGATATATATATCTATGTATAAATAAATAAATAAAAATAATACGAAATATACATATGTCCACATACAAAATGACATTAATAATTTCATAAATATACACGTAGACGTCAAATATATAAATATGTATATATATTAAAATTCTACGTGCATATTTATGTAATATTTTTACCTAATTAAGTAAGTTTAATGATTGCAATTTGAGGGACCTGCCTGCCAACCCAGGCCAAAAGTCCAGATAATTTAATTTGCTAGCACTGTGCTTAACCCTGTAACTTTCTATGACACCCTAAATCCTGTACATGGGGGTACTGTTTTACTCGGGAGACTTCGCTGAAGACAAATATTAGTGTTTCAAAACAGTAAAACATATCACAGCGATGATATTGTCAGTGAAAGTGAAGTTTTTTGCATTTTTCACATACAAACAGCTCTTTCACTGAGGATATTATTGCTGTGATATATTTTACTGTTCTGATACACTAATATTTGTGTTCAGCGAAGTCTCCTGAGTATAACAGTACCCCACATGTAGAGGTTTTATAGTGTTTGTGAAAGTTACAGGGTCAAATATAAGGCTTGATTTAACTTTTTTTTTTTTATTGAAATTTGTCAGATTGGTTAGGTTGCCTTTGAGAGCGTATGGTAGCCAAGGAATGAGAATTAGCCCCATGATGGCATACCATTTGCAAAAGAAGACAACCCAAGGTATTGCAAATGGGGTATGTTCAGCCTTTTTTAGTAGCCACTTAGTCACAAACACCGGCCAAAGTTAGCGTTTTTTGCATTTTTAACACACAAACAAATATAAATGCTAACTTTGGCCAGTGTTTGTGACTAGGTGGCTACTAAAAAAGACTGGACATACCCCATTTTAAATACCCTGGGTTGTCTACTTTAAAAAATATGTACATGTTAGGTGTGTTTCGGGGATTTATGACAGATAACGGTGTAACAATGTCACTATTGATACATTTAAAATATATATATATTGAAACAGCAATTTCCTACTTGTATTTATAGGCCTATAACTTGCAAAAAAAAAGCAATAAAGCATGTAAACACTGGGTGTTTTTAAACTCGGGACAAAATTTTGAATCTATTTAGCAGTTTTTTTCATTAGCTTTTGTAGATAAGTAAAAGATTTTTCAAGTAAAAGTCCAAAAACATGTTTTTTTTTTATTTTTCACCATATTTTATTATTTTTTTTTAATACAATATATGACATAATATAAATACTGGTATGTAAAGAAAGCCCTTCTTGTCGTGAAAAAAACAATATATAACTTGTATGGGAACCGTAAATGAGAGAGCGGAAAATTACAGCTAAACACAAACACCACAAAAGTGTTAACCCCTTAAGGACCGAGGACGGTTCAGGACCGTCATCGGCATTTTTGCATTGCCGACCGAGGACGGTCCTGAACCGTCCTAACGGTCCAATGTACTTACCCGATCGCCGTCGTTCCCCCGGCGGCGATCGGCGGTGCTCCCGTTGTGGGGAGACTGCCTGCAGCCCAGACAGTCTCCCCATGGCGGATTAGGACCCCTGTGGCCATGTGATCGCCCAACAGGGCGACCACATGGTCACAATAGGTGTCCATGTCTCTGCCTGCAGGGGGACTGTCTGTGCTGACAGGCAGTCTCCCTGCTTAGTGTAAAATCATAAAAAAAATAAAGTTTAAAGTTAATAAATAAAAATTATAATTATATATGTGTGTATATATATATGATATATAGACGTATATTATATATATATAATATACGTCTAAATATCATATATATAATGTCATACTAAGTGTATTTTTATATTAATATGT
Organism: Pelobates fuscus; assembly: GCF_036172605.1. Classification (NCBI taxonomy): domain Eukaryota; kingdom Metazoa; phylum Chordata; class Amphibia; order Anura; family Pelobatidae; genus Pelobates; species Pelobates fuscus. Next base: position 237,938,603 of record NC_086319.1, on the reverse strand, counting down.
ACATATATTAATATAAAAATACACTTATAATTAAATTACACACGTGTATATATATAATATATATAATAACTATATATATTGTGTATATATTATTATAAACTACAAATAATAAGTAATTTAAATTAAACTAAAAAAATTAAAAATAATAATAAAAATTAAAAAAAAAATTATATATCTATACGAAATTTTATTCTAACTGTATTTTGATATTAATATATATATATTTATATCAAAATACACTTAGAATGAAATTGTATATATATCTATGTATATATAAATAAATAAAAAGAATACGAACTATTCATATGTCCATATACAAAATTACATAAATAATTATATAAATATACACGTAGACTTCAAATATATAAATATGCATATATATTTAAATTCTACGTGCATATTTATGTAATATTTTTACATAATTAAGTTATTTTATTGATTGCAATTTAAGGGACCTGCCTGCCAACCCAGGCCGAGAGTACAGAGAATTTAATTTGCTATCACTGTATTTTACCCTGTAACGTTCTACGACACCCTAAAACCTGTACATGGGGGGTACTGTTTTACTCGGGAGACTTCGCTGAACACAAATATTAGTGATTCAAAACAGTAAAACATATCACAGCGATGATATTGTCAGTGAAAGTGACTTTTTTTGCATTTTTCACACACAAACAGCACTTTTACTGATGATATAATTGTTGTGATACATTTTCCAGTTTTGAAACACTAATATTTGTGTTCAGCAAAGTCTCCTGAGTATAACAGTACCCCCCATGTACAGGTTTTATAGCGTTTTTGAAAGTTACAGGGTCAAATATATGGGTCATATTTTTACATTGAAAATGGCCAGGTTGGTTACGTTGCCTTTGAGAGCGTATGGTAGCCCAGGAATGAGAATTACCCCCATGATGGCATACCATTTGCAAAAGTAGACAACCCAAGGTATTGCAAATGGGGTATGTCCAGTCTTTTTTAGTAACCACTTAGTCACAAACACTGGCCAAAATTAGCGTTCAATTTAGTTTTTTACTTTTTTCACACACAAACAAATATGAACGCTAACTTTGGCCAGTGTTTGCGACTAAGTGGCTACTAAAAAAGTCTGGACATACCCCATATTGAATACCCTGGGTTGTCTACTTTAAAAAAAATATGTACATGTGGGGTGTTATTTAGCGATTTATGACAGATAATAGTGTTACAATGTCACTATTGATACATTTTAAAAATATAGGTTTTGAAACCTCAATATCCTACTTGTACCTATAGCCCTATAACATGCAAAAAAATAGCAAAAAGCATGTAAACACTGGGTATTTTTAAACTCAGGACAAAATTTTGAATCTATTTAGCAGTTTTTTTCATTCGCTTTTGTAGATGAGTAAAAGATTTTTTACATAAAAGTCAAAAAACATGTATTTTTTTCAATTTTTCATCATATTTTTTCATTTTTTAAAAATTAAATTACATGAGATTATATAAATAATGGTATGTAAAGAAAGCCCATTTTGTCCTGAAAAAAACAATATATAATTTGTATGGGAACAGTAAATGAGAGAGCGGAAAATTACAGCTAAACACAACCACCACAAAAGTGTCAAAAAGATGCCTGGTCGCAAATGTACAACATCGCAAAAAAAGTCCAGTCCTTAAGGGGTTAAAACTGCTCTGGTCCTTAACGTACAAACATCGCAAAAACAGGCCGGTCCTGAAGGGGTTAAATTAGCCCTTTTGTTTATTTTGAAGCCCTACAAGCGTGAGGACGTCCAGTGTCAGTTAGGCAACTTTTTTTATACTGTACTTTTCTAAATAAACCTGTGTTTCTATGAAAACTGACGTTTTTGTTTATAAACTTAAACTTAAACCTTGTATAATTGGCCTTTGAGTTTGACATGCTTGAGCTAGGCAGTTACCAATTCAACCACAGAGCAAACTGTGGATCTTCTGTAGGAGGTATCTTCTGTTCTCAATGCCAGGTTATTCTTCAGTATAGAGTCTATGACAAAGAATTGATTGACAGATGGGAGAAATATCTATGTTTAAACACATTTTTCTCATTATCTATAAATTTGCTAGCAAATCTACTACAGCAATATATAGGTAAAATGTTATGCCATCTAAAATTACGTACAGCTAGCCTTGACAGAATTAATATGTTGTTATTAACAAATAAAGTATATAGGAACCACCTATTTATTTAGTAAGCTCCTCACTTGCAAATGTCAATGACAAGGACGTTGGTATATGAACACAAAGGAATAATAAAATCTGTTAAGAATCACATTTCACTTTTCAATCATAAACCTTGACAGACACAAAAAAAAATCAGGCCAAAAACCTGTAGTGTAAAATGCATGAAGACAAAAATCTCCCTCCCAAATTCTATCTGCTAGTTTGGAATTCTAATGAAGGGTGGTGATGCAACATGCCCTTCTTTTTAATAGCTCTATTTTTAAATAAATACATACAGATGGAGGTACACATTTTGACAGATAATGGGTTTATAAGCTCTAATTTCTTTGAAAATGTGCAATTTCAACAAACTAAAAACTTCTCCATGGTGTAGCACGAATCCATGAATTTCTATATCAAACCATGCTAATGCTCTGCTCATTATACAGGTAAGCAACCGATGTCTAATTATTACTGTTAAACCAATATTATTCTGTGATAGAACAAAGAAAAAGCTGCATTTCATTTGTTTGAACATGTATACATCTTCTGATTCATTGATCATCAGATTGATATTTTAAATTGTGTGGCTAAATTCCAGCACAATAGCAGAAGGTTTTCCATTATAGTCCTCAACTACCTCCAACAGCTCGAATTTGAAGACTAACTCTATTTGAATATATTACTATAAGTGGATCTGTCAAAGTGACTGAACCATGTCTGAACCACCAGCACTCTTGGGAAGGAATCCTTAAAGCCTTCACTGTTGGAAGTACCTGGGGGTTAACATTAAATAGTCTGTTCAAATGTATACTGTGTTTTGAAACTAATATTCCTTATTACAGATTTTGTTACTTAAAATAGACCACTTGTATGTATACAGAGATGCATTTCATTGCACCATATATTTATTTCTGCAATCCAGCAGAGTTGATGCTTGGAATAATAGTATAGATAGATATATAGATAAATAGACACCATTTAATCCACAACTGCTTCATCTAATAACCCTTATGCATATACCTTCTCATGCCATTAATGTGCCTTGCTATTTGTAGAGCTTGGGAGCATTGCCAAAGCCAATGCAAGCTCAATGCATACCTTTGAAAACATTTCATGATAGAGGATTCTCTGACTTTGAAAAAAAGTCTTTGAATCCTAGCATGAGTTAATATGGTGGTTGAGGTCTTCATACCTAATGTGTATTTGTGTAGTATTTATTTTACTGAGTTTCAATACAAATCCAGTTCACACAAATACATTCATTCATTTATAAAAAATATCTCACAAGTAACAAGTCTGCTTTAACACGTGAAAGTAAAATTTTCCCACTTGCAATTAATGAACCTTAGAAGTCAAGTACCTTGTACAATTCCCTAGAAGGGAATACAGAATACAGAATACATTAGATTCTATAGAACAATAATATCAAAGTACTCAACCAGCAAATGGGACCTATATATTATTATTGTTTAACATTACCATTCTTGTTTTATCAACCTTGAAAGGATGAAAGAGCAATTTATAGTGTCTGGTAGCAAACGTCTTACTTTGATATGCTGCTGCTAGAGGACTTTCCACTGATTTGTCTCTCCATCTTTATCTTTAACCACTTAAATATCGCTTATGCTATTTTGATGCAGGACTTTAATGCCCCTTGATGGAATTCACCTTCATACCATAAAAGGTTTTAACCCCTGCTGGTTACAAGAGAGCCCCACCGTCAGCCAGAGCCCTCAAAGGTAGGATTACTGGGTGGGATTAGAGTGTGATATTAAGGGGTTAGATTAGGGTTTATAATATAGATATGATTAGGGGCTGGGTTATGGGTAAAATTAGTGGTTGGATAAGAAGCTGGATTATGGATAGGATTAGTGGTTAAATTAGGGGCTGGATAATGGGTAGGATTATAGGTTGCATTAGGAGTTGGATTATGGGTTGAATTAAGGCTAGGAAAAGGGGTTGAGTTATGGTTTTAATTACTTGTTGGATTGGGGACAAAATTAGGAGTAGGATTAGGGGCAAGATTAGGGGGAAAGATATACATGTATGGTATCATTGTACTCGACAACAGTAGCTGAATACAAATATGGGTTTAAATCAATACTGGTATACTAATGTGACTAATTGTACTAACCTGATTATAATGAACTGGTTTTCTTGGTGCGCCCAACAAATATTAGATTTTGTAATGGAAATTCTTGTGAACTGACAGAATTACCTTTGGATTCCCTTTTGATCTCCATTTTGGAAAGTGTCCCTCTTCCTTACATTTAGTAGCTAACTCCCTAATTTGCTGCCTTCCGTATTACCATATAAAGGATACCAAATAATGGAGCTATCTGTGCCCTAATTTGGGATCATATTAGTATGGAAATGCCACATAAGGGCACCAAATTATGGAGCTCTCTACTGACCAGCAGAAAGACCAAAATTAAGAAAACGTTTTATTTTTTTATTTTTATATATCTGCTGTTTAGAAGGTAGCTCCTTAATTTGCTTCCCTATGCATATCACATTCCATATACATTGTATATGTACCACATACATTCTATATACTTGCAGCAACTACTTTCCATACACATGCAGCACATTCATTTTGTATTTATGCAGCACATACATTCTGTACACACACACACCACATACAACCTTTTTTGTATTTAATATCTTCATATTGATCATTTTTACATAATAAAAAATAAAACAAACCATGAAACAGGATAACCGTGATTCACTATAGCATATCCATATTACATCACATTTGGTTATTATGTTACATAATAAAAAAAGTGAAATATACTTAGCTCTCTTATTTGGTAAATATAGTAATCCCACATAAATTAGTTTTGTCCAAAATTGTCCAAATTTCGATTCAGGACAAATGGATTGCAAATCTTTAATATTTAGTAAACTGAAGATATCTAAACAGTTTCAGGGGTAAGAGTTATTGATAAAAGTGGATCTTATAAATGGTATTTTAAAGGATGAGTAGTTGAGCATCAGTAGCTCTACAATCTAATGAATGAGGGAGGAACTCAAGGTAAATTTACAGGCTTAAAAGCCAAAGGCAGCAAATAGAAAAAAAACATTAAATATTAGTCATTTTTTAATACAAGAATAGATTACCTGCTATGCAAATGCATGCTGGGATAGAGTTATCTCTGTACTTTTCATACTATTGTGCACCATACTTGGAAATATGAACATTACATGAATTTAGAAGTGTGATTGATGCAAAATACAGTGAATTATATCATACCTCAATTATAAGCAATCAGTTGGCTTAAAGGAAAACTACTGGAAACAATACAAGTATATTACTCTCTTTATTTCAATGTGTGCATATTCTCAGAGAGGTGCATTGTATATCGGGTCTCTCCTTTTGGGTGTATGAAAGATGCACATAAACCACATAGACGGCAGAATCGAGGAAGAGGTTGTACACGTTGGAAAACATTCTCTGGCTTTGAAACATGCAGCTTTGTAAAAATAGACAGAATAAACCATGACAAATTCTAATTATCTAGAGTAAATCATAAATTGGATTAGATCCATATACAGTGTGTGTAACATGGGAGTCAAGACAATGTGAACTTGGATGACTGTCAAGGTAAAGATAAAGATGTAGCTAACATTATAGATGAGCATTAGGTTCACATGTAATGGTTGAATACTAATTAACAAGAATACTGTATTCAGTATAGCACAGTTGGCTAATACATCATCAGCAGAATCTATTCAACACTTGGGGTTGCAGGTTCAAATACTGGCAGCGTTGACTCAGCCCTTCAACCTTCTGAGGTAGATAAAATTAGTAAAATTAAATTGGGTAATAGTAACAATCCCAGGATGTACTTGAAAACCAGAGTAATCTGAATGTGCCTTCGCTGGTTAAATAGTTTGTTGTTATTAATCTACCTGAAGTTGTTACAGTGCCTACATTTCATATATTTACTATGGGTGTCTTTTCCTTCTAATGCAAGTTGCTTTGTAGTTCAGATCATTCAGTACCGTCACTATCTGATCTGTGAACACGCATTTGATAAGGAAGTATTTTTCTGTTGTGAGAGGGCGTGGCTAGGGAGGCAGGCTAAAAATACAGCATATTAATTAGACCAAAACCAAATGCATTAAAGTTGTATTTGTGGGGTTGAGAAATTTCCCTCCTGCTGCCTATCTCTTCTTTAACCCATTAACGCCATTACGGCGTTCTATGCCGTCGCGGCTTTAAAGGGCTTTAAAGCCGTTGCGGCGGCATAGAACGCCGTAACGGCTTGCAGCCCCAGGATGTACTGTGTACTCACCTCCGCCGCGATCCTCTTCTGGGGGGCTGCCTGAGAGCCCAGGCAGCCCCCCTCCGGCAAATGAGGCCCCCGGGGGCCATGTGATCGCTCTCAAAGAGCGATCACATGGCCCCCTTTAGCTGGCTATGGATCTGCCAGCAGGGGGACTGTCTAAAATATTAGACAGTTCCCCTGCTGGTAGGTAGTGTAAAAAAAAAAAATATTAAAATGTTATAAAATAAATTAAATGCCTTTTTTATATATATATTATATGTATATATATTATATATATATATATAATATATATACATATTATATATATGTAACGTCATACGTAATGTATTTTAATATTAATATTAGTATATATATTAGTATTAAAATACACTTAGAATGACGTTACATATATATATATATATATATATATATATAATATGTATATATATATATATATTATATATATAATAGATCTACATATATATATTATATATATATATATATATATACGTATAATTACAATAATAAATAAATAAAATAATTAAATAAATAAATAAAATATTGAAACAAAATTTAAAATAAATTATATATTCATATGTAATTTCATTCTAACTGTATTTTGTTATTAATATATATATATTGGAAACAGAATACACTTAGAATGACATTCTATATATATCTATCTATATATAAAATACAAATAACCGCAAATATATATAGAGATAAATACATATAATTACATAAAAGATTACATTAGTATACACGTAGAATTTATATACCTATAAATGCATATATATTAAAATTCTATGTGTATATTTAAGTAATTTTTTAACATAATTATGTCATTTGATTAATTAAAATTTGATTGACATGCCTGACAACACAGGGAGAAAGTGCAGAGAATTTAATTCGCAAGCACTATATTTGACCCTGTAACTCTCCAAGACACCATAAAACCTGTATATAGGGGGTACTTTTTTACTCGGGAGACTTCGCTGAACTCAAATATTAGTGTTTACAAACAAATGGCACTATTATGGACTATATTATTGTTGTAATATGTTTTACTGTTTTAAAACACTAATATTTGTGTTTAGTGAAATCTCCCGAGAATAACAGTACCCCCGTACAGGTTTTATGGTGTTTTGGAAAGTTAGAGAGTCACATATAAGGCTTGCATTTCATTTTTTTGACATTGAAATTTGCCAGATTAGTTATGTTGCCTTTGAGACCGCATGGTAGCCCTGGAATAAGAATTACCCACATGATGGCATACCATTTGCAAAAGTAGACAACCCAAGGTATTGCAAATGGGGTATGTACAGTCATTTTTAGTAGCCACTTAGTCACAAACACTGGCCAAATATTAGTTTTTTGCTTTTTTCACACAAAAACAAATATGAACGCTAACTTTGGCCAGTGTTTGTGACTAAGTGGCTACTAAAAAAAACTAAAGATACCCCACGTTCAATACCTTGGGTTGTCTACTTTTTCAAATGGTATGCCATTATGGGGGTAATTCTCATTCCTGGGCTACCACACCGTCTCAAAGGTAACATTACTAATCTGGCAAATTTCAATTTGAAAATGAAACGTTCTATATTTGACCCTGTAACTTTCCAAAACACCATAAAACCTGTTAATGGGGGGTACTGTTGTACTCGTGAGACATCGCTGATTACAAATATGTGCATTTTGTTGCAGTAAAACCGCAGTAAAACAGTATTATGACATTTACAGCTAAAATGTGAGGCGGAACTAAAAATGTAAAAATAAATTTACATTTCTCACAGTTTTTTTTATTTTATTCATAATAAATTGTTTCATATACAAATATTTTATATGAAACGAAAGCCCTGTTTCTCCTGAACAAAATGATATATAATAAGTGTGGGTGCATTTAATATGAAAGAGGTGAATTACGGTTGAACAGACATATAGCGCAAATTCCAGTTTTTGTTTACGTTTTGTTTTGATCAGAACGTGTACTATTGACTCCGTCCTGAAGGGGTTAATAAGCACTTGACCCACTTTTCTTTGTTATAATGCAACATTTATGCTCATGAGGTTCTGCTTAAAACCAATCCAACAGCTTTACTGAAAAAAAGAGAGAGAACCTTTATCAATGAACAATGATGTGTTTTGGAATTTACTGCTACATAAAATATCAAAGAAAGATCACAAAAGTTTCAACAAGCTAAAAAGTATGTTTTTAAACAAATACATTTTAACCCCTTGAGGACGCAGGACGGTTCAGGACCGTCATCGGCATTTTTGCGTTGCCGACCGACGACGGTCCTGAACCGTTCTAAATTTAAAATGTACTTACCCGATCGCCGTCGTTCCCCCGGCGGCGATCGGCGGTGCTCCCGTTGTGGGGAGACTGCCTGCAGCCCAGACAGTCTCCCCATGGCGGTTTAGGACCCCTGGGGCCATGTGATCGCACAACAGGGCGACCACATGGTCACAATAGGTGTCCTAGACTCTGCCTGCAGGGGGACTGTCTGTGCTGACAGGCAGTCTCCCTGCAACTGTAAAATCAAAAAAAAATTTAAAGTTATAGTTAATAAAAAAAAAATATATTATTATATATGTGTATATATATAATATATAGACATATATTATACCTATATAATATATGTCTATATATCATATATATAATGTCATGCTAAGTGTATTTTTATATTAATATGTACATATATTAATATAAAAATACACTTATAATTAATTTGCACACGTATATATATAATATATATAATAACTATATATATTGTATATATATATTATTATAAAATACGAATAATAAATAATTTAAATTAAATTAAAAAAATTAAAAATAATAATAAAAAATTGAAAAAAAATTATATATCTATACGAAATTTTATTCTAACTGTATTTTGATATTAATATATATATATTTATATCAAAATACACTTAGAATGAAATTGTATATATATCTATGTATATTTAAATAAATAAAAAGAATGCAAACTATTCATATGTCGATATACAAAATTACATAAATAATTATATAAATATACACGTAGACTTTAAATATATAAATATGCATATATATTTAAATTCTACGTGCGTATTTATGTAATATTTTTACATAATTAAGTTATTTTATTGATTGCAATTTAAGGGACCTGCCTGCCAACCCAGGCCGAAAGACCAGAGAATTTAATTTGCTATCACTGTATTTTACCCTGTAACGTTCTACGACACCCTAAAACCTGTACATGGGGGGTACTGTTTTACTCGGGAGACTTCGCTGAACACAAATATTAGTGATTCAAAACAGTAAAACATATCACAGCGATGATATTGTCAGTGAAAGTGACTTTTTTTGCATTTTTCACACACAAACAGCACTTTTACTGATGATATAATTGTTGTGATACATTTTCCAGTTTTGAAACACTAATATTTGTGTTCAGCAAAGTCTCCTGAGTAGAACAGTACCCCCCATGTACAGGTTTTATAGCGTTTTTGAAAGTTACAGGGTCAAATATATAGGTCAAATATTTTTACATTGAAAATGGCCAGGTTGGTTACGTTGCCTTTGAGAGCGTATGGTAGCCCAGGAATGAGAATTACCCCCATGATGGCATACCATTTGCAAAAGAAGACAACCCAAGGTATTGCAAATGGGGTAAGTCCAGTCGTTTTTAGTAACCACTAAGTCACAAACACTGGCCAAAATTAGCGTTCAATTTAGTTTTTTACTTTTTTCACACACAAACAAATATGAACGCTAACTTTGGCCAGTGTTTGCGACTAAGTGGCTACTAAAAAAGTCTGGACATACCCCATATTGAATACCCTGGGTTGTCTACTTTAAAAAAATATGTACATGTGGGGTGTTATTTAGCAATTTATGACAGATAATAGTGTTACAATGTCACTATTGATACATTTTAAAAATGTATGTTTTGAAACCGCAATATCCTACTTGTACTTATAGCCCTATAACATGCAAAAAAAAAGCAAAAAGCATGTAAACACTGGGTATTTTTGAACTCAGGACAACATTTTGAATCTATTTAGCAGTTTTTTTCATTCGCTTTTGTAGATGAGTAAAAGATTTTTCACATAAAATTCAAAAAAACGTGTATTTTTTTCAATTTTTCATCATATTTTTTCATTTTTTTAAATTAAATTAGATCAGTTTATATAAATAATGGTATGTAAAGAAAGCCCCTTTTGTCCTGAAAAAAACAATATATAATTTGTATGGGAACAGTAAATGAGAGAGCGGAAAATTACAGCTAAACACAAACACCACAAAAGTGTCAAAAAGATGCCTGGTCGCAAATGTACAACATCGCAAAAAAAGTCCAGTCCTTAAGGGGTTAAAGAAAGATGCAATCAAAAGATGCAATCAAAATACAGCAATCCCACATGACCTTTATTATTTTAAATTATGTCTAACAAACTATTTTCCTTTTAATTTACCCATTCCAAAGTTATCTTTGCTCTTAAACTCCATGCCACATGTCATGAGGGTAGCCTTATTCTAGCTTATTTAATTAAGTTAATCAGGGAACCTTAATAACAACATTTATTTTCCTTTTTATCTATATACACTCTGTATAAATGGTATATAATATTAGGTATTCCAGTCGATTATGTGGAAAGAAATGCTAGAAGCCATTTTGCTCAATAATCAAATGCTTCACTAATAATAGCAATATTTCTAAACAACCTTATCACAACTAGTTATAGTTATGCAATTATCACTGTATAAGTATGAACTATAACAATACATCTCCTTTGGGTACAGTTACTTCTTGATTTCTCTGGTGTGTGGCACATACACAGTTCTGAATCGAGTTTTCTGGTTAGATGCACATACAATCCTGGAAAGTTATTTTCAGGTTTCCATGGATTTGGAATAAAATGTCCTTGTATACAAGTCCAACTGTTACAAAGATCCAGAATCTCTTTTACCAGCCAAGAGTTCTATAGACTTTCACTCTTTTCTGCAGCCTTGTACAGACTACTTGTGTTCTAGATACTCTAAATATGATCATCTTTTATACTGTTTTTATCTTTAGACTACTAAGGTTGCCATAAGCCTGTACGACACCAGCAGCAAGGCTAAACCTTACCTGCTAATGTTAAATTATAAAGTTTGTAACCGTAAGCATCTATAAAGTAGCAGTTGGTGAATTTCAGTTATAAATCAGCTCACAACCAAGTATACTCTTTATACCTTCTCTTTCTCTCTTGGCAAACTCATTAACTCCTTTGGATTCTGCTACCATTTTGTTGGGGATAAAATCAGCCCGGGCCCTTTGTGGATGATGGATATTTGCCAACTCATTCAGAGCTCTGGAAATTGGAAATGAATAGCAGAGACGTGTTCAACAACCAATTCAAATTTTAATTATACGTCAGTTGCATTTATACCCCATTTTCATGTCGGTGGGGGTCATGAGCATTTATTACATAATATGTTTTTCACAAGTTATAAACAGCTGTTTCTAGTTATAATCTTTCATTATATAATGCATTACATATTTGATTGAAACCAGATATTTACAAATACAGATATCTTGGACAATTAACAAGTTATTTCGAAATCAGTATTTTTCCCGTAACTAGGATTTTATATAAATCCTATTTCCGAGAATAGGAGATAAAATGCCAAAATTATTCTTGGTTCAAATTAACCTTTATATGAACAGCTAGGATAGATAGCAAAATTTATATTTGTATCTACAATTCCCCTCTTAGATCATATCATGATCTATCTTACGGTAAATATCCATGGGAGGCCTGCAGCAGAGAAACGAAAGGAGGTATATTCAGACGTGCTAATCACGACTGCGGGACTTTTGTTATTTCTTCACCTTGATTTCCCCATTTGCTCTGTGCCGTATGTTTTCCCCATTAAGAGGAGTTCGAGCTGTTGATTTCAGCTTTTTCAATTATCTGTTGAATACATCTTTTAAGCATACAAGTTAAATATTTCAAAAAGCTGACATGTTAACCATTTTAAACAGACTGAACATCATGTTATCTGAAGCTTGAGCCTTGGGTCAATACAGGCAAAGTGTATTATTCCCAACAATGGGAATATTATTACTATTATAATTCATAATGTAAGCTCATATAGTCAAAACGGGAATAATATCTATCCCCCTCTTTGGACCAGGGTCTTGGATTACCAGTCCACCCGGTGATCTGGGGCCAGGTCAAAAAACCCAGTGGCAAAAACTCATATTTGAGGAAAAAAGCACATCTGGAGATACTCTGAGTGAGTGCCATGACTGTGTAGACATGTCATCCCCTCACGTTGACAGCATTAGTGACTTATAAAACCCACACTTGTAAGTAAATAGCTCGGGTATCGGGACTGGGAAACACTTCCTGATTAGTTTCAAAAGGCCCATTTACATATTAAATCATGAGATAACTTATAACAATAATCCCAATCATGACCTTGCATCCTATGCCTCCTAATCACATCCCTATTTTTACGGTCCAGTCATATCCATACTTAATAAATGGGAATCCATCCTTGGTACACTCAACATACTTCAATGACACACATAGTACATCCATGCCTGAGTAAGCTAACACTTCTTCTCTCTCCGGCTAACTCTACAAAAATAAAAATAACAAAATAGTTCAATAGTCCAGCATAGTCGAGAAAAATAGAATAAGTCTTTCAAGGAGAATAAAGAATGTTATGTTAGACACCATAAACTTTGTTCCATAATCTTAGACACCATAACATAGCTAAGGGTAGCAAAATCGCTGACAACAAGACAATGTCAGCTTCCACATAGTTCTTAATTCTTCTGTTTGCTGGATGTTCACCACAATGCTCTGTGCAACACCCCAATTGTTGAAAGGGTAATACAGAAATAGCGGCATTAGACAGCACTGCACCTTTAGGACTTTCCAAGTTAGTTTATGTCCTCATTAAGTAAGCATCTCAGTTTCTTCGGACAGCATGGATTTTGACCAAACAGATTTAATTGCAAAAAAGGTAGGTAGGCAGATAGGTCAGCCAGAGAGATTGGTGTGTAGTCCCAAATATCAGGCGGCACAAATACTCCAGTATGTTCTCTATAATCATACAAACACAAGGATCAGTACGACATCGATAAATTAATTATCTAGGCTAAACTCAAATTAGAGACTAAAGTTAAATCCTTAACTTGTGTAACATTTACTTCTCTCAGTGTTGCTTATATTTCATTGCATTTGTCCTTTATACAATTTTAATACATAATTTCCCTTTAGAATGCCTTTGCATGAATGAGAGAAGCACTCATTCTATATAAATGCTTGTTGAGTACTAAAACACTAACATATACATATTGGAATGATTCCCAATAAAATACTGTTCTTAAACTTTAAACCTTGATTTGATAATCCCAATTAATTACTTTGGAATAGTGTTGTCGCGAACCCGAAATTTTCGGTTCGCGAATGGCGAACGCGAACTTCCGCAAATGTTTGCGAACCAGCGAACCGCGCGAACCGCCATTGACTTCAACGGGCAGGCGAATTTTAAAACCAACAGGGACTCTTTCTGGCCACAAAAGTGATGGAAAAGTTGTTTCAAGGGGACTAACACCTGGACTGTGGCATGCCGTAGGGGGAACCATGGCAAAACTCCCATGGAAAATTACACAGTTGATGCAGAGTCTGCTTTTAATCAATAAAGGGCAGAAATCACCTAACATTGACACCTGTCCTCAAAGCCCCTGATACACACTGACACAGAGCAGAATAGAGACTGTTCCCCGTCCTCAGAGACCATGATACACACTGACACAGAGCAGAATAGAGACCGGGGGTCTAGTAGCGTGGACACCCAGCACAGGTCGTTCTCCTTCAGTCTTTTTATACGAGGGTCCCTCAACAGGCACGACAGCATGAAAGACCCCATTTGCACAAGGTTGGATGCCGAGCTACTCATTTCCCGTTCCTCCTCCTCACACAGAGCAGAATAGGGACTGATCCCCCTACATAGGGTCACATGGCAGATATGGATTGACACCTATCCTAAGGATCCCTGATACACACTGACACAGAGCAGAATAGGGACTGTTCCCCCTACATAGGGTCACTTGGCAGATATGGATTGACACCTGTCCTCAAAGCCCCTGATACACACAGACACAGAGCAGAATAGGGACTGTTCCCCCTACATAGGGTCACTTGGCAGATATGGATTGACACCTGTCCTCAAAGCCCCTGATACACACAGACACAGAGCAGAATAGGGACTGTTCCCCCTACATAGGGTCACTTGGCAGATATGGATTGACACCTGTCCTCAAAGCCCCTGATACACACTGACACAGAGCAGAATAGAGACTGTTCCCCGTCCTCAGAGACCATGATACACACTGACACAGAGCAGAATAGAGACCGGGGGTCTAGTAGCGTGGACACCCAGCACAGGTCGTTCTCCTTCAGCCTTTTTATACGAGGGTCCCTCAACAGGCACGACAGCATGAAAGACCCCATTTGCACAAGGTTGGATGCCGAGATACTCATTTCCCGTTCCTCCTCCTCACACAGAGCAGAATAGGGACTGTTCCCCCTACATAGGGTCACTTGGCAGATATGGATTGACACCTGTCCTCAAAGCCCCTGATACACACTGACACAGAGCAGAATAGAGACTGTTCCCCGTCCACAGAGACCATGATACCCACTGACACAGAGCAGAATAGAGACTGTTCCCCCTACATAGGGTCACTTGGCAGGTATGGATTGACACCTGTCCTCAAAGCCCCTGATACACACTGACACAGAGCAGAATAGAGACTGTTCCCTGTCCACAGAGACCATGATACACACTGACACAGAGCAGAATAGAGACTGTTGCCCGTCCACAGAGACCATGATACACACTGACACAGAGCAGAATAGAGACTGTTCCCCCTACATAGGGTCACTTGGCAGGTATGGATTGACACCTGTCCTCAAAGCCCCTGATACACACTGACACAGAGCAGAATAGAGACTGTTCCCCCTACATAGGGTCACTTGGCAGGTATGGATTGACACCTGTCCTCAAAGCCCCTGATACACACTGACACAGAGCAGAATAGAGACTGTTCCCTGTCCACAGAGACCATGATACACACTGACACAGAGCAGAATAGAGACTGTTCCCCATCCACAGAGACCATGATACACACTGACACAGAGCAGAATAGAGACTGTTCCCCCTACATAGGGTCACTTGGCAGGTACGGATTGACACCTGTCCTCAAAGCCCATGATACACACTGGGTGGAGCTACTGTCCTCCCCAACCCCTGCGTGGTGGGTGGGGGCCATAAATCACAATGGGGGGACCTACTGTCCTCCCCCCCTCGGCCCCCACCCTTGCGCGGTGGTCGGGGGCCATAAATCACAATGGGGGAGCCTACTTTCCTCCCCCCCGGCCCCCATCCCTGCGCGGTGGGTGGGGGGCATAAATCACAATGGGACGGACCTACTGATAGGAGTGGAGTATTATTCATATCAGTTTAATACCTTCCGCGTCTTCTATCAGTGGACGTGTATATGGCAGCCATTTTAGGAACCGCACACCTGGGACCCGAGCAAGGTCACCTCGTTCAAGCTGCTCTG
The DNA here is from genome assembly GCF_036172605.1 of Pelobates fuscus. Lineage (NCBI taxonomy): Eukaryota > Metazoa > Chordata > Amphibia > Anura > Pelobatidae > Pelobates > Pelobates fuscus. The sequence continues at coordinate 237,922,540 of NC_086319.1, read as the reverse complement.
GTTCCTTGATGAGCCAGCTGCCCGTGAGTTAACATGTCCCGTGGAGAAGCACTCTGTCCTGTAAAGCCTCACCACAAAAATTTTTAATAAATAACAGCACTCGGAGTGGTGAGTTTAGTAAATGTTCATATCAGTTTAATACCTTCCGCGTCTCCTATCAGTGGACGTGTATATGGCAGCCATTTTAGGAACCGCACACCTGGGACCCGAGCAAGGTCACCTCTTTCAACAGGCGACAAGATTTGGCCCTGTAAAACTCTCCTGGATATTATGTACAATTTCTATGGATATGGCATTGATTTATGTAACAGGAAGATGGAAGAAGATGCTTGGTCGGTCCTCTTACTTGAAATTTGGGGCACTGCGCGGGCAAGCTAATGTGCCACCAGATAGGAGTGATGAGTTTAGTATTGTTCATATCAGTTTAATACCTTCCGCGTCTCCTATCAGTGGACGTGTAAATGGCAGCGATTTTTAATTGTTGAATCACCTCCCCTTTTTAGGCCAAGGTGGGAAGATGCTTAGACCACTGGTATATTGGTGCCATCTTGGAGGATTTTTTTTTGGTTTGGTTTTTGAAGCCACAGTGCTGCACCAGTGGGCCTAAAAATTAGGCATGTACACATGCCTGAAAAAATTGGTATTGTTGCAGCCGCTGCTGTAGCAGCGGGCAGAAAAATTTATGTTTGTTTCACAGGCAGAAAGTGCCCTAAAACATGGCGGCTTGAACCCTAGTTGGTGGCGGATAAGTCACGCAAGTCAAACGTCATTCAGAGCTAAAATACAGCAGCGTGGGGGGCGGAGCTTAACCAGCGAGCTAAACGGACGCCATCTCGACAAGCTCCCCAGTAAACGGGCACAATCTATTAAAAATCCCAACACCCTCAGCCGATCCAACCTCCTCCAGCCCCCAGCTGGACTCCCTACCTACTCCCGAGCCGATCAATGCCCTTCTTTGCGGCTTCCACCCAGCAGAAGCGGAGACGGAAGGTTGGGGCCTACCCCACGCTCACAATCCCAGACCTGGAGAAACTACTCGGCGGCTACGGAGCGCGACAAGCGCGGGACGAAGCCTCCCTCCAAAGGTCAGACCATCCGGCACACACACCAGCCATGGGCCGCCGCTCACAGCGCCCACAAGCCATAGAACAAAACCGGGACATAGGGACCATGCTTCAAAGGCCTGCTCCGGCTAAAACTACTCCCGCGGACACGCCGCGTATGGCGCCCCACTACCAACACATGGATCAACCGGAGGCAGAAACAACCTCAGAAGCCCACATAGGGCCACAACACCAACTAGACCCTCCAGCAGACATGACCCCAACATCCAGGCATGATTTAAAAATCCTATTATCGGACTTCCATAAAATCCTTGCGGCAGAACTGGCCCCCATCAAAAAGGACATCACTGCCACTATAAACAGGGTACACACTAATGAAAAACACATTACAGACATGCAAACTCACCTAGCTGAGCTGCAAGAATCAATGCGCCACATTCAGGCGCAACAAAGAGCCATAATGGCACAGGAGACAACCATGGAGGAACGCCATCGGCGCACTAATATAAAAATTAGAGGCATCCCGGCAGCCATCTTGCCAGATGAACTACCGCACTACACAAGGCGCCTTCTGGCCACTATTCTGCCTCACACCACGGTCAAGAAGATGGTCACTGAGGAGATCTACCGCCTGCCTACGTCCTCAAAGGTACGCTCAAACACACCCAGAGATGTGATACTCAGGTGCCCAAATGTACACGACAAGATTCAGGTCATGTCTGCATTAAAAGGTAAAACACCCCTGATATTTGAGGGCGCTAGCCTAACCTTTTTCCAGGATCTTACAAAGTCTACCCTCATGTGGCGCAAAACCTTCAGCTCCCTCACCAACAGACTGAGGGCAGCAGACATCACCTATCGATGGGGGGCACACGGATCCCTGGTGATACCACAGAACGGATCCCAACTCACACTTGCCTCCATGGAAGAGGCACCCACAATAATACAGGCCTTGGGACTGGACCCACCGACCGCCAACTCACCCTCAAGACCCTCTACTACCAATTGGGACCCAGAGCGCACCGCAACGTTTGTACCGCGGAACAGAAGCCCTCGGTCCTCGGACCCAAGACAGCCTCAAGGGACTGGCTGACAATGAGGCACAGTAGGGACACCTTCCCAGCGCTCACCTTTACCTCAGGTCTAAAGACTGCAAAGTTATTTTCATTGAACGTTTAACATTTCTTATAGTTCCCCATTGTTCTTGGGGGCAACAATATATATATATATATTTTTTTTTTTTTTTTGTGAGCCCAATTTTGGTAACCAAGTGCCGTTTTGGAAACGTTACCATAATTCCTACAGTTCGTACACTCAATGCGAAAATCACAATTGTTTATTACCTTGTTCTTTCTCCTGAACCCTGTTTTTGAGCCGGTGGCTGTCAGTTTGTAAGGTCTCCAAACATCTGATAGAGGTTAAAGCTAAGCTCAGTGTCCCATGACTAGGGGACATTACCCTCCTAAGGCTGAATAGAGGCACTAAAATTTAATAAACACACCTCACTACTTTCAAGCTACAAAAACAAGATTAAATAGTCTGACAAAATGTATATATTGCTAAAGCCCATTAAATGCTAACCTTATATAGATGACTAATCTAGAATACTGAACAGTAGCCGGCCTTCAAGAGGGCAGCATAGTAAAGGTACAGGTTGTATACGACCCATTACCTACCATCAAAGTGTCCATATGGCAACGTACATTATTCTGCAAAGATTAGGGTTTGTCCTGCACTCTTAGTGGGTGTAGAGCTTTAAGCTCGAGGGTTTGTGAAGTCTAAAACGAGTCAAGCATTGCATACAAAAGCATAGGTCAGGAGAAACCCATCTAACTTCACACCATACCTGAGTTACAAAAGGACGTTTAAACGGTTTATTGTTTATGTTGTTGCGATCCCTACTAGAAGACTGACACAAGTGCAACAATCGACAGGCCTAACCCTGACATGGACCGTACTTGACTGACACCACAGGCTCAACGGGACCCACTCTCGCACGACTGGTACACCTAAGACGGGGACATACCACAAACGCTTAATGGAGTGACTGCTACACTCTTACCACGACCCCCCCCCCCCGACTCCCTAGGTTAGGAGTTTCGATCATGTGAGGCAGAGACCACACTCACAGCAGGAGGCAGCACTGGACAGCCCACACGCTTCAGAAGTCACTCACTAGTACACACCATCAATATGCCCACGGGACACCATACCGACACATACAGGCACACCCAAGTGTCATAACCATGGAGGCACCACATACTCCATAACTACTTCACACACGGAACGCGGATACCAGCACCGAATATACAACTCAAACACACAAATAACACAGGTTAAGCGGTTAATGACCCGGATCCAAGTTATTGCTTGTATTTTATAAAATTATATAATTGGTGCAGTCTCACAAGATGCAAGATAAATATGTTGATGCTATATACTGGAAATTCTGACTTGCAATGTACTGTTTTACTGTCATGCAAAGCACCGCAAAAATAAAGAATTAAAAAAAAAAAAAATACAGCAGCGTGTGGACCATTTTTAGCCCAAGGCAGCTCATCTCATCAGGCCTTTTTTAATCTAATGTATCGCCCAGTGTCAGTCCCTTCGGGATCCATCCCTCATTCATCTTAATAAAGGTGAGGTAATCTAGTTTTTTTTTCTGGGCAAGGGGGTGACTTGGTGACATTGGCTTCTTACACTCAAACATGTCCTTGACAGACACATGACTGTGGGCAGATGAGCGGGAACTGCTCAAGGCGGGAGACGGAGTGGCGGATGGTTGAGAGGGGGCAAGGAGGACAGCAGTGGTTGACGTGGCTGAAGATGCTGGACCAGGAGGAGGATGGCGGCTTAGAGTAGGTGTGCTGCTTGTTCTCATGTGTTGATCCCATAGGCGTTTGTGATGTGAGATCATGTGCCTACGCAAAGCAGTTGTACCTAGGTGGGTGTTGGACCTCCCACGACTCAGTTTCCTTTGGCACAGGTTGCAAATGGCATCGCTGTTGTCAGAGGCAGACACACAAAAAAATGCCACACTGCTGAGCTCTGCAATGACGGCATTCTGGTGGTGGACACAGCATGCGTTGATTGGCGTGCTGTCGGGCTGACCCCGGGTGCCGATGCATGCTGTCTGACTGTGCCACTAGCTCCTTGCGACGACCCCCCCTGCTTCCAACTTGTCTCCTCCTCCTCCTCTCTGTCTCCCCATCTGAACTTTCGCCCTGTTCTTCTTCTTGCCGAGCGGGCACCCACGTGACATCCATGGACACATCGTCATCATCAACCGCTTCGCTTGTATCTGACAACTCAGAAAAGGAAGCAGCAGCGGGTACAACATCATCATCACACCGTACCTCCATGTGTTTAATGCTGCCTGCCTGAGACATATCCCTGTTATCTACATCCTCTAGCAATAATGGTTGCGCATCACTCATTTCTTCAAACGGGTGTGTGAATAACTCCTCTGACATACCAAGTAAAGCGGCTGTGGTGCTAGTTTTGGTGGTGGCGGCAGGCGGGTGAGTGGTATCTTGAGAGGTGCCTGAAGCTAAGCTGGAGGAGGATGGTGCGTCAAGGTTCCGAGCGGAGGCTGTACAAGATTGGGTGTCCTGTGTTAGCCAGTCAACTATGTCCTCAGAACTTTTCAAGTTCAGGGTACGTGTCTTCTGAAAACTGGGCATTATTCTAGGGCAAAAGGGAATAACAGCACCACGACCACGACGGCCCCTGCGGGGTGGCCTGCCTCTGCCTGTCATTTTTTGGGAGATTAGTGGTACTATGCGTGCAAGCTACTGTGAGACCAGATATGATTGGCAATGTGAACTGTAACAGTTCTGCAGAGCACACACTGTAGGCTTGACACACCCGCTTGAAGACAAGTAACTGCTATTCAATCTATAACAGTGAAAAACTAATTTTGGTTTTAAAAGCACGCTATAGAGACACCAGATATGATTGGCAATGTGCACTTGAACAGTTCTGGAGAGCACACACTGTAGGCCTGACAGAGCCGCTTGAAGGACACTGACTGGCTGCTATTAGCTTACACTGGAAACCTTTTTTCTTTGTAAAAGCACGCTATAGAGACACCAGATATGATTGGCAACTGTCAAAGTACGCTGGCACAGGTCTGCAGAGCACACGCTGAAGGAGGCCTGACACCCAGACGCTTGCAGACAACTAACTGCTCTTCTATTACAGTGAAAAAAAAATTATTTATTTTAAATCTAAAGCTTAAGCTATTGTAAAAACAGATATGAGTGGTGGCACTGGGTAAGAGGGCACAGTATCCAATGTGAACCTCACACAGAAGCTGGCAGGCAGGCAACTGCTCTTCTATTACAGTGAAAAAAAATATATTTTTTTTTAATCTAAAGCTTAAGCTATTGTAAAAACAGATATGAGTGGTGGCACTGGGCAAGTGGGTACAGTATCCAATGTGAACCTCACACAGAAGCTGGCAGGCAGGCAACTGCTCTTCTATTACAGTGAAAAAATATATATATATTTTTTTAATCTAAAGCTTAAGCTATTGTAAAAACAGATATGAGTGGTGGCACTGGGCAAGTGGGCACAGTATCCAATGTGAACCTCACACAGAAGCTCGCAGGCAGGCACCTGCAATTACATTACACAGAAAAAAAAAAACAGCCTGATGTTCTAGCCCTAAAAAGGGCTTTTTGGGGTGCTGTCCTTACAGCAGAGATCAGATGAGTCCTTCAGGATTGTAGTGGACACTGAATACCCTAGCCTAGCTATCAATTTCCCTATCTAATCAGCAGCAGCTAAACTTTTCCTCCTCTCACTAAGCATACAGCTTCAGAATGAATCGAAATGGATGCTGGGAGGGAGGTTGGAGGGTGTGGAAGGGAGGGAGTGCTGCTGATTGGCTGGAATGTGTCTGCTGACCGAGAGGCACAGGGTCAAAGTTTGCCCAATGATGACGAATAGGGGGCGGATCAAACTGCGCATGTGTCCGCCCGCCGCGGCGAACGCGAACACGCTAAGTTCGCCGGGAACTGTTCGCCGGCGGACAGTTCGGTACATCATTACTTTGGAATGCTGAATTCTGTCAAAAAATTTTTTAAACCAAAACTCTTTATAGATCCCGATGTCCAAAAAGTCACCAGTTCTGTATGTGTGTGATCATGTTTAATACAAGGTGGAACCTCCATACAGTTATCCCACTTAAACAATCTTTTTTTTTTTCAGAACAACTAGGAATGAAATAGGAGAAACAACATGAATTACTGTTGTTCCAAAGTGCTTTGTTTAATACAGAGTTGTCTTGCTTTGCTAAGGTTGCAAGTGGCCTCTCATAAGGAAGGGGCAGCAAACTGTAGACATATGTTATATTAAGTTGCCCTCACTTGTCAGGTCTTGGAAACTCACTTATTTTATTGCAGATGCCTCTATGATACCACGTTACAAATTGACTAAGCATACTTATTATTATCCTATTTTATTTTAGTTATTTCACATTGTGCAGCCTATGCAAACAATGCCTAGGTCCCAACTTCAGCTTGTACATCTTCTAATAGCCAGCATTAATACTGTTTTATCTATATATAAAGTATTAAAAACATGAACCATCTGTGTATTAAGCTGAGGTTGTTGGGTGTGGGTATAGGTTGGAAGCTGTGGTTGGCATTGAGGAACCTTCCAGGGTGGGTCCCTAAATGCCAGCTGGGCCAGGTTCTCCCTTAGCACTGGGTTCTCCTTTGTTACCCTTAGGTCCAGGGGAACCTCCGGGGCCTTGAGGTCCAGGAGCACCACAGGCACCAGGGAAGTCAGGGGCACCAGCAATACCATGAGTACCAGTGGGGCCATGTAGCGGAGCGGCAATATTAAATCCCACGATCTCCGCTTGTATTAAGGGTAAATCCACAGTCAGTGCTGAAAAGTAAGGCAATATCCCAAATCCCCCAGTAAACGGACGAAACACAGTGCTGGGAGTCAACTGAGGTCTTTATTCACAGTTTCCAGTATTTATGCAAGTCCCCATGCAAGGGGTTTCCTTACTGACATAGCAGGGGTAATACAGTAGGGGACTACATGGGGGACTTAACATTTGGAGTATTTCTCCCATTAGGCACTGCTGCACGAGAGGGGCACTCCCACTGAAATACACCGTTAATTGGATTATCCCTCCGTGCAGCAGAACCGGCAATTCACATGAAAATCTATAACTTCAATAATATTCACTTTATTTGCACGAACGGATGCTCGGTAGATAGCTGGGGTCTGAGTACACATTTCGTGAGAGTATCGCTCAGATCCCAGCTAAAACGACCGAACGCCGCACGAAATACACTTTATTACTAAAATCGTCTGAAAGTACCGAACACCGATGGGGAACCACAATAGGGAAAGACCGGAGCTCCCGAATGGCCTGGAAGTACAGCGGTGTTCGTGCCGTCGAGTAGCCATTTTCAGTTCCAGGCACTCAACGACAAAACACCGCTGGGGAGACAAAGGATCCAAGATGGCCGACCGCCGCGTGGTCGGTAGTCGAACGACGGCCACCTAGGAAAGCACTTAACTACCGATTGCAACAATGTTGCAATCTGTTAATTGGCGCCACACGGCCCTCAGTGTGTGGGCTTGGGTTCGGTACTTATTTAGTTTCACGAACAGCCGGTAAAGTTGCTGTTCGTGAAACAACCATGTAAATGCTAGCGGCTTTCGGCTGCTAGCATACGAATACTATAGGATACAGGCAATCATACAGTTCAATACAGAAAGCAAATTGCATTTAACTCAATATGGCAGCAGTGCTTAGGACAACCTTTAAAGACACAGTTCTATAGTCTGAAGTGGCTAGGTTTGCCACAGGCCAGCTTGACCGGGAGAACCGGGTTCACCACGAGCACCGTGGGGTGAACCCCTGCTATCCACAATTAAAACAGTGCTGAAGTTACCACCTCTACAAAAGTTAGACCCTTTGATCAAATTCTCTACCTCTGCCTCTAAAACTTTTCTGATTCAATCTCCTATCACCTCCCAAATGTCCTTGTGTCGCCTGCTTAAGATCACAATCCTTTGTGACCGATACAACATACTTTTCCCTCTTTCTTTATATCAAAACAACCTGCTGTATCTTTCTCATGAATCTTCCCAAGAAATTCAGTTGGGGTCAAAGAGGGCCAGTCACAGACCAACAGTTTGACCAAAAGTGGACAAGGAGAAAGCATATTCCATATGCAGGTCGAGAATACCTAACTCACACCCCCTCTTTGTGTACACTTCTTTGTGTACCACACAGATATAATATTAATAAGCTTTTGAAGAATTATTGTATATGTATAGCACGGTTGTCTAGGGGTGTATACATAAACAGTGAAAGTAGAGTCTTCATGTAGGGTTTGCAATACTGACAGTCTGGGTCATAGGATTAATGCAGACATGCGGTTAGGTACTTTACCATTGTCAGAATACATTGAAAACACTAATATATTGCAAATATTAAGATCATATTGCAGCTGTTTCCTATACCTGCAAGGATTTGGTTGTAATGCTTCAATTGAGTTCAAATTGAGTATCAAAAGTCTAACCAAAAAAACTAAATTTGATATGCTTATAGTGCACTTTACAGGTTGATGTAACGAGCTTCAGACTAGAATTGAAACTGCCATTGATTGATTGTACCATGTAAACTGTACCATGTAAAGCGACTGATCATATTGTGTCCCCCCCCCCTATTTCCTTTCTGTATCCCGTTCTTTACCTTACAGAAAAAAATAAAACATTATAGTTCAAAAAAATAAAGCAATCAGTGTAAAAAAATAATATGTATATATATATGATATATATACATGTATTATATCTATATATACCTATATATAATATATGTATATGTATCATATATATAATGTCATAGTAAGTGTATTTTTTATATTTATATATACGTATATTAATATAAAAATACACTTATATTTAAATTACACACAAATATATACAATATATATAATTACTATATATATGGTATATATATATATTATTATAAAATACAAATAATATGTTAATAAAAAAAAATAACAAAAAATTAAAATAATTTTTAATAATTATAAAATATATATATATATATATATATATGTATGCAATTTTATTCTAACAGTATTTTGATATTGATATATATATTTATATCAAAATACACTTAGAATGTAATGATATATATATCTATGTATAAATAAATAAATAAATAAATAAAAACAATACGAAATATACATATGTCCATATACATAATTACATAAAAAATTTCAGAAATATACACGTAGACGTCAAATATATAAATATGTATATATATTAAAATTCTACGTGCGTATTTATGTAATATTTTTACCTAATTAAGTAATTTTAACGATTGCAATTTGAGGGACCTGCCTGCCAACCCAGGCCGAAAGTCCAGATAATTTAATTTGCTAGCACTGTGTTTAACCCTGTAACTTTCTATGACACCCTAAAACCTGTACATGGGGGTACTGTTTTACTCGAGAGACTTCGCTGAACACAAATATTAGTGTTTCAAAACAGTAAAACATATCACAGCGATGATATTGTCAGTGAAACTGAAGTTTTTTGCATTTTTCACACACAAACAGCACTTTCACTGACCATATTATTGCTGTGATATATTTTACTGTTCTGATACACTAATATTTGTGTTCAGCGAAGTCTCCTGAGTATAACAGTACCCCACATGTAGAGGTTTTATAGTGTTTGTGAAAGTTACAGGGTCAAATATAAAGCTTGATTTTACTTTTTTTTTTATTGAAATTTGTCGGATTGGTTAGGTTGCCTTTGAGAGCGTATGGTAGCCAAGGAATGAGAATTAGCCCCATGATGGCATACCATTTGCAAAAGAAGACAACCCAAGGTATTGCAAATGGGGTATGTTCAGCCTTTTTTAGTAGCCACTTAGTCACAAACACCGGCCAAAGTTAGTGTTTCTTGCATTTTTAACACACAAACAAATATAAATGCTAACTTTGGCCAGTGTTTGTGACTAGGTGGCTACTAAAAAAAACTGGACATACCCAATTTTGAATACCCTGGGTTGTCTACTTTAAAAAAATATGTACATGTTAGGTGTGTTTCGGGGATTTATGACAGATAACGGTGTTACAATGTCACTATTGATACATTTAAAATATATATATATTGAAACAGCAATTTCCTACTTGTATTTATAGGCCTATAACTTGCAAAAAAAAAGCAATAAAGCATGTAAACACTGGGTGTTTTTAAACTCGGGACAAAATTTTCAATCTATTTAGCAGTTTTTTTCATTAGCTTTTGTAGATAAGTAAAATATTTTTCAAGTAAAAGTCCAAAAACATGTATTTTTTTTAAATTTTTCACCATATTTTATTATTTTTTTTTAAATACACTATATTACATAATACAAATAATGGTATGTAAAGAAAGCCCCTTTTGTCCTAAAAAAAAACCAATATATAACTTGTATGGGAACCGTAAATGAGAGAGCGGAAAATTACAGCTAAACACAAACTCCACAAAAGTGTTAAAACTGCTCTGGTCCTTAACGTACAAACATTGCAAAAACAGGCCGGTCCTTAAGGGGTTAACCCCCTTTTTTTGTTGTTTTTAACCATTTTAGTCTGCATAACCCACATGTACATGTTCATTACATTATATGACATGACATGACAGCCTGCCAAAGGCTTGAAACTCTTTTTATCACCTTCCAAAGGTGAACCTCTACCAAAGAGGAATAGTCTTTTTACCACCTACCAAAGGTGAACCTCTACCAAAGAGGAATAGTCTACCATAGACAATTGTGCACAATACTGCCTGCCAAAGGCTTACCTCCTACCTAAGGAGTTAAAAAAGTCTACCTGAGACATTATGCAGTGAAAATCCCCTTAAAAATTTAAATAGTAAAAAAAAACATTTAAATAACAAAGCAATGTGTGGGGGATAGGAGATGCAGGTAAAGAAGGTCTTCAAAGAACCCCTTACCTGACATCTCCGTTACTTGTTTGGAGAGTTCCTTGGTGTTCATGGCAGTGTTTGGTTAGTAGTGCCTCTTGCTTAGGTGTTGCAGCCTCTGGGGCCTTTCAAAAAAGGTGTGTATATGTAATGACAGATCATGTGACACTTCATGTCACTAATTATGTGACTTCTGAAGGCAATTGTTTGCACCAGAGATTTTTATGGGCTTCATAACAAAGGAGCTGAATACATACGCACATGTCAATTTTCTGTTTTCTATTTCTAAAAAATAGTTTTATGTATATATTTTTCTCATTTCACTTTACCAACTTAGACTGTTGTGTTCTGATCCATCACATAAAATTCAGATTAACATTGAACTTAAGGCTGTAATGTAACAAATTAGGTACAAAGTCAAGGGGGCTGAATACTTTTGCAAGGCACTGTATTTCCTAAGTCTTGGAAACCAGAAGTTCCAAAACTGTTAGAGTTCTCTAATTTGTCTGGAGTTCCTAGCTAATTTGTTAGAATCCAGGAACAATGCATTAACCAATAGGTCAATAGTACCTTTTTCTATCCAATACCATTTTAGTGTGATTTTGGAGTAAATCCATATTTGATACACTACAACATAGAAACAAAATAATATACACATATATACATACACACAGATAATAAATTGTAGAACTACATTTACATAAAGTGTTGTTTTTTTACTTGCTTTGATGATTTTTAAGTCTTAAAGAATATAATAAACATGCACACAATTTTATTATTTTAAGGTTATTATCTCTACCTGCACATGGTTCAATTTAATCCTTCACTTATTTCTTAGGAGACCAATGAGTTTGAAAACATACTATTTTTATAGGCACATATTAGCACTTGTCAGTAGTTAACATGGCAAGGTTGTTCCTTTACCAATTAAACAGGTGTGAACCACGCTATAAATTGGCTCTAAGAACTAAAGAAATACATAACTGACTGTTCTGTTCTGTTATAATAAAGATGTTTTCAGTGAAATTGTTCAGCTAGAAAGCTCCAAGTGATAATTTTAACCTTTCGGATATAACACAAAAAATAATTTTCTTGCTAGAAAACCCATATATAAAGGCAAACTAGCACTATCATGGAGCATAAGAGGAAATCCGTTAGACAACTCTGTGCAAGCTAAAACTAAATGGATATCAATACTATTTGAAGTCTCTAAATAAGCAGTTGCATAGAATAGATGATATATATATATAGTGCAAATAAATATTGCTGTATATATATATATATATATAAAATAATCTATATAAAGTCCAGAAATCTGCACTCCAGAGTGTTGAAAGAATTTTTGGTTCGGTGCTGAAAGCAATATATATATACCGCGTATACTCGAGTATAAGCCGACCCGAATATAAGCCGAGGCCCCTAATTTTTCCCCAAAAAACTGGGAAAACTTATTGACTCGAGTATAAGACTAGGGTGGGAAATGCAGCAGCTACTGGTAAATTTCTAAATAAAATTAGATCCTAAAAAAAATATATTAATTGAATATTTATTTACAGTGTGTGTATAAAGAATGCAGTGTGTGCGTATGAGTGCAGCGTGTGTGCGTATGAGTGCAGCGTGTGTATGAGTGCAGCGTGTGTATGAGTGCAGCGTGTGTATGAGTGCAGCGTGTGTATGAATGCAGCGTGTGTATGAGTGCAGTGTGTGTGTGTATGAATGCAGTGTGTGTGTGTATGAATGCAGTGTGTGTGAGTGCAGTGTGTGTGTGTATGAGTGCAGTGTGTGTGTGTATGAGTGCAGTGTGTGTATGAATGCAGTGTGTGTATGAATGCAGTGTGCAGTGTGCAAGGATATTTGCCCCCCCCCATATGTCCTGACCTCCCCTCCTCCTCCCTCAGTGGTCCTTACCTCCCCACCCCCGTGTTCCTTCACCCCCCTCCCCCAGTGGTCCTGACTCACCCCTCCCCTAGTGGTCCTTACCCTCCCCTCCCCTAGTGGTCCTTACTTCCCCCTCCCCTCCCCTAGTGGTCCTTACTTCCCCTTCCCCTAGTGGTCCTTATCCCCCCTCCCTCCCATAGTGGTCCTTATCCCCCCTCCCTCCCATAGTGGTCCTTATCCCCCTCCCTCCCATAGTGGTCCTTATCCCCCCCCTCCCTCCCTCCCATAGTGGTCCTTATCCCCCCCTCCCTCCCATAGTGTTCCTTTTCTCCCCCCCTCCCTCCCATAGTGGTCCTTATCCCACCCCCTCCCTCCGATAGTGGTCCTTATCCCCCCTCCCTTCCATAGTGGTCCTTATCCCCCCCCTCCCTCCCATAGTGGTCCTTATCCCCCCCCCTCCCATAGTGGTCCTTATCCCCCCCTCCCTCCCATAGCGGTCCTTATACCCCCCTCCCTCCCATAGTGGTCCTTATCCCCCCCCCTCCCTCCCATAGTGGTCCATATCCCCCCCCCATCCCTCCCATAGTGGTCCTTATCCCCCCCCTCCCTCCCATAGCGGTCCTTATACCCCCCTCCCTCCCATAGCGGTCCTTATACCCCCCCTCCCTCCCATAGTGGTCCTTATCCCCCCCCTCCCTCCCATAGTGGTCCTTATCCCCCCCCCTCCCTCCCATAGCGGTCCTTATACCCCCCCTCCCTCCCATAGCGGTCCTTATACCCCCCTCCCTCCCATAGTGGTCCTTATCCCACCCCCTCCCTCCCATAGTGGTCCTTATACCCCCCCCCCCACACACACAGTGGTCCTTATACCCCCTTTTTTATTATTATTATTTTTTTTTTATTATTATTTTTTTTTATTATTATTTTTTTTTTATTATTATTTTTTTTATTTATATTTTTATTTATTTTTCGTCCCCCCTCCCTGCTTGATACATGGCAGGGAGGGGGGCTCTCCTTCCCTGGTGGTCCAGTGGCAGTTCAGTGGGGGGGAGAGGGGGGCTGGCAGAGCTGTAACTTACCTTTCCTGCAGCTCCTGTCAGCTCTCTCCTCCTCTGCGCCGTCCGTGCAGCTCCTTCTATCAGCTCACACTGTAAGTCTCGCGTCTACCACTGCAGGGTTTTTGCTGCAAAGACTGCCTTTTCAGAGAAAATGCAGTGTTTACATTGCTGCCTAGGAACACCTAGGCGCTTCCTGTGTCAGTGTTGCAAAATGTGCAGCACTGACATTCAACATCACCATGCTCTGCATGTCGACGCTGAACGCTTGTCATAGAGAAGCACATAAATATATGTGCGCAGAGGGCCCCCTGCTACCTGTACGACGAAGTGCGGGCCCAGCAGCAAACTCTGTCCTCCTTTCCAGCTGCTCTCTGTCTAACTTTCCTGCACCCTGCGGCTGCCAGAGCGTTGCCACGGGTTACTGTCTTGTGAGATTTAGTCAGAGAAGAGCTGGAAAGGAAGACAATGTGTGCTGCTGGGCCCCCTCTTCAATGTACCGCGGCTGGCTCCCTCCACCATGCCACTGGATCAACAGGAAATGCAATCTCCCCCCTCCCTGGCACGGTAAGAACCAGGGAGGGGGGAATAAAATTGAAATATACACAAATAAATAAATAAAATAATACTCCCCTCCCCCCTATTTTACACACACACTGAATCCTTACAAGCACACTCTGCACTACACACACACACTACATTCACTCAACACACTCTGCACTACACATACACTACATTCACTAAAACACTCTGCACTCACTACAAACACTACATTTACTAAACACACTCTGCACTACACTACATTCACTAAACACACACTTTGCGCTACAGACACACACTACATTCACTATACACTCTGCACTACATTCACTATACACTCTGCACTACATTCACTATACACTCTGCACTACAATTACTATACACTCTGCACTCACTACAAACACTACATTCACTAAACACACTCTGCACTACACACGCACTACATTCACTAAACACACTTTGTACTACACACACACTACATTCACTATACACACGTTTCACTCACTACAAACACACTACATTCACTACAAACACACTACATCCACTACAAAAACACACACTCTGCATTCACTATACACACACCTGCATTCACTACACACACACTCTGCATCTAATGCATGCATACAAACATTACATACATTACACAAACGTACAATCTGCATCCACTATATACACTGCATCCATGACACACATACTGCATCCACTATACACACTGCATCCATGACACACATACCGCATCCACTATACACATTCTACATCCACTATACACACTGCATCCACTATACACATTCTACATCCACTATACACACTGCATCCACTATACACATTCTACATCCACTATACACACTGCATCCATGACACACATACCGCATCCACTATACACACACACACTTCATCCTTGTGGGCGGACTCGGGCCCAGATCTTGAGCTGTGTCAGGGGCCCTAAAATTTCTGATGGCAGCCCTGACTGCTGTTAGGGGGTATGGATTTATTCTAAAGATGAACGTGAGAGATTAGCATACGTTTTGTGTCCTGTGAGTTTCCTTCCAGCACCACCTCCACCAGATATATGACGCTTGGGAGGTACGACTGCTTTAGTATTTTCTGTGGATAAGATTCTGTAATAAGGCCCATCATACATGTCAGAACTAGGCCCAATGGGCTCTTAAACTGGCCCTGCATGTGCCCCTCTCATACAATGCACTAGCTATTACAAGTGTTTTGAAATAAAGCTATAAAATCAATATTATATATTTACATTTTAAAGTTGCAATTTTAGTTCTTTATCAGATGAAGTATTTTCTTCACTTGTCTGAGGTTAAGAAAAAAGTATTATTGCATTGGGCAATAATATGCCAAGCTACAATAATCACAAAATGTGCCAGGGTTATTCGCTAAATACCGTATATTGCCTGGATTGATCAATTCCGGTGAAAATAACCAATGGCAATTCTCATATTTACTAAAGCCAAATACGATTTGAATTCAGTTGGCCCAAGCAAATCTGAATAAATCTCTTGGATTCATTCAGTGTCCGTATTAAAAAAGAGTGCTTTCACATCAATGTATAGGATTTAGGAGGATTCAGTTTTAACAAAATTTGGGACCGAATGCATCCTGAAGGATTTAAAACCTCCTTGTGACTCCATGTTTACTAAAAGTAGTAGTGCTGCCTAATCACTAGCCAGGCCCCATTCCATGGGATGGAGCTGGTTAAATAACAAGGGAGAATTGTCCCTCCGTACTGCCGCCCATGGGCATCAGGTGAAGGACATTAAAATAAATGGGGGTGGAAAGATCACTGTTCACCCTCGAGCCCTACCCACGACCAGTTATTGGGAACAATTTAATAAAAGTTAAGGGAAGCACATCCTAATTCCACACAGCAACTACCGCTAGTGATTAATGGGTGGGGCTGTATTAATATTGGTGGGAAATCTAGTGTGTGTCCCAGCCCACACCCATCAGTGGTGGGTGAAGCACATTACATGGGAGGACCAAGTGTCCTCCCACAGCCCCAGTCCCTATGGGTGGGATTTGGAGGCCCAAAAAATAAATATTTAAACATTACTTTCCATGACCCACAAACATACTCAGATTCTGGTGTTTTTTTACACAACCATTGGGTAATGAACGGTTTAATGAGTGCCTTGGTAGGGAAGTCTGAGGTTTGTTGCCAGGCTTAGCTCGTGGCAGCTCTGACAGAAGAGGCGACATGATAGTGGATCCCAAGTAAGTTGTCAATAAAGTTTAAAATCATTGAAGAAATATGCAAAATTACAGAGGGAGAATGGTGCATATTTCTTCAATGATTTTGAAGAATACTTGACCTTGACCTGCAAGAATACTGGTAGTTATAGTTCCATGCAGCAGCTGTTAATTACAGCTCCCATTATTTTAATTCAGCTCTCTCTTGACAGTTATATGGCTGGAGAAGAGTTGAGGACACAAAAAACAACCAATTCATCATTAGGACATTTACTGAATTAATGACAGCAGCTGCAAATGACAGTTTCTGTCAATCCTGGACAGGCAGCAGCATGCATATCCCAGTTCTTACCTGAAATAAAATAAAAAATATTTTAAAAGACTCATAATCTCTCTCTAATGCCATTTATTACATGTACATTTAGAAGGCTTTAAAAATAAGGGTTGACTCCCACTTACATGAATATAAATTGTTCAACAGCCTTACAATCCTGAGGCAACCATTGCCAATAACTACCAGATGAAATCCCAGAGGTCAGAATCAGCTTTTACATAATAGTTTGTAATCCAGAATTTCAATTGTTATGATAGTTTCCCTGGAACCAATGAGCCCAGCAGAAGAACCATAATGTAATGATTTCAAATGAAAATGTACATCTAAACAGATGTTTTAGGAAAGAGTTAAGATATAGAACTGCATCAAAAACAAAACATGCTTATATTTGTGTATGATGTGTATTTGTAAAGTACCATAGAACCATATATTGCCACTTCGCTATGTATTCTTGGAACATGCAGGACTGAAAACTGAACATAAACATGTGAACATGTAAACATTGAGTCCTGGCTTGACAGCAGTCTTCGCCCTCAGGCAGGAGGCTCAGAGGTGCGTGGCTCAAGTCCCTTTGGTACGAAGGGTCTGATATTGCCCACATTCCATGTTGGGCCCTGCACCGCTGGTAGAGTTGTAGTCGGCCCCCCAAGAGTCTCAAGGAAAGCGGGAGCATCGGAGATTTGTAGAAGAGAGTGTATTTTGCCTTCCCTTTCCAACAGTAGGCGATGCGGTCCCCACTTATATGGTATGGATTTGTCCCGGTGCTGCTGTGTGATTTGCTTGAAGGATCTCCTCAATGTTAGGGTATGTCTGGAATAGTCCCTGAGAAATGCTAGGTGAGCCCGCTCAAAGGGAACCGTTGGAGAGCCTTTAGCGTCCTCCATGAGCACCCCCCGGTATTAGTCCCTTACAAATTTTATGAGCACATCACTCGGGGCTTCTTTCGGTGCTTTGCTAGCCCTGGGTAGGCGAAAGCAGGAGTCAATTCCTAGCTGTTTTGCTTGTTTAGGCAGGAGGAGAGTGACTATAAGCCATCTGCAATAGTGAGGCAGCTCAGTGATCGTCTCGGGGATTCCTCGGACTTTCAGATTGCGTGCTTTAGTTCTTTCCTCCATGTTGGCTAATTGAGCTGTCAGTGAATTACATTGCTGTTGCAGTGAATGTAAGGCTGTATCAGTGTTCGTTTGTGCTACACTGATGTTTTGGACAGTTTCTTCCACTGAGTGCACCTTGCTGGTGAGCATGGAGACTTCCCCTCGTACCTGCGCCATATCGGCCTGGAACATGGCTTGAATGTCCTCCATCAGGGCATTTATGTTGTCTTTTGTGGCCGGGGCCGCATCTCCCAGCTCCTTGGGTGCCATGGGCTTTGTCAGGGCCGGTGCCGCTGTAGGTAGGTCAGCCAGCAGGCCGTCGACGTCCAACGAAGGAGAGGAGTAGGCCTCAGCCCGCACCATCTTTGAAAAGTCGGGCCGCATGGCCGTGCCATATATTCCCGATATCCTGGGAACCCGTGCTTGGGTCCGCTCGGGATTTCTTAGTTTTCTTCCCCATGTCATAGGGCACACCTGGAGCTGTTTGGTATTTGGCAGTGTGGACTTTTTCCCCGATATCTGTCTAGTAGGTTTTGTAGACGGAGCTATGGCAATGTGCGTCTTGCTTTCTCCGGTGCTGGCTCCGCCCCCCCTATATTTTTTTTTCCTGTTGCTTTCTGCAAAGATACCTGGATAAGTTTATTCATTTGCTAGGGAATATACGCCCGCCTCTATATATATATATTTTTTTTTTTCTTATTAAATAACAGTTTTTCACAGGGCGCACTATTTATTTACTTTTTTATTATTATTATTTTTTTTTATTCTTTATTTTTGTGTGCAAAAGGAAAAAGCAGTTACAGAGGCGTGTGCCATGTTCCAACAGCATGAGCACTCGGTATAGCAATAAACAGCGTTGTAAGAAAGCATGGCTTGATAACACATTGCACCTTTTTTATGTGATAGAGAATTGCAGGAAATGACACTATGCTAACTGAAGTTAGAGAGAACAAAGTTGTGACAGTCTAGGATTTTAAGTATCTTAAACATTGGGTTATGCAACGGAAATTTTACAGTGTAAACTCATTTGGCGCACTGATGCGTCATCACTATGGATAACTACAAGATAACTATGCAAACTACTGCGCGTTTTGGTTCCGTTAGGTACCGGCTTTACATGTTTTATGCTTATATTGATTGGTGGTAGTGGTATACATGTATGGCTTAGATGGTTTATGAGTACCGAACACAACAATTTAATTAAGGGTGGTTTGCTAACATCATTAGAACAATTTTGAGACATTGCTTGGCACAGTGCTATAAATGTTGTACCAGAAAGCTATTAAGTGGCTCAGGCTATTGCGAGTAGACTATTTGGCTGCTGGGTAACATGCTAGTCTGCTGCACCTTAACTATAGGGGGACATAATGGAGATTATAAATCGCAGAGGAGCGCTTAAACTATCTGGCTCTGAGCTAAACAAATAATAACGAGAGGTAGCCTATGGCATATTTTGCAGCATCTCTGGGTAGCTATGTTATATGTTGGCTAGCATTGTCCACTTAAAAAAAAAAATCTTAGTCCATGTAGTTAGAGTTATAGTTACGAGGTATGGGTAGTCCACATTTCGATGGTTGTTGCCGGCTGTGAGTGTGTCCTCTAGAAGCAAGTGTGGCATGTGCACTTGAGAGGCACAGAGGTGGGCTTGTCAGCCAATGCCCAGTGCCTTCTTGGAGACTCTAGGCGATGTGCCTTCATATCTGGATCCCGCTTTGATGGCGTCTTGTGAGGTCCGCGGTCGCTCAGACCCTTGATCAGCAGCGCTGGTGGTGGGAGGTCGCATTGTGCTGCACCAGACACTGAGAGGCTGGGTTGGTGAGTGCTTCGCAGGTGTCGCTTGTGAGGGGGCCTTGCTGTTGCGTAGCTGCGAGTGGGAGCTTGCATTTGGACGACGTTTCTTTGCTCGCCTTGAGGGCCGCAGGGATCTTATGTCGGAGCCTCGGCAGTTTGGAGGTGGGAACCCCCCCTTGCCCCGGAGCTGTTGGAGAGCTGGTGCTCGTAGGCCACGAGCCTGGGAGCCTACGAGGCCCAGGGTTGCCCTTTGCGGGGTGGTGCGGGGACTTTTATCCAGTCATTGGCTTGATCGCTGTGCTGCTCTCCGCCAGTGTGGCCGGCACCTCAGGGTTATACCCTTCTTTGCTCTCAGCCCAAGAGGGCTCTGGGTGTGAGGAGATGGAGCGTGGGTCAGAGAGTCGCCCTGGTGAGTGTCCCCAGACCTCTGTCCGCCTTTGGCTCCGGCCCTTGTGGCCTTTTTGTGGCTTGGGGTTTCTGGCTGCATGCATGCCTCCAGTTGTGCCCAAAAATGATCGAAGATTCTATCGATAGAGTTTCCCTTGTAGTCTGTAGTTGCTGCTGTGGTGGTTTGGTGCCATCGCTTATCCGACACTTGCGTGTCAGGATGGTCCTACATCTTGGGGTCTCCCGTCTCCATTTTGTGTAGGGAGATCGGAGTGCCTGTTTCTCGGTGCGGAGGTTGGAGCGCCCAGTCTGGTGGGGACTGAGATATCCCCCGTCGGTCCATAGGGGGGGGTGAGTTTGTTCTTTACACTTGGTGCGGTCGGCGTATGGTGGGAAGGCGGCCATCCGACCCCCATGCCTCCGCTACCGACAGGTTCGTGGGCACTTCCTCCATGTACTGAGCCCGGTTGTGATTCATTTCCATCTGTTAGAGTTAGGTTGTACTCGGGTTTCGGACTTTCCCTGCAGGAGCTCACACTACATGCGACTTGTCAGTTAGCTGGTTCGGCTCCGTCCCCTTATTATTTGTTTTTGCTAGTGATGTCGCGAACATAAAATTTTCTGTTCGCGAAAGGCGAATGCGGACTTCCGCAAATGTTCGCGAACGGGCGAACCGAGCGAACCGCCATAGACTTCAATAGGCAGGTGATTTTAAAACCCACAGGGACTCTTTCTGGCCACAATAGTGATGGAAACGTTGTTTCAAGGGGACTAACACCTGGACTGTGGCATGGAGGGGGATCCATGGCAAAACTCCCATGGAAAATTACATAGTTGATGCAGAGTCTGGTTTTAATCCATAAAGGGCATAAATCACCTAACATTCCTAAATTGTTTGGAATAACGTGCTTTAAAACATCAGGTATGATGTTGTATCGATCAGGTAGTGTAAGGGTTACGCCCGCTTCACAGTGACAGACCAAACTCCCCGTTTAACGCACCGCAAACAACCGCAAACAGTCCATTTACACAACCGCAAACTCCCCATTTGCACAAGGTTGGATACCAAGCTAGCCATGTCCCGTTCCTTGTCCTCACTGATGTAATTGAAGGTATCTTCCTCCACCCAGCCACGTACAACACCAAGGGTCCCCAAAAGGTGACAACAAGCCCCTTGGGACGCCTGCTGTGTTTGGTCTTCCACCTCCTCAAAACCACCTGCGCGTGTAATCTAATTTGCCACCAGATAGGAGTGGTGTGTTAAGTAGTCTCCCTCATCAGGCCTTTTTTAGTCAAATGTATCGCCCACTGTCAGTCCCTTCGAGATCCATTCCTCATTCATCTTAATAAATGTGAGGTAATCTAGACTTTTTTGACCTAGGCGACTTCTCTTCTCAGTGACAATACCTCCTGCTGCACTGAAGGTCCTTTCTGACAGGACACTTGAAGCGGGGCAGGCCAGAAGTTCTATCGCAAATTGGGATAGCTCAGGCCACAGGTCAAGCCTGCACACCCAGTAGTCAAGGGGTTCATCGCTCCTCAGAGTGTCGATATCTGCAGTTAATAAATTCATCTATTTTGGTTTGGAGTGTCTTTAAGTCATGTTTGGAGATGGGGATTGGTAGTGCCTGGAACAGGTAGAGGAACCGGGGGACGAGGTCCATCTTTATGGAGACTATCCTCCCTAACCAGGATATGGACATGGGGCGCCATCGGTAAACTTTTTAAACCTTATGCTCCTTCTTAACAAGTGTAAGCCCCACACGTCTGAGCCCCCTTTATCTTTATATCACCATTTTAACCCTTCCCTACCACGGGCAGCAGTCATCCCTCCCATTCCTTGTCAGTCCAGGGGAATCCTTTCTTATTGCAGAACGTTCTGAGAACCTGTGTTCCAAGAACTATCAAACCTAATCCATAAGGGGAAGTTATACACCCAAGTGTACCAAATAAGAGCTTGAAATAACCCAATTTGTGTAAGTGTATTACTGTATACTTCTCTCCCCTTGCACAACAATTTGAAACACTACTCCCATTTTGCCTTTGCCTTATTAATAGATTGTCATATCTATACTTTACCTGAGGTACAACTCCCAGCACCACTTTGAAGTCATAAATAGAGATGCATTCCTCTTGAACCAAGACACACAACATTGATGACAAAAGATTGTATTTCACATTTAGTGCTACTTTGCTTCAGACTGGATAGCCTGTAGAAATTGCAAGATTAAGATGATTAAGGAAAATATAGTTAGACAATTAATATCAAAGTATGCTAGATGATGAGATAGCTAAAGAATAGGAGAGCATTTCAGTGTTAATATTCTAATACCTAGCAAGGTCAGCTCAGACTTTATCCCCTTAAGGTCAGAGCCAACTGTCCAAGTTCTGAACCAAAACAAAATCTAGAATTCCATTATAATTTAAGGGTTTCTCTTTAAGTGCCCACATACATGTTATATATTGTTTTCCAAAGGACAGAAAATACTTCATTTTAACATGATATGTGTATATCTAACACAACATTGTGCGAATAAAATTTTAAAAATGGTAAAAAAAAAAAGTTCTCACATTTTTGTTTATCCTACTTTTAACACATCCTGTGTAACTAATTAAAAAAAGTTTTAAAAAATTCCACATAATGCCTCATATGTCTAGGGTCTAAATGATGTTTTGGTGGTTAACACTAACACAATACCAACCCCTCTAATGTTATACCACCTTTTGCATATTGCATTAATTTGCATTTTTTTCAGGATACACTGTAATGATTGACTGATACCTCTACTGGTTAGCAGGGTAGCTACTGCAAAATAAGTCATACTGCAGACAGAAGTTAAGTCACAACTTTTTGTACAAATGTGGAAACCAAAAAGTACGATACGTTTTGTGATTTGCCATGGAAATAGAAATCCTCTGTAAATAAATTAGATACGCTATGTAAATGTTATATATTACAAACCACAGAAGTCTCCAGTAAACTGTTAGATCTATCAACAAATTAAATGCATGGAAACAATATTACATCTCCTATGGCTGTTTAAAAAAATTATACACCATGTAAAACTCCCCCACCATGTACAACTCCAAATACCATGTGTCTCTCCCACCCCAGCTCCTCCTTGTGTCTCTCGAAACCCCCACATGCGTGACATGCACACACTCACTGAGACACACACTGATAGACACACACACACTAACTGACAGACACACACACACTCACTGACAGACACACACACTCACTGACAGACACACACACACTCACTGACAGATACAAACACACACCCTGACAGACACACACACACATTCACTGACAGACACACACACTGAGACATACACATACACTCACAGACAGACACACACAATCACTGACAGGAACACACTCACTGATAGGAACACACTCACACATACATACACACATTCTTGCACATTCAAATTAATTTTATTTTTTGAGACTCATCCTGCCTCCCTTCCTCTCCCTGTGGTCCAGTGTGGGGCTGTAATCTTGCAATTCCTCACTTCTCCCATGTGCTATTTAGTATGCTGGGGCCGGAATGACGTCATATTCCAGCTCCTGGCCTCACAGAGGACGCGCTAGGGAGGAGTTAGGAACTGCAATATCAGCCTCGCTCACAGCCGGGTGCCTGCCTCATCTCCCCCCGCCCCCCGCCCCCCAACCTCTCCCAGTCTGGCATATATCAGCAGATTAGGCACCTGTCATGTGGGGTAAGCAGATGCCTACTCTGCCTTACTAAATAAAGGCCACATCGGGGTCACCCACAGGTAGCCAGATGACCACTTCCAGGGCCCCCTGTCATAGAACTCCTCCTGGGGCACCCCACGGTCACAGGTCTTGACAGGGTGACTGGGCCCCCTGGAGTGGTGACCCCTGAGACCCTTTGTGGGTCTCCTGCCTCATATTGTAGCATTGCCGCACAGACCACTGGAGAGGTCTACTTGATCCTATACCTGGTCTAACAGAAAGACGGGAGCAGTGAGCAGTTTCATGTCAGACCGGGTAGAGAATAAAAATACTCAACCACTATCTGTGCGGCTACATTACATGGAGTGACTGGTAGTAAGTGGAGCACTGTGCATTCCTCTCCTGTAGGCCTGAAGGCAGTCGACATTACCGCCTTTTGGTAGAGATGGCCCTGGAAAAATAATAGGTGAATATAGAATACTGAAGATTGAGTGAGGGAAAATAAATAAAAAAAAATAGTCCCAGAAAGTCTAGAAAGATAAAATAGTGCTACTTTTACATATTGGGTCAAAATTAATAATTGCCTAAATAGGCATAAATCCTGGTACTGATTAGAGAGAAACTATGATTATCTTATGAAGCATTTGAAAAACAGCTTTTAAAATGACGGTTCACTACGAAGAGAGTTATTAAAATGACTAGAAGTATGAAATTAATGGTGAACGATTAAGGGAAATTACATGTTGGTACATCTGTGCGCAAAGAGAATAATAAATGAAGTTGAATGTTGTTTAGAGGAAAAATAAAGCACAGTACTCCTTGAGGAGGTATTAGTTATTTTAAAATAAAGGTACTAATGCCATGTTACTTCATTCCTTTCACACCATGTAGGCAGAATAGATAAGAAGTTGTTTGAAAAAAAAAAAGTAATTTAATTTGTTTAAAGAAAATAAATGATAATGTGCAAATAAACAGTAGTGTTAAACAGAGCTTATCAGAGATCAAGTTTGACAGCCAAGGCCTCATGGGCACCTAATAATTCCATAGACTAAATTGTAGCATGTAAATAAGAATCTTCTAAAGAAAAACGCCTGTATAAATAACTAGACATGTGAAGTTTGTTTTGTTCAGAATTGGATTTCGGCTGATTCGGCAGTTCAGAGGCATCAGAATTTCTGAATTGACAGAAACCGAAAAAACAAAACAAATAAAGCAAATGGATCAATAACTAATCAAAACGATTCCTTTCTGATGCATACATTTTGATAAGGATAGCAAATTAGGGAACTATACACTAAATAACTGAAAGATCGAAATTAAGAAAAGGGCTAGTCTTAATTTTGATCTTCCAGCTGGTTAGTAGATAACTCCCTAATTTTCTATACTTCTGTGGCAATCCCATGTAAAGATAGCATATTAGGGAGTTATCTACTACACGTCTGAAAGAGCTAAATTAAAAGAGGACATTTCTTAATTTTGATATGGTTTTGCTGTGTTTCTAGGGATGCTGCTTGTTTTGTTGTGTATAGGGGAAGGCTGATAGTAGAGTTAGTTTTCATCAATGCAGACTAACCATTTAAAATTAGTGATTTAATATTAAAGGGACTCTATAGTCTACATATAAAAGCAAGAAAGACAGGTCCACCAGCCTTCCTTCTTGCTTTTATATGTGCTTTCAAATATAAAAAATAATTTTCGATGCTTTTTTATATTAAAAACTTACCTCCGTTCCAGCGCCGAGCTCCCAGCCATGCCGCGCCCCCTTTTTCGTCAAAATGACGAAATCGCGGGGCCCAATAGGACGCTTCTCTGAGAGAAGCGTCATTGCTCCCTTGTGCACATGCGCGACTTCGCCACACATGCGCACAGACTTCAGAGGGCGGCATTCATGCCGCCCTCTGAAGTCCTGAGCACACTACCGCGCATGTGCGTGGTGTGCGCGCCCGCGAGCTGAGCAGACTGACAGCTCAGCTCGCGGTTTTTGCCTGCCCCCTCTCCTTTTTAGGGCCCTGCATGATAGGAAGTCCCTCTGGTGGCCGTCTGAGTGACAGCCACTGGAGGTATTCCTATCAATCAATGTAAACACTGTATTTTCTCTGAAAATACAGTGTTTACATTAGATTGCCTGCAGGGAGCTATAGATCTCACCTGAACAAATACATTAAGCTGTAGTTGTTCAGGTGACTATAGTGTCCCTTTAATTAAAATCACAGACTGGAGTCCAGGCCAATATAGATATTCATCTTATCTTTTTCATATCTCGATAAATATATGATTTTTCAATGCAAGCATGAGTAAATAATAGAACCTGTAGATCCACAATCAGGGCTCCTTGTTGTAAATGGGGATTTTATAAAGTTAACTAAAAATGATCATTGTTGATTAATGTCTGTTTCTTTTATAATTTTTATGTATAAATATATATATATATAATCTGTCTAGGTAGGTAAGTATTTTTTTTAGTAATACGTTTAATTAATATCAAAAAGAAGAAAGCTTAGTTTACATCTTGCAGCATCATGGAGCAATAACAGGTGCTGCAGAGATAAGTGTATTTTATGCTACTTTCTTTTATAGTAATCTCTGCTGCACCTCTGCACTCATCAACCCAGTAAATACTTCAGTGGCTTTTACAGTTGTTAACTGGGGTGGGGGAATGAGGAACTGTCACTTTCAAAGAAGTAATTGTTCGAATTAATTTGTTTCTTTGTGACATTTTGTATATCAAGTAAACAATTAGAATTGATTTAATTGATTTAGTTAATTACACTATGTTATAAAAGATTGCTCCCGTTGTATTTGTTCATATACACGTGTCACTCATATTTGCATTGGGGTGTAACACAATGTAAAGTTAACATTTAGGACCAGTGGGACCAAAGACTGTCATCTTATAAAGGGCAAAAAGGAAGAATTATCATTGGGACACTAACACTTTTTAATAGCTTTGGGACTGTGTACAAGATTAAACCCAAACTAATCCCATTTTAATATTAAATTACTGGCAGTTTGTATTGGAACACTCATCACTAGTAGTTAATTTGATTTGCAAATGTGTAATAGTATGATTTGGTTTCAAAAGATCTGTTTAAATCAGTGCTCTGTTGCTACAAAAATGCACGATTAAGTCTGAAATATGATGCTTGCTTAGGCACTTTCATATATTCAGCATCGGAGGATTGTGGAAATATGATAGGATGGATTTTACATATAGATATTTAGTATTTAACTAGTGTTTACCAAATGACAGGAGAGAGTCAATTATAATTTAGAGGCTCACCAACCAGAGAATGGGTTTTGGCCCTCAATTTACTAAGCCAAAAACAACAAAATTCATAAATGCCACCATACATAAAATTTGATTTTAATTTTCCATTTATTTGGTAGGAAACGTATCCCAATTTTTTTTTATGTAGTTCCCAAGTCCTTTTTATAGCTAATTATTCAAGAAATTCAATAATGGTATGTATGTATTATTCCAATTCTCATCACTGGAAGACCTATTTGAATTCCGAATGGAACTAATCAAAGAAAGAGAAATTTGTAGTGAATAATGTTCCCTATTATACCCTAGGTATATAGAATTTTAATCAACTATTACTGTTACCTATATATTTGTCAGCTAGTCTGCACCAGTAAAGTATACATAGAGACAGGGAGAGAAAGAAAATGCACCCAATGAACATTTCGTCTGTGCCCATATACCTGTCAGCATTTTCTTTCTCTCCCTTAAAAGTACCTATATAAGGTTGTTACAAATCGCTATTTGTAACTGGCCCTTTAAATGGAAAATTGCCCTGCTTCCCTGGATTGTGGAGAAGCCTATTTGCCAGCCTCCTGCCTCATGACTATGGCCCCTGGAAGATTGTGCCCCTGAAAACTTATTAACTTTTATTGGGTGTGTATGGCCCTTTAAGAACCGTCTGGGGACATATTGTGACTTTGCTGAACAATACCCCTTTAAGACTATGTCCCCAGACCTGTAAAATAGCTTGCCCCTAGCTCTCTCCCACTTGGTTCAGTAAATAGGGCTTACTGAACCAAGTACCACACAGGCGGACCACCCAGAAGTTAAAGTGTGCAGGCAATTTACCTCCCAGGCTGTGAGGTTACTGCAGGTTAATTGCACGTGGCGGTGGCCATCTTTGTTCATTCGAATGCGGTCAGCGGTGTATGCTAAAGATTCTGTGAATCTGAAATTGGCTACACATTTTACCGAACACCGCTGACCCTTACCTTCTCCTACACTTCGTTTTTCAGCTCCAGAGACTAAGTCCCATTCGAAATGGGTCGTTTTTCGGCATCCGACCGCACAGCCCAAATCTATGGAACTGTTTTGGGCAGGAAATTGTGCTTGCGGTCGGTCATAAAGGGACCTCCAGCTAACTTTTTATCCACTGGGGGGATTTGGCTGATTTTTGGAAGTGTTTATGTTTGATGTATGGAGATTGAATGTATAGTTTTAAAGTTACAGTGTATGTGTGAAAACTGTATTTTTACTGTATGCTATAATTATGTTAAATGTTTATCTGAGGGGAGGAGACGTGGGGGTGGTACCATGTATGTGATTGGTTAATTTCAACCTCCCCCTGGGAGTGTCCTGTGTGTACCTTTTTGTAATAAAAAGCAGGCTGGGTGTCCCAGTCCTCAGTTCTTCTTGACCCTTCAAAACGTAGCCTTGTCTCGTTATTGGAGGGAATTGCTGTATTACACTGGGGATTGCTATGCTCTGCATATTCCCCTGAGCTTAATCACTTAGCTCTTGTAAGAGCTTGTTCCTGCTTCGTTCTGAAGGGAGATAGCTGCAGCCTGCGGTGCTTATGGTGTCTGGTGGAGTGCTTGGAGTCCTTTGGAAGCGCTAGGAGCATCCATCAACGGAGGGTACTCGGTCGGAGTACACGGAGCTCCGTTACAAAGGTGATGTGGGAAAAAAGTACACCCTCTTTGGATTCTATTGTTTTACACATATAACCTCAAACGATCAATATATGACATATTAAACTGTGTCATGATTTATTTAACAAAAATAAAGCCAAAATGGAGAAGCCATGTGGGGAAAACTAAGTACCCCCTTACTGTTTCCATAGGAATTAAGAGGCCGAGTAGAAGACAGCAGCTACTAATTAATTAATGATTAATTGATCTTTCGCAAGTGTGACCACCTCTATGAAAGCCAAAGTTTTAGTAGTTTGTTGGTCTGGAGAATTCAGGTATATGTTAATACAATGCCAAGGAGGAAAGAAATCAGCAATCTTAGAGAGGCAATTGTTGCTGCTCATCAAATGGATTAGAAGGCCATTTCCCCCTAAAAATTAAATATATAATTTTACAGTGAGAAAGATTATTCAAAAGTGGAAAACATTCAGGACTGTTGCCAGTCTACCCTGGAGTGGACATCCTAGCAAATTCACCTCATGGCAATGCTCAGAGAAATTGAAAAAAAAAGTTACAACTCAGACTCTACAGTCCTTAGTTAGTATGTTAAATGGTAAAGTTCATGATAGTACAGTCAGAAAAAGACTGAACAAGTATGGTTTGCTTGGAAGGGTTGAAAGGAGAAAACCTCTTCTCTCTAAAAAGAACATGGCAGCATGGCTTAGGTTTGCAAAGTTGCATCTAAACAAACTACAAGACTTCTGGAACAATGTCCTTTTGGACGGACAAGACCAAAGTGGAGATGTTTGGCCATAATGCACAGTGTCATGTTTGGCGAAAACCAAGCACCTCATACCAACTGTCATGCACGATGTTGGACATGTGATGATTTGGGATTTTCAGTACCAGGACCAGGATCTTGCATTCATTGAGTCAACCATGAACTCTTCTATGTACCAAAGTATTCTAGAGTCTTATGTGAAGCCATCTAATTTTAACAGCTAAAGCTTACAATTAAAATTACTGAACTTGGGTCATGCAACAGGACAATGATCCCAACAACACAAGCAAATTAAGAACAGCATGTCTGAAAAAGAAAAGAGTCAAGGTGTTGCAATGGCCCAGTCAAAGTCCAGACCTCAACTTGATTGAAATGCTGTGGCAGAACCTTCAAAGCTGTTCATACACAAATGCCAGCAAAAAAAAAATTAACTGAAGCAACTTGTAACGAAGAGTGGGCCAAAACGATGTGAGAAACTGGTAAAGTCATACAGAAAATGATTATTTCTTGCTGCTAAAGGTGGTTGTACAAGCTATTGAATCATAAGGTGTACTAAGGTGTATGACTTTACCATAAGGTGTACTTAGTTGTACTTAGGTGTACACATGGCTTCTTTATTTATGGCTTTATAAGTTTTAAATAAATCATAATACAGTGTAATATGTCATGTGTTGTTCATCTGAGGTTGTATTTACCCAATTTTAAGACTTGCTAAGGAATAGATTATTGTTATCATGTCTTGATATTTTAAACCCTAGAAAACAGAATTCGAAGAGGGTGTACTTTGTTTTCCCCTGACTGTACCTGTAATAGGATTGTTCACACAAAATTGATATAGTATTTGTATCCAAACTAGAATTAAAGATTCAAGCTAAATGCTCTGCAAATATAAATATTTCCTTATTCATATATAAGTGCCTACAACATGATTTATCAGAGGGATAAAAACCAAAAACACTGGGAAGCCTACCACGTGTCACTGATTGTAATATCTTCACTTGAATGGAAAATAATGTAATGCTTGATTAGAAAAAAACACTCAAATTCTATATACACTTTCTATATTTACATTCATACATTGTAAAGGTATTTTATTCTGTTTGTGTGTGCTTTTTATTATAGTTAAACACTATAAATAGAGATAATTCTTAATTACACAACAACAACAAAACAACTATTAACTTTTAAATAAAATGTCACATTTATCGTTTGCTATAAATCCCTAGATTGGTGAGATTTTTATAAAACATGTTGTTGTTTTTTTTCCTTTAGTGAGCCAGTGCTCTAAAGTTTACTCCTATGTTATATAACCCAATAACTAATGCAGCATGTCTTAATATAGCTTTATTACAAGTCAATATTGTTTGCAGCTGACACTAATATCTACTCAAAAGTTTGAGAGAGAGAAAAGATTATCATGAATGGCAAGATTCTGACCAGAGCACTTCTCACTGGCACATTTGCGAGGGGGGATACTTAATCTAGGTGGATTTTATCGTTTGAGTGTTACATTTTAGAAACTGTGACTTTAGACATTTTTGTGAACCCAACAGTGTGCATTAAAATGTGAAACCAACAGTAAACCAAGTGAAAATAAGGAGCTGAAAAATGATTTAACAAACTGTTCTTATTGTATTAAGCAGCACCTTATAAAGTGCAATAGCCCATTAAATTCACACTTAGAAACAATACTATAACAAATAAATTAAGGTGCTCTGTCTTAAATAAAAAAAATTACAGTGTATATATCAAATAATTAAAGTGCAGTAGAGTACAAAGTGCACTACCAATATGCTTCAATAAAGTGAAAAAAAACAATTGTTCAATGTATGCTCTCAAAGTGCAGAGAGTAAGTAAAACACTTACAGTATATCTGCCAGATTGATTCAAAATAATGACATAAAAACAGAAAAAAGAAAAAAAAATATATATAGTGTAATACTGTACATTTTATAACTAAATAATTAATATACAGATAAAAACCACTCACAAACATAGAGCAGTTGTAGTCTGCTCAAACTATAATCACTCTAATAAGCCACCGGTGGGGCTTGCATCTTAAATGCGTAACAATGTGATGACGCATTTCGCCAATCAATGTCTTAATCAGGACTGTCCATCAACTGCTAATCATCCCATTTGCACCTATTCGAGTGGGCATACATAATTATTACAGTCTGAAATTACAGTCTATTCATTGGATCTGAAAGTACAGTCTATTCATTAGATTCTGAAAATACAGTCTATTCATTGAATTTTGGTTTTTTTTTATGTCATGTCATATTGAATAAATCTGGCAGATATATGGTGTGTTTTACTAACTCGGTGCACTTTGACAGCATATGTTGCACAAGTATTTTTTGTGCTTCATTTAAGCATATTGGCAGCGCACTTTATATTTGACTGCAATTTTCACTTATTATTTGATATATCAACTGCAAATGTTTGTCTTAAAGACACAGTGTACTTTAATTCCTTTGTTATAGCACTGTTTCCAAGTGTGCGTTTTAATATAATAAGTTAAAAATAATTTTTCAGCACCTTATTTTCACTTGGTTTGTGGTATTTTATTCTTGAGTTATTTTGTTATACAGTTATCAATACCTTTATAACAAAAATTATATCTTTAAAATGACAGTCTTGAATCATTCTCTAAATTTCTGCAGGATCATAGATAGGTAGTCACAGTCATGCTACATACTTGTCTCCAGTAGAATTTATCTTTACAACACGAGCAGCTAGGTTTATCTGTTTCCCAGTTTTCTATAAAGAAAAATCGAATATTCTGCAATTATTTTCCACAAGCGGCAATGCAACTTAATGGTAACGTAGAATACCAAAACTAGCAGTCATTTTATCATTTAATTTTTGTCATGGGAAGCCTTGCAAATCAAGTGATTGTTTGAGTGAGCAATAATGCATCTTTGTGGGTAGTTTCGTTATCATTTGTAGTTTCGTGATCATTTGTTGTTTTTTTTTTTCCAGCAAAGAAGATATTGCAATAAAGAGAATATATATATAACTTTTCAAAATAACCGTTCAGCAAAAGTATTACGAGAAATGAACCAGTGACCCTTATATTTGTTGACTAACACCCGGGGTGCTGTTGAATTCAAAGTAAGTCATTTCAAGAAATTAAACATTAACCCCTTCAGGACGGAGTCAATAGTGCACGTTCTGATCAAAACAAAATGTAAACAAAAACTGGAATTTGCGCTATATGTCTGTTCAACCGTAGTTCCCCTCTTTCAAATTATATGCACCCACACTTATTATATATCATTTTGTTCAGGAGAAACAGGGCTTCAATCTATCATTAACTATTCATATATGGAACATAATTTATTATGAATAAAATAAAAAAAAAGGTGAGAAAATAAGATTTTTTTTTTACATTTGTATTTCCGTCTGCCATTTTAGCTGTGAATGTCATAATACTGTTAGGTTTTACTGCAAAAATATGCGCATATTTGTAATCAGCGATGTCTCACGAGTACAACAGTACCCCCCATTAACAGGTTTTATGGTGTTTTGGAAAGTTACAGGGTCAAATATAGAACGTTCCATTTTCAAATTGAAATTTTCCAGATTAGTAATGTTACCTTTGAGACGGTGTGGTAGCCCAGGAAAGAGAATTACCCCCATAATGGCATACCATTTGAAAAATTAGACAAGCCAAGGTATTGAAAGTGGGGTATGTTTAGTCTTTTTTAGTAGCCACTTAGTCACAAACACTGGCCAAAATTAGCGTTCATATTTGTTTTTGTGTGAAAAAAGCAAAAAATTAATATTTGGCCAGTGTTTGTGACTAAGTGGCTACTAAGAAAGACTGGACATACCCCACTTGCAATACCTCGGGTTATCTACTTTTGCAAATGGTATGCCATCATGGGGGTAATTCTCATTCCTGGGCTACCATACGCTCTCAAAGGCAACATAACCAATCTGGCAAATTTCAATGTGAAAAAAATGAAATGCAAGCCTTATATGTGACTCTCTAACTTTCCAAAACACCATAAAACCTGTACATGGGGGGTACTGTTATTCTCGGGAGACTTCACTAAACACAAATATTAGTGTTTTAAAACCGTAAAACATATTACAACAATAATATAGACCATAAAAGTGCCGTTCGCTTGTAAAAAATGCGAAAAACGTCACTTTTACTTAAAATATCATTGTTGTAATACAATTTACCAGTTTGAAACACTAATATTAGAGTTCAGTGAAGTCTCCCGAGTAAAACAGTACCCCCTATGTACAGGTTTTATGGTGTCTTGGAGAGTTACAGGGTCAAATATAGTGCTTGCAAATTAAATTCTCTGCACTTTCTCCCTGTGTTGTCAGGCATGTCAATCAAATTTTAATTAATCAAATCACATAATTACGTTAAAAGATTATTTAAATATACACGTAGAATTTTAATATATATGCATTTATAGGTATTTAAATTCTACGTGTATACTAATGTAATCTTTTCTGTAATTATATGTATTTATCTATATATATATATTTGCGGTTATTTGTATTTTATACAACGATAGATATACATAGAATGTCATTCTAAGTGTATTTTGTTACCGATATATATATATTAATAACAAAATACAGTTAGAATGAAATTACATATGCATATATAATTTATATTAAATTTTGTTTCAATATTTTATTTATTTATTTTATTATTTTATTTATTTATTATTTTAATTATACGTATTTATATATAATATATATATGTACATCTATTATATATATAATATATACACATATTATATATATGTAACGTCATTCTAAGTGTATTTTAATATTAATTTATATACTTATATTAATATTAAAATACACGTTGCATGACGTTACATATATATAATATGTATATATATTATATATATAATATATATACATATTATATATATATTAAAATATATTTAATTTATTTTTAAACATGTTTATTTTATTTTTTTTACACCTCCTACCAGCAGGGGGACTGTCTGATATTTCAAACAGTCCCCCTGCTGGCAGATCCATAGCCAGCTATAGAGGGCCATGTGATCGCTCTTTGAGAGCGATCACATGGCCCCCGGGGGCCTCATTTGCCGGAGGGGGGCTGCCTGGGCTCTCAGGCAGCCCCCCAGAAGAGGATCGCGGCGGAGGTGAGTAGTTGCTGGCTCCTGGGGGCTTAAACCGTTACGGCGTTCCATGCCGCCGCAACGGCTTTAAAGCCCATTTAAAGCGCGACGGCATGGAACGCCGTAACGGCGTTAAGGGGTTAAATACTGTGTAGCACCCTCCGTGGTCTAGTATCTGGAAATGTTCTCTCTAGTAGCTATTTAATATTTCCACTCTTATTTTTCACGTGTTTAGCTATATGTGGCCTTTACAGATTGCCCATAGTTGGAGTGGTTTAGTTGGCTCGTCATTAGCAACTAGAAGGTTTATAATAGTGAGTCCATGTGCCATCCCACCTGTGTCATTTATTTATTTATTATCAGATTGCATGTACTGTGATGTCAGGCTAGCAATAAGACTGCAGTAAGTCATCAACATGACAGAGGGTGATGTTGTATAAGTTATGGAGTTTTGTGAACACGTTAAGATGGAAGAGACCATTCATCAATAATACACATTATATGATGTCCCTTTTTGTATGTGGGGCAGTAGCAGGAGTCCAGCATGTACAGCAAGCAATATATTCCATTATGTCTGCATTAATGATGAATGACTGTTTTAGCTGCCTGTTAGAACAAGCTCAGTAAACCCTCCTGAAGATTTGTGGTAAAGCCTTATGCAGTAAAATTATGCTATACTACATTATACGAAGACCAGAAGTCAGGAACTAGCTTACAGTTCCTTTCCTTAGGGATGGAGTTTAACAGAAGTATTGGATTGACTTTTCACCACTCTCTGTTCAGGGCTAAATTGTGAGATATGAAATCTGCTGAGGGATTTCCATCTCATTTTCTCTGCAAACCTATGACAGTGGATCTTAGGGACAATATCCAAAGTCTCTACCACCAAGAGAAGACTATTTCCGTAGGAATCTATCAATTTGCACGTTACTGCTGATCATAAGAAAAATCCAGTTTTATAATATGGTACTTTATGTAGGTGAGCGTATTTGATGACAATCTCAGTGAAATGAATCTGAAGATTTAAACATTTGTATGTATCTGCAGTATGTTTTTATGGAAAAAAAAGTATATAGTCTGATGAGAAATTCTTAACATTTGTACATGCTTTATAATTATTACTGACATGTGTTTCATGTATGACTAATCAGGAGATGCTGGTTTACTGGAATTGGCTTGTTAAAGTATTAGTAGTCCCATAATACAATTGATGCACTCGCACTAGACAGCAACACATACCAGCTTCATAAGGAAAGGCTAACGGTTATTTACTAAAGAGTGAATGGTTGGAAATCGAATTAATAGTGTATTTCAAATTATAGAACACAGTAGCTAAATGAAAATTCTCAAATTTGGCTTTATTTTCAGTTCAACTATTTTGACCTTAATTTAAGAATTTAGTTGGAATTTCCAACAATTCTCACTTCAGTGAATAACCCTAGTGAGTTGGGGCAGACATATTGAATTCTACCACTCATTTCCACTTTGATAATAACACCTGGGGCACTCTATGCACTGTAACAGCTGCATCTCACTTGCATTTATAGTGGTTGTAGCGCATGGAGTCCTGCCATCTCAATTGCCACCAGGGTGGTAATTTAGAGATAACATAAATGCTGCTAACACTCTATCCGGAGGAAGAATTTTACTAATAATGTGGGGTAGGGAGGCAGGTGTGATAGCAGTGGTTGAGGAGGTGTCAGCAGTGCTCATGACTCTCAGAGGCCAGGGCATTACTGCTCAGGTGGATTGAGGAATACAACCACTTTTCCTACCCTAACTTGTTTTTTTTTTCTTGAGTTTAAGATATATTGATAAAGGTGGGTTTCTTTTTCTTATTACAGTAAATTATGTATCTAAATCATACATAAACTAACAACTTTATTCCGTAAAAATAGGTGTTTGTGTTACATGGAGTAGTGCTTGGTGGTGCTTTACTGTTGTAGCATTCTTATGCTTAACTCTGAGAAACATTCCATGATGCTCTCACATTGGCACAGCACACACACTGCTTCTAAACAGTTAACAAACCTTTTAATAACGGTATGATGGTGAGCTAGCCTCACACTAGCATTATAAACACAATGCCTGACAGTCTCTTGTCTCCCCATTAAATGTTGTTTAAAGTGCCTCTAGCTGGATACTGCAGAAACTGACCCATGCTAGGCAAGAGGATTTTATTTTGCCACATCATACTACCCAAAAGTAGTATTGTCTTTCCTCCAAAGAGTTAAGAAAAAAATGGGGAAAAAGACTTTTAACAACTGTGTATTGGTAAACTAGTCGTGCACAAGAATCAATGACCTAGGCTAGGAAAAATTCATTTTTTTTCTAACTCCGCACTTTCCAAAAGAAGGATTTTCTTTTCTCTACAAAGAAATAACAAAAAATAACAAAGTTATATTGGTAAGCTAGTAAGTTTTTGTTTGTTTGTTTTTTGCACTACTTCCAGAACTTCAAATAACAAAACAAACAAAACGTGTCATCCATTGTCTGTTGTGTTTGTTTCGTGATACATCAATATGGCTCTTTAAAATTTGAAGGTGGAGGGTCAAGAGGGTAACTATAAAGTAACAGCAAGTACACACAATGATGAGTGTATCATTCTTAATGGAGGTCTTTTTGGCTGGCTCTGCATGATGAACATAGTGATAATGGGAATAGCTGTCTCTACATCTACTTTGTAGCAGAGCTCCCTGTACCCCGGCTGGGTACCTCTGCCAAGGATCACTTCCTAGTTGGAACTGGAGAAAGCCTCAGTGCTTCGGCCCCAGTCGCCGTGGCTTGACTGGGGTCCTTCTGAAGCCTCTCCGTCCTGGAAAAGGATAGGGGACTAGCTATATTACTACCCAGGGACTGGACAACACACAGTCCTGGGAGCTGTAGTCTTTACAAGGACTTTCCCTGCTGAATCCTCCACGAGCTGTAACACAATGCTGAGTAGTGTATAGCCCATTCCATTCCCAGTGACTAGACGACGCACAGTTCTGGGAGTAAAACTGATTTTGATGAGCAAAACTCTGCCTTTTATGCAAAAACCCCAGCAGGTGGTCTCCAAACAATACTTTGCAAGGAATATATATATATATATATATATATATGTATATATATATATATATATATATATATTTGTGTACGGCACATTCCGAGGACGTAAGGAAAACAGGGTTAAAAATAAGTAGTTCCTTAATAGCAAGTCAGTTGAGGTGTGCCGAAACTGACGTAAGGTTAGGCCTGTAAAAGAGGGCCCACCTAGGAAAATGATAAAATTGAGGGTGCGGTGGGAGGGGCACTTCCGAGATCGTCGAAGACAGGTAAGCAGGGGCTCACTGGGTTTAAATAGGGAATTTAAGTGCCTCCCACAATTACAGGCCAAGCCTTCTATTTGTGTACGGCACATTCCGAGGACGTAAGGAAAACAGGGTTAAAAATAAGTAGTTCCTTAATAGCAAGTCAGTTGAGGTGTGCCGAAACTGACGTAAGGTTAGGCCTGTAAAAGAGGGCAAAAATAATAACCATTAAAACAAAATGCGTTTATTAAGCGGTACATCATTTAGTCATATCACAGAAAGCCAGCCTTATCTCTTTCTCTGGATTGGGAATGTATCTGTTGTATGCGGATGATTTCCACCTCCCCATATTTTTAATTATGTGTGTCGGTACATGATTACCTGAGGCAGCTGTGGCTGCTCCAATACGAAAAGAATGGCCCGAGAATGAACGTGGGTTTTTTCCCAAGCGGAGTAAAAGGGTGCGTATGTAAAGCATGAAGATTTTTGTGGTCAGGGGTTTCCCTAGTATAGCTAGAAGTGGGCTATCAGGAACGGAATTAGCTTGGGCTGCTACTAGCTTATCCAATACACGGACGGGACACCATTTGGTTGAAGTGGGATAAAAGTTAATTTCCACTGGTGGGCCTGTTTGGCTTGTTTTGGTACGGGTAACGGACAATGTGTAGTGGTCTAGTTTTTTAATTAAGTGTTTCTTTTGGAGGCACGAGCTGAAATCAGAAGCTCTCTCTACAGTGAATTCTTTGGGTCTCAAGAAACCATAAAAGGCTAGATAAGCCGCTGATTTGATAACGAGGTTTGTGATATGTTCGAAAGGGGACGTG
The DNA here is from genome assembly GCF_036172605.1 of Pelobates fuscus. Taxonomy (NCBI): domain Eukaryota; kingdom Metazoa; phylum Chordata; class Amphibia; order Anura; family Pelobatidae; genus Pelobates; species Pelobates fuscus. The sequence continues at coordinate 237,883,636 of NC_086319.1, read as the reverse complement.
TCGAGTACATCGGATATATTCTTAAATAGCTTACTATCTGTGGGAAGGCGTTTAGTGGGTATGTGTACTGACAAGTTATGAATGCCTTTGAGGACACTTTTAAGAGGGTAGGAAGATAGGAAAGGAGACTTGTTGGGAAAGGAGGTTAACATGTAGTGTTGGATTCCCGTTAAGTAGAGTTTGATTGTGTTGTAAGCTAGATTAAGAGAAAAGTGGCAAAAAGTTGTGAAAGCAACCATGGTTTCAACAGAAAAAACATTTATTACACAGTAATTACGAACGAAACACATAAACAGTTCATATGCTCTGTAATAGGCTTTCCTTGTGTTAAGGGATAGACCCGCCTGCGCAAGCGTGCCGCTTAGTTGTAAGAGAGAGCTTAACGTATTACCAGGTCTTCGAATTTTGGAGGTACCCTGGGTTGCTGGGTAGCTGTAGGATGTAGTCTGAAGAACTCCTGCAAATTGAAGCGTGACAGAGCATCAGCGGCAGTATTTTGTATACCTGGGACGTGAACACAGGATATGCAGAACTGGAGATTAGCTGCTAGCCAAGTGAGTCTCCTGACTAGGTTCATGATCGTGAGGGACTGAGAGCGGCCCTTGTTAATGATGTTACAGGTAGCTAAGTTATCACAAAAACACCTGACTGACTGCCCCCTCCACTCTACCCCCCACGTGTAAGCTGCTGCTACGATAGGGTAGATCTCAAAAAGAGAGGAGGTGGTACTGAAACTCTCGAGTGATGTGGTTTCGATCGGCCAGGAGTCGTACAGCCACTCGTCTCCAAATATGGCCGCATAGCCTAAGGTACCTGAAGCGTCAGTCCAGAGTACTGGGGAATCGTCGGAAACGGGGGGAACAAACAGTGACCTGCCATTCCACGAGGAAAGGAACAGCTGCCACATTCTCAGGTCAGCTGTAGCTGACTCGTCTAAGGGTGTAGTGGAGTCATCGTCAGGGAGACCGTGCAAAAGTGAAAGGATTCTGGAAATGAAAGACCTACCCTGTGGAATTATTCTCATGGCGAAATTAAGTGAGCCTAGAAGTGACTGTAGCTGTTTCCTGGTGCAAGTGCCTAGTGACATGCAGGTGCTAATGTAAGACAGAATTCGGTCTACTTTCTCCTGGGGCAGGCTGGCGTGCATGGTGACAGAATTGAGTGTAATCCCCAGAAAAGTAATTTCGGTTTTGGGACCTTCAGTTTTGTCCAGGGCTACGGGGACACCTAAATCTTTAAAGAGAGTGAGCAAGTGATTAAGGCTGCGTGGAGTGCAGTGGTGTGGTTCAATGGTGAGGAAGTCGTCTAAATAATGAATGACAACTGGGCATCTGCAGAAGTTCAGGAGAAGCCATGTTAACGTTTCGGCGAACAGGTCAAACAACTTGGGGCTACTTTTGGAGCCGAAAGTAAGCCTGGTAGCGAAATAGTAGTTGTCTTGCCACTTAACTCCATGCAGATGCCAGAGTGATTGATGAATGGGAAGTAACTTAAAGACGTTAGTAATATCTGACTTACTTAACCAGGCTGCCTTCCCGGAGTTAATAATCGCTTGAATGGCATCATCGATTCTAGCGTACTGAAGAGAAAAATCTTCTGACGGGATTAGTGCATTCAGGCTAGGTGTGGGAGAGGCGTGTGGTGCAGAAAAGTCAATAATAAGTCTCTTTTTGTTGTTAAACTTCCCCGTGGCGATACCTAGAGGGTTAGTTCTCCATGAGGAGAAAGGAGGAGTAGTGAAAGGGCCTTTCATGAAGCCGTTATCTACTTCTTTCTGTAAGAGTACTTGTAGGGTGTCGGGGTCTGTGAGAGCTGACTGAAGGTTGGGGCACTCCAAGATGCCTGAGGGGAGAGAGACAAAGCCTGTGTGAAACCCGTGAGTGAACCCTGACGTGAGAAATTCCACCAGATGTAAAGAAGGATGATTAGCCAGGTAACGTTGTAAACTCGGTATGTTTATTGGAGTGGATGCCTTTTTAGGGTACAACTTGTTAGGGCACATCGTCTTGGCATGTGCCCTGAAACAAAGCGAGCACACATGCAGCAGTCTACAAGCACTGTAACTACAACCCCCAGCATTGAAATTATTGCAGACCTGAGCTTTGCCCAAGAACACTATTGGCCTGCCTAATTTGTCTCTTATTTCCTTCTGGTTGGAAGTTGACTGAAAATCGGAGTTGGCGTTACTGGTAGAGGGGATAGCTACATTTTCAGGACAGAAATTAATCGAGTGAGCTGCAGACGAGCATATGGCACAGGAAGGGGTTTTGAGACCTGCAAAATGCATAAGAAACAACTCCGTGTCCAGCTGACCCCAGTCCGTGACTGTATTATACTGAGACAATGAAGCGGCTGACCTAGAGGAGAATGACTTGTGATAGTCGTAAAAGGCAAAGCCCCCGTACTTATAAGCTAGCTCTATCACCTTGTGTAGGTATAAGTCTAGCTCCTCTCTGCGGAGGGGAAAAGCAGTACAGATAACGTCTCTGTATAGGCCAAATGCCAAGACAAACTCGGGAATGTTAAGTTTCCTATTCAACCTAGGGTCTCTGGCCCTCATTACTACTGATAGATCCTCAAACGTGTACGCCCTGTTTTCTACCACGTCTTGAGCCGCTATCAGTAGCGAGGCCAAGTTAACATCCTTTCCCTCTATGATGTCACGTCTGAGAGACTGCGGTATTAGGTGAATAGGATTAATAACGTTAGTAACTTTCCTAGCCGGTAGAGGTTACCTCCTAGGGCGGGCGTGGGTTGGGCAACCGGCCCGGGAATCTCGGGGACTGTAGGAACATTATTAGCTTCCAGGTTATCCAACCTATTATTGATAGTGGCAACTGAGGACACTAGGGAGGCCATCATGGCGTGTAACTCAGCCAGGCTATTAAGTACATTAACCTGTGAACTAGGGCCAGGCCTTTCGTTATCCTCAGTAGAGTTCAATAAACGAAAAAGTTCATTCTTCCTGGCTGAAGCCGGATAAGGGATATTCCTCTTTTTTAGTTCAGCGGTAATCTTAGGGATAGTCCAGGAGCGATAGCTGGAAGCTGGACTTGGGGGGGTTGGTTGCCTTCTCTGTGTGCCCGACCTGAGAGGGGTGCTGGTAACCGACAGATTGTCTTCTAATACCGAAGCATTGGACATTCTAAGGGGGGCAGAGAGGGTGAGTTTAGTACTGAAATGTAAACAGCTGGAGGGACCCCGCTTACTAGGTTAGTGCCCATAGGCGAAATTGTATTAACTTAGCTTCAGTTGGTGGCAGATGAGGCCCTAACTACTTGCCAAGTGGCTATGAGAGGCACTATCTATGATTTGGCTCGTGGGGCCTTGGTGCCACTGAGGTGGGTGGTGGGGTGTTGGCCTCTCGGTGACACGTAAAAGAAGTAAAACGTTTGGCCGTGACTGGTGAGGCCCTAACTAAGTTTTGAAGCAAGGCTATAGCTATGCGTTGGGACGATTGGCCTGAACCTCCGAACGTAAGGGCTGACCTAATGCCTTGCGGGACCTCTAAACTTATAGGCAAAGAGGCCTATGGGAACATACCTAAGTTGGCGGGAGAATTACAACTAGACCTCAACCCCCCCCCCCCAGGACACACCAATAACATACCTGCAGAGGAAGGAATACTTTACTTGACCTAATAATGGACTATTATCCTGAAGGGAACCAACGGAACTAAAGGGAAAGAAACGTGACCTATTTATGAAACGTACTATTTAATTACAATATACACACAAATGAACTGGGTGACACAGAGGCCTACCTCTTTAACAAAGCTGCGAACACGTATACCCGCGAAGGGCCACTTGCGAGAAGTGTCAGTACTAGTAAGGACTACAACAGAAAATAGGACATGAACAGCCATTAAATCAATGGAAACAACATACCCCCTATTATTCTACTTTACTATTTATGACTTTAAGGGGACCGTATAAACCACTTAAAATACAGAAGTTTAGAATACTGGGCAATACAACAAAACCGCCTAAACCCCTCTTATAAACGTAACTACTAAATTTATTGCTAAAAATGTGAACAATATCCAGAAAACGAAACAGAATGAGGGTATTGCACCAAACTGAATGAAAAACGTGTGGCAACCCGGTCCGGCTAAACGAGACTACGAGGTGTAAGTGTAACTGAACGTGTTACACTGACCGAGATTGCAGGAGCGGAGTGAAGCCGAGCCCGTGAGCGACAGGGCTAAACTTACGATTTCGATGCCGTCCGTGTAAGGCAAAAAGCGTTATACTCACGAATACAGCCGCAGTGCGTTTGAACCGTGCTGCCGGCGGGCGGGAAACTGACGTCACGGATCTGTAAACCGGAAGTACACTGAAGCACTTCCGAGATCGTCGAAGACAGGTAAGCAGGGGCTCACAGGGTTTAAATAGGGAATTTAAGTGCCTCCCACAATTACAAGCCAAGCCTTCTATATATATATATATATATATATATATATATATATCAATGTCCAAAAGCTTGCACTCCAGTTTAGTTATGGTCTGGATGGCAAGAGACCAGCTATGTACCCGTAAACTTTGAACATAACTTTTGGACTATTGTCTCCCTGGATTTGAATAATTGGAATAAGTTATATACATCCATCTATCTGGGAGAAATTTGCTTACAAGTGCGACAACCAATTATTTTAAAGTGCACCACTGTTCTTCTAACCTGCAAGCACTGCAGTGTTGTTTTAGACAGTATTTGGGTATTCACCATTCACTATTCACATTTTTTTGTACATTGTGGTTACACTGAGCAAGAAGCCTATATGGAAGATTTCTTCTCCCAGGCGGGAGGACTACTAGAACAAGCAGAAATCTTCCAGTACACAGAGGAAGGCGCAGACCGTATCAGATGGTATTCCTTAACGACCGACCTCCCACAAACAACCACACTCAAGGAAATATATCTAGAGCTGACACGACTCAAAAAGAAAGAAACTGACCTAGATCTTCACGGACTGTTCCTGTCGGACTACCACAGACAATTGCAGATTCCTAGGGGATTTAGAATAAAGAATATTCCTACAATAGGACGGGCTAAACCTAAAGTCTGTAAGAAGTGGATAGCGGTCCTAAACAAGTGCTCATTGGACTTGATTCTCATTATAATAGAGGATGTTAAGGAGGATCTGATCAAAATCAGACAAAGGATTAAGCAACTTGAATCAAGAGAAGCACTTCTTCTGACATCAACAGAGGCTGCCCCTACCATATTAAGACTGGAACAAAACATCAAAGAGTACAAGACAGACCTCGTGAGAAACAAGAGAAGGTGAGGAGTGACTACGCCGAACACAGGGTGTACAGGTGGCTTAGTGGACAAAACTAAACACCACGCTTTGCAAGGAACAGACGCCCTATCCGAAAACCAAGACAGTTTACAATTGATAGAACCTCAGGGGGGTCCACCTCAGACTCTGATAACCAACAAAGACCAGAACAGGTCCAAGCATCAGGTCGTTTTTTAGAGAGAGGGACTACACCAGTGGGAATAACGACAATACAACGAGCCGGACAAGACCAAGAACCAAACGTTTCATCACTAGACGAGAACAGAGAGGCGGCATATACCCGTCTGAGAGGGAGACCACCTCGACGGAGGTAATCCCAGTCTTTAACTTGTCCACACGTAAACTCAACAATGTGGAGATCCAACTGCTAACTAAAGGACTCACCTTCGTACCCACGACCTACCCTGTACCACTCACTCAAGAAGTTGAAAACTACAAGTTTGGAACAACTCTAAGACTCAAGGACTTCTTTAAAACTAATAAAACTGTGATCACCCCAATGAGTCACTTTAAACCTAAAAGAACCTGGGATCCATTACCTAACCAATCCACCATCAAGACTTTCTTGAAATCATTGAAACCAGAAACACAACACCACCTGACACACGGCAACAAAACAAGATCTAATATAACGAAACAAGAACACCAGATTATCTCCTCATTAGCCAACGACCCGAATCTAGTAATTCGTCCAGCAGACAAAGGTGGGGGGATTGTCTTGATGAACTACAATGACTACAGACAGGAGAACTTAACCCAACTGGAAGATGAAACTACCTATCTGAAACTGACGGCCGACCCAACACAGGCAATTGTGCTTAAGATCCAACTAATGCTACAACGAGGGCTAGAAGCAGCTTATATCACACAAGAACTGTACCAATATCTACTACAAGAGAAACCTAGGACGCCAGTTATATATACACTACCAAAAATTCATAAACATCCCACTTCACCACCGGGCAGACCTATAGTCTCGGCAATAGGAGGGGTACTGAAACCCATTGCCAAGTGGCTAGATTCCCTATTTAAGAAACCAGTTGAGGAATTAATAACATGCATCAAAGATACGCCAAGCCTGTTAACACAACTCAAACAATTCACCAACTTGGAAGAAGGAGTGACATTCATTACATGCGACGTTAAAATCCTGTATACAATCATTCCGCATGAAACAGGCATTGATGCAATGAGGAAAATCCTAACAGCATCACCCTCCTACATGGGACCACCGGTGGAGTATACTCTGGAGCTACTATACCTGGTACTTAACCAAAATTACTTTAGGTTTGAGCACACATGGTACCAGCAAATTGCTAGAACATCAATGGGAGCGGCCATGGCACCAATGTATGCAAATAGCTTTATGTATGTGTTCGAGCAGGAACACATACTCACACCATTTCGAAACAACATATTGTTTTACCGGCGCTTCATTGACGATATCATCATATTGTGGCGAAATGAGGGACCAACACCAGAAGAGATGCTCAAAACCATCAACAACCTAAACACACCGGTTCGACTAACCATGACCACCAGTGATCAGTCCATAGACTTCCTCGATGTACGTCTCTACAAGGAGAATGAGAAAATAGCCTACACACTGTACAACAAACCCACGGACAGAAACACTATACTACATGCCGACAGCTACCATCCAAGGCACCTAATCAACTCCCTACCACAATCCCAGTTCATGAGAGTCATCAGGAATAACTCCAATGAGGCGAATACTAAGCTACAGCTAAATATAATGTGGGACAAATTTCTGGCCCGTGGGTATAGCCCTTCCGTTTTACAACAAGCTCTAAACAAATGCTTTGAAAATCCACCTTCATAGCCACCCAAGGAGGAAAGACTAATATTTCCCGTTACATACACAACTATATCAGACCACATCAAAGAAACTGTTAACTGCAACTGGCGGATGATGCTCAATGATAATAGCTTACCGAGTCAATTTAAAAAACGACCGATGATGTGCTACCGGAGGGGAAAAAACTTAAGAGACTTACTGGTCAAGACAGACCCGACACATTGCTACAATCAACCCTCACCCCACTTGAACCTAGGCTGCTATAGGTGCCTGGGGTGCGTAACATGTAGCCACATGCTACCAAGCAAAACTTTTACCCATCCACACACTGGCAAGACCTTCACCATCAGGCACAGACTTACATGTACCAGTGACTTTGTTGTGTATAAACTAGTCTGCCCATGTGGATTGGCATACGTGGGCAAAACAGACCTACCGTTAAGGGAAAGAATGCGGAACCACGATCGAGTATACGAATCGCGTACAGAGACAAAGGGTCTGAACAACCAGTGGCGAAACACTTCTGGGAAAGTAGCCATCCTCTACCATCAATTAAGTTTATCACAATCGACCACGTCCCGCAACCAACGCGAGGAGGTGACCGTAAGAAAATCTTACTCCAGAGGGAACTGCATTGGATCAGGACTTTGGACACGGTGCAGCCCAGGGGCTTAAATGAAAAATACAGCCTGGGCATTTTCCTATAAGGATATGCAATATGGACATTTTATTCGTAATAGTTCCCTGATATATTTTATTATGGACACTCTATTCATAATAGTTCCCTGACATATTTGATTAGGACCTTTGACCATCATTTATACTGTATTGTGTACCTCATACGTGCACACTGAGGTTCCTGAAAACCTTAGACTTTATGCAAATTTTTGTACATAGTGGCACCTATACGTGTCTTCTCCACGAGTATGTATATATGTGTATATATTTTTACTTAATTACAATTTATTCCAGTATATTCACTTCCATTACTATTATGAGTCTTCCAGTCCTTGGTTCACTAGGCACCACCACATTACTTGCTATATTATTTATCCTCCTAACAGTACCAACTACTTGACACATAGGATATGACATATTCAGATTTTTATTTACACATTAGGCCATTCTAGGAATACATACTTCGGCTTCAGTTTACACATAACACTAGCCAGTCCCCTAGTAATAATGTCCTGCCACGCACCATGTTGCATTAAGTGGCAACTGATTAGCCACTATGTTTTACATATCATATTATGTCTATCGATACACAGTGTTGGTATTGTCCCTAGGCGGATGTATGTAATATTGGCCACTGAGTACTCCTCTTATAGTACTCTGTGTGATTGTTTAACTTCATCAGATAGTAATATCTCGCCCTCTCTCCTATACAGCATTAAGGATTGGCCGGCCGATTATTCTAATATTTTGTTTCACTGTGCCTCGTCCCATCCTATCCCTGAGTTCAGTGATCCACCCGAGCCTGTGCAACTGATCGCACATGCGGTCATAGCAACAATTGTAAACACGCCTCCTAGCGTCCCGGGTGATTTCCCCGGCAACCACTGATACGCAGAGGTTCACAGCAGCAACAGCTGCTGAATACAATAAGCAGGGTCTGTTTTTGCCCGCGTTTTTTCGGCGTGCAGGGCACTGGTGTACACATGAACTCAGGTAAGACTCAACTGTATACAATGTACATTGTGTAATTAAGTATGTTATTTATGTTGCCACATTTGTTATGCACTGTTATCCTGATGAAAGTCCTGACATAGGACTGAAACGTCGATCACTTTTGGTTGTTGCAGAATAAAGCTAAGTTTATCTTTTTCACCTTACATGAAGTCCTTGGAGTGCTTTTCATATCACTATATATATATATATATATATATATATATATATATATATATATATATATATATATATATATATATATATATTTATATATTTATAGTGAAATATATACATATTGTGGATATAGGACACAGGTGGGTAACGGAGATCAAAGATCTCCCTCCCGGTCTTTGCAGACTTCCACAGCATAGGGGAGACCAGGAGGCTCTCATCCTTCACCATCAGCTGTTGGTTCTCTCATTCTCACGAGCCCCGGATTTCAGAGCATTAACACAGATTACCACTGCATTGCTCTGATTCTACATGAGCTCACGAGAAAAGCCTTCACTAAGCAGAGGTGAAGGCTGAGAACCTCTACACAACCTCCAGACCACTAGGAAATGCTCTACTCTCTGGTCACAGTTAAGAAACAAGGAGGAGAAATGTACTTTAAATAATAAATAGAATAAAAAAATAAAAGCTGCTCACCTCTCTCAGCCTCGCAAAACTTGTCCCCCATCCTAGTCCACAAGCTCTCTCTCAAAAAATAAATAAATAAAAAAAAACAATGCATCCCTTACACACACATTCCTTACACACACAGAAATACACAATGCATCCCTTACACATAAGCACACACATTATATGTATCCCTTACACACACACACACACACACACACACACACAATATGTCCCTTACACACACACATCCCTTACAGAGACAGAAATACACACTACATCTCTTACACAGACACAATAAGTCACTTACACACACAGAAATACACACTGCATCTCTTACACAGACACAATAAGTCACTTACACACACAGAAATACACAATGCATCCCTTACACACAAGCACACACACTATATGTATCCCTTACACACAAATACAATGCAAACTGGATTCCCTATATTCTAAATCCCATAAACACACACATTACATCCTCTACAATAAAGCACAACACATCCACTATACACATACAATCTCTCCCTGTGAGCAGACTCAGGGGTGGGTGGGGCCTTGTGGGGAATCTTGGGGTGGACCCTGAGAGCACAGGTCTTGAGCTGTGTAAGGATCATTTAATTCTGTTTTTGTTTGTTTTTCATTTTTGTTATGGGAATTTGTGGAACTGTACATTTTATATATTTTTTTTTTTTTAAATGCCACATCGACTGTTTGTTCCTCCTTGCATCTTGTAAATGAAAATCTAAATATGGAGGATTATAGAGGAAATGACAAATTACATTGAGATGTCAATAGGTTGAGTAATTTTTATACAGGCAATACTTTACAACTGCCTTGTTAATCAGTGTACAGTATGTAAAGTTATATTAATTACCTAATATAACCATTCTAATCACCTATTTAAAATTACATTACAGTACTTGTATAAAATTAGCCTTATTATTAAAGCACAAGTGACTTTGTACTTGCTAACATGCAAATATTTTTGTAAACTCCTTTGCATTCATAATGATGCTTATATAATAATTAGATGCATGAAATGCTATGACTGTTTGCTAGCTTGATTTAGCAAGAAAATAAAAATGCATATGGACTTTCAATGTCATTTTACCTTTCACATTTTCAAGGGAATTATTTCATGCCACTGCAATATCCACCAATATGGACTTGGCTGGAGAATTGCATATACAAAACCGAGATTTCAGACTTTTTACAACCATTCATACATTGCAAATTTAACGGGACATGCATCACTTGACTATTATTATTTTTTTTAAAACCAGCAAGTACTTTTAAAAATATCTAAAAAAAAAATAAAAAAATAAAAAAAATTAAAACATGTTTAACTTTAAAAAGCATGTAATAAATGTTTAGAAACGTACTGTAAAAATAGGTCAGTTTGCATTGTTGGACATGCCTCTCAGCTACCGGAGTCTGCTGTGCATCATTGCACTGATGAGACTCCCTCTATCCTTTCTCTGTCAAATGTTGTAAGGTAAAGAGATTTTCCAACTGCACAGGTGTAAATCTGTCAGGCATTCCAATGTACTTTTCCAGTATTCACAGGGATAGGACACTGATTGCTTAAATCAGTGTCCATGATTGAGTGGGTGTGGAAAGCATAAGAAAGAAGAAGCAGGATTTAAAAAAATAAAAAATAAAAAAAATCATATTTACCTGCTTTTTTCAGCCTGCAGAATGAGACAACTGTCTCACTGAAAGCTAAAGCTTTTGAATTAGAACTGTCTCAAAGTGCTGCATATTCTTTAAACATTTTACTAAATAGGTAAATCTGTGCCCATTTATTTATATTTTGTAACCATGATTGCTATTCATAGTAAATTAATACTATGAATAAAAGTATATAAAATAGAAAGTGCTATTAAAGAGGAACTGTCACTTCCATCATTTTAGCATAATCTAAAAGCTAACTAAATGCAGGCTACAGGTTGTGATAATTTAAAAAAAAAAAAAAAACGATTCTTTTATAATCTTTGTTGGAGTATGCAAATTAATTAACTCTGACACTGCTGTATGCATAGCGCAAACATAAATACAGCCGTCTTGGAGAAAATGCCGAATGAACATGCGCATGTTTATCTTTTCTCTGATATGCCTGAGCACACATGCCGAGGTGCAGTGGAAGCATAGCAAAATAATTATATTTGAATGTAAAGAAAATCACAGAATAGTTATTTGGCAAAAATGTGTTAAATACAAGTTGTGTTGCTGCCTGGGGTTTGATTGGATTATCATTTTTAATACAGAAAATCACATAAAATTGCCTATGGACATCACTGAGGAGCTATGACCTCCATCTGGGATGGTTCAATCTAATGCCCCGTGTACATCCAATCTTTCCCATAGGAATGTATCCCCAAGAAACGAGCGCAGCTTAGTGGATAATGGCCTTGATAGAGCTAGGAGGCGGGCTTAGGTGGAAAGGTGTGCAATTTTAGCTGGTGGGCTGATACAGTATAAATAGGAAGTCAATTTAGATTCCCTCAGTTTAATTTACTCCCTGGGCTGAATGTGTCCCTCTCTCCCTCCCTAAGAGGTTTGGGGTATGGCAAGGGTTATTCCCCGCTTCGTCACAATTTAGTGAGCTAAAATTTAGGGGAAAAAAAACAGGCTCTTGGTTAAGTACAGTTATTACTGTTGTTAGGAAGGGTTTTATACTGCTCATGTCAAGTTTGGTAGGTTTCGAGCTCGTCAGTAGCTCAGAACCTGGTGGGGTAGGGGTATCCGGATATACCCCAACCATGGTTTTAGAAATAAAATGGCACTTTATGTATTATGGTTATGATGTTGATTTTTTGTTATAATTTATTTTTATTGCTGGAAAATATGGGTCACTGCCTTTTTTTATTACAGTGAGGGAAAAAAAATATTTGATCCACTGCTGACTTTGAACATTTGTCCACTGACAAAGAAATTATCAGTCTATGATTTAAATGGTAGGTGCATTTTAACAGTAAGAGACAGAATAGCAAAAAAAAAAAAAAAATCCAGAAAAAGCATGTCAAAAAACTTATAAATTGATTTGCATGTCAATGAGTGAAATAAGTATTTGATCCCCTATCAATCAGCAAGAGTTCTGGCTCACATGTGTCTTTTATACAGGTAACAAGCTGAGATTAGGAGCACTCCCTAGTATAAAAGACAAGACACCTGTCCACAGAAGCAATCAATCAGATTAAACACTCCCCACCTGGGCCAAGACCAAAGAGCTGTCCAAGGATGTCAGGGACAAGATTGTAGACCTACACAAGGCTGGAATGGGCTACAATACCATCACCAAGCAGCTTGGTGAGAAGGTGACAACAGTTGGTGCGATTATTCGCAAATGGAAGAAATACAAAATAACTGTCGGTCTCCCTCGTTCTGGTGCTCAATGCAAGATCTCACCTTGTGGAGTTTCAATGATCATGAGGTTGGTGAGGAATCAGCCCAGAACTACACTAGATGATATTGTTAATGATCTCAAAACAGCTGGGACCATAGTCACCAAGAAAACAATCGGTAACACACTACGCATTGAAGGACTGAAATCCCGCAAGGTACCCCTGCTCAAGAAAGCGCATGTACAAGCCCGTCTGAAGTTCCTTACTTGTTCCAGGCTTTTGAAACTCTGCCACTGCACAGCAAACCACTGCATGTGCAAGCTATGTCGCCCACCTGGTACCCCTGCTGCCATGGTGCCATGTGTGGCCACACAGTTCACACACCCCTAAGTCAGATTATTTTAATGGTGAATTGTGATATTTTTATTTACATTAAATTACAAATATTGATAAACAATTGTATATTAATTTTAAACATATTTAAGATTGCCCACCTTTCAGTGACTGCAAAACTATTAGAATAGCTAATCATTTAAAAGGACTTTGTTTTGATATTGGTTAAAACACAGGGAATCTTCTGCCATGCAGGACTAAAGGAGACTAAGCTAAGTGGGTATAGGGAAAGCAATTTGAAGAGAAAAACTCGAGTGCTTTGTGTGAAGTGGACAAGTTAACTACTTGTGTATGTCACCAAAATCTAATTTAGAATTCTGTTGGATACCAAATCAAGAGCACCTGTCAGCACACTGGCTGTCAATGTGCTGTTCACAGAAAAAGCAAAGGAGCCATTTCTAGTTGAAAAGAGTGATGTCTACCGCTGGAGAAACAGATGTGTGAATATGTCTAATCAGCACCTGTGTAGAGTGGTCATGCCTCCAGAGACCTCTCCACTCTAGATTAAGAACACCAAGACACTTCTGCACACTAGAGTAAGAATGTGCAGAGACCTCTCCACTCTAGATTAAAAACACCAAGACACCTTGGCACACTATAGTATGAATGTGCAAAGACTTTTCCACTCTAGAGTGAGATGTTTGACTAGTCACTAGTGTATTAATAACACTGAAACTGCTTCCATTCTTGGCTAGGAAGTGCTACCCATGGCCCCCAAAATTTTACACATCTGATATCCTGTTGGAAACGATCAGATTTGTTCTTCTTACTAGGTGGTGTCTGCCTATTTTGTGCACTTATACCTTATTTCAAAATAAATTGTCATAGACTGTATAGAATAGCTGATAACATCCATTGTGTTCTTGTATGCCATTGAATTATAGGATTTTATCAATAAAACATATTTCTACTCCTACAAAGGGAGAAAAGACTGTCCTTAAGGTGAAACCTAATATAGGAATATTAGTATCCAAAAAGATGTTCCTAATTCGTGTTAGGAACTGAAATTCACTAACAAAGACGTGTAGTGTACTATAGCGGTAGACGTTAAAATATAATACTTTAATAGGGTAGAGAAACGTTCCTAACGTAAACTGTCACCAATTTTAAGGCACAGTATATGCTGGCTAGCTCTTGGCTAGCGTCCAGAATTGCTGGCACAAGAAAATCGGGGCGTATAGATAGGGGGATGAACACAGAGGGAAAGACACAACATATAACGTAGACACAGATTGTTTGATAGTTCAACTCTGTGTGCAAAAATATCGTTATTCAATTAGAATGAGTATAAGTATCGAATAACCTGTCGTAGTTCTATTCAAATAGATACAAATACAAATATCAAATAACCATGTGTTACATGAATCACTTGTAACCAAAACTATGTATCAACAGATGCTCGGGGTAAGACAGTTTATCAAAAGCCCTCCCAAAGAGCAAATGTGTGGCTACTCTCATTCACCAGTATCCAATGAGGATTAACTTGATATTTATATGTCGTTGTAAGCTATTCCAGGTAATGCTTAGTTTGTTGTCTATAGAAAAAAGGTTGCCAGTGTTATAGACCTGGATGTAATTGTCAGCCCGGGTGGGCTCCGAGATTTTGAGGCTAATGCTTCCTAAGAGGTGATTGGTGGATAGGAAAGTGTCGGTTGCCTCGGTCATCGGTACGGTGTTGAATAGACCGCTGAGTGTACTTAATTCTCTATACACGTAATGCTAGACGTGGTTTAGCGTTTTTCCGTGACTGGGCACCGTGCTAGATTACTTCTTGGTATGATGCCTGGCCTTTTGAGATTTGTAAGAAAGTCATACGGTATGTACTGAGAGATGGTCAGGTTTAATCCACTCGCTCTCTCCAAGGTAGTCACCTTGGATGAGATAAATATTGAGATGGATGTTTGGTCTGATAAGTGTGCAGTATTACCGCTGAATTTCTTCTCAAATTCGTGCCGGCTGTTGTAAATACTAATGTTCACAGTGTTGGTACAATTGGTTAGGTGCTGGTCACATAATGTTTACGTCTAGATGTTTAGGGGCCCTGTTTAGGGGCTCGTCAGGGGGAAATGACTCCCACCCTAGCAGCTGATTGGTCAGATTTCGGCTGTCAGGGAGTGAGAAACTACGGTGGCTCAATAGGATCAGAAATGTAAAGAGCTCACAGTGGTTTGATTTGTGACATGCATATGCCGAAATTCTTGTGCACATATAGTTCTCATACTTGTCCCTGAAATTATTGAAACCATTTCAGGATAGTGTGGAAACGAAT
The DNA here is from genome assembly GCF_036172605.1 of Pelobates fuscus. Classification (NCBI taxonomy): domain Eukaryota; kingdom Metazoa; phylum Chordata; class Amphibia; order Anura; family Pelobatidae; genus Pelobates; species Pelobates fuscus. Next base: position 237,868,211 of record NC_086319.1, on the reverse strand, counting down.
TGTGCTATGTTACAATAAGAGGTGATTAGTATATTTGAAAATTGGTAATAAGGAGTATATATTGTATATATGTAATAATCAATACTCAATTAGTAATCATCTCTTAATAGAGACATTTGTTTAAATATTTTATCCAATATAGGAAATAATACAATTGAATTAAAGAAGGAGATCTTTTTGATACGGGTGTGATTTAAAGATCAGTGGTGGTATTTTTTCAGTTACTACTGAGAATAATGTCAGTCAGTATAGTAAGTTGCTCGTCACAATATAATGTGTAGGAGCATAGAGTGTATAGGGACACCATTTAAAGTGTAGATAGTTTACGAAAAGGGGCCAGTAGACGGAGAGTGGTAATGGGTCGTAGTCAGTCGCCTCAAGTTACTGGTGGATAAATGGTGTGTAATTGAAGTCTTCGTTTAGGCCATGAGGGGCTAAAGTTTTGAAGGTGAAAATCCAGTGAGATTCTTTTTGTAGTAGGATTTTATTAAAATCACCTTTCCTTGGGTTGGGCATTAGTTTCTCAATGGCCTGGAATCGTAGATTGTCACTAATGCCATTGTGGAAATTGACGATGTGTCGTGCTACTGTAGTTGGAGTAACAGTATTCTTGATGGAATTAATGTGCTGCAGGACCCTTCGTCTAAACTGTTGGAAGGTCTTGCCTATATACTGGATTCCACAGCTACACGTGATAAGGTATATCAGTCGAGTGGTGCCACAGTTTATCAGGGCGTTGGTGACGACGCTGACACGTGTTTGAGTGGAGATCACTGATTTGGTGGGTGAGATGTACTGGCAGGCCTTGCAATGGCCGCATTTGTAGGTTCCCTTTAAATCAGAGAGCCAGTTTGATGGTGCTGAAAGGGAGGAGAGGTGACTGTGGACCAATTGATCCTGTAAGTTGGGAGGTCTCCGTGCTGTTAAGGATGGGTGGCTGGGTAGTATTTTTTGAAGGGCAGGATCATGTTGGAGAATGGGCCAATTCCTTTTAAAAATGTTGGTCATACATTCCCAGCCTTGATCGAAGGTGGCAATACAGCGGGGAGTCCTGGAGTCTTGTACAGGTCTAGTGAAGTGAAGACTGGAGTGTCTGTCAGTACCGCTTGCTCGTTGAAATGCCTGTTTGAGAACCCGGTTTGGGTATTGTAGTTCTTTGAAGCGGGATTTCAGAAGTTGGCATTCCTTATAAAAGGTCTCATCTTTTGAGCAGTTCCGTCTTGCCCTTAGATACTGACCATAGGGGATAGAGGCTTTAAGTCGATACGGATGGTGGCTGGTCTAATGTAGTAGGCTGTTTGTGGACGTTTCTTTTCTAAAAAGTTCGGTCTGAATGGTTCCGTCTTGTTCCAAGATGATCTTGAGGTCCAAGAACACTAACTGGTGCTCATCAATCACGTGTGTCAAACTAAGATCGATGTCATTGTCGTTTAACATCTCGACGAAATCTTCAAACATGGTCACGGAACCTGTCCACAGGAGCAGCATATCATCTATATACCGGTGCCAGGTTAAGATGAATTCATGGAACTGGCTAAACTTTGTGGTGGTGACGATATGTTGCTCCCACCATCCCAGGAATAGATTGGCATATGTGGGCGCACACGCTGTCCCCATAGCAGTGCCGGAGATCTGGAGATAGTAGGAGCCGTTAAACACAAAGTAATTGTGTGTCAAGACAAATTCGAGTGAGGCCAGGATGAAATCCTTTTGCGCGTCATTATATGAGGTGTTATTTAGAAAGAACCTACAGGCCCTCAATCCCATCTGGTGGGGTATGTTAGTGTATAGAGAGACCACATCTAGGCTAGCCAGTTGTGTATAGGGGGGAACGGTCATGTCCTGTAACATAAGTAGAGTTGATTTAGTGTCCTGGAGGTAGGAAGGTAATTTTAGCACTAGGGGGTGTAGAATTTTTTCAATGAATTTACTTAAACATTCGGTCAGACATTTATTACCCGAGACGATGGGTCTCCCAGGGGGAGGTCGAATACCCTTATGCACTTTGGGTAAACAGTAAAAAGTCGCAATGGTAGGGGTTCTGTTTGGATGCAGAAATTTGAGTTCGTCTTGGTTGATAATCTGTTGACTTAGAGCGTCATGTAGAAGGGTTTCAAGTTCATTGACGTAGATGTTAGTGGGATCTGAAGGAAGTGTTCTGTAGTAAGTGGTGTCATTCAGATGAGACAGGCACATAAGAACATATTCAAAGCGGTTTAGGAGCACAATATTGCCGCCTTTGTCGGCTAGTTTAATTATTAGGTCAGGTTGTTTTTGTAGATCTTTTAAGGCTCTACGTTCTGAAAAGCTCAGATTGCTTTTCCTGTGGTTCAAATTACTGTCATTCTCGAATTCATTTAGTGACATCTGGAGAAATAAGTCAACATGGGGGGTATCTGAAAAGTTGGGGGTGAAATAGCTTGGTGGCTTAAAGTCTGTCAGGGGTCTCATAGGATTATTTTCCTGCAGGAGACTGTCCAATGTTTTGGACAACTTGTAATCCTGGAGAGATAGGCCCAGTTCATTTGCTGCTGCTTGATCTTTTTTGGCATGCATAATATTGAGAGCTAATTTTCTCCCAAAAAGGTTGAGGTCCTTGGCCCAGTTGAACTTATTGCAGATGGGTGTCGGTACAAAAGATAATCCTTTGTTCAGCAAGCTCTTGTGGTGTGCTGAGAGTTGGAAATCGGAGAGGTTAATTATTTTCATGGTTGTTACTGTCTTTGGAATGCCAACTTCTGAAATCCCGCTTCAAAGAACTACAATACCCAAACCGGGTTCTCAAACAGGCATTTCAACGAGCAAGCGGTACTGACAGACACTCCAGTCTTCACTTCACTAGACCTGTACAAGACTCCAGGACTCCCCGCTGTATTGCCACCTTCGATCAAGGCTGGGAATGTATGACCAACATTTTTAAAAGGAATTGGCCCATTCTCCAACATGATCCTGCCCTTCAAAAAATACTACCCAGCCACCCATCCTTAACAGCACGGAGACCTCCCAACTTACAGGATCAATTGGTCCACAGTCACCTCTCCTCCCTTTCAGCACCATCAAACTGGCTCTCTGATTTAAAGGGAACCTACAAATGCGGCCATTGCAAGGCCTGCCAGTACATCTCACCCACCAAATCAGTGATCTCCACTCAAACACGTGTCAGTGTCGTCACCAACGCCCTGATAAACTGTGGCACCACTCGACTGATATACCTTATCACGTGTAGCTGTGGAATCCAGTATATAGGCAAGACCTTCCAACAGTTTAGACGAAGGGTCCTGCAGCACATTAATTCCATCAAGAATACTGTTACTCCAACTACAGTAGCACGACACTTCGTCAATTTCCACAATGGCATTAGTGACAATCTACGATTCCAGGCCATTGAGAAACTAATGCCTAACCCAAGGAAAGGTGATTTTAATAAAATCCTACTACAAAAAGAATCTCACTGGATTTTCACCTTCAAAACTTTAGCCCCTCATGGCCTAAACGAAGACTTCAGTTACACACCATTTATTCATAAGTAACTTGAGGCGACTAAGTACGACCCATTACCACTCTCCATCTACTGGCCCCTTTTCGTAAACTATCTACACTTTAAATGGTGTCCCTATACGCTCTATGCTCCTACACATTATATTGTGACGAGCAACTTACTATAGTAACTGAAAAAATACCACCACTGATCTTTAAATCACACCCGTACCAAAAAGATCTCCTTCTTTAATTCAATTGTATTATTTCCTATATTGGATAAAATATTTAAACATATGTCTCTATTAAGAGGTGATTACTAATTGAGTATCGATTATTACATATATACAATATATACTCCTTATTACCAATTTCTAAATATACTAATCACCTCTTATTGTAACATAGCACAATTCGTTTCCACACTATCCTGAAATGGTTTCAATAATTTCAGGGACAAGTATGAGAACTATATGTGCACAAGAATTTCGGCATATGCATGTCACAAATCAAACCACTGTGAGCTCTTTACATTTCTGATCCTATTGAGCCACCGTAGTTTCTCACTCCCTGACAGCCGAAATCTGACCAATCAGCTGCTAGGGCGGGATTTATAAACTCCACCACTGGAGGGAGTCATTTCCCCCTGACGAGCCCCTAAACAGGGCGAAACGCGCGTCGGGTCCTTCCGACATTACTCTACATTCGCATTAGAAACACTGTATACCTAACTGCTCCTCGGACAAACTTTAACAATCCAATTTGTTCTGGATACCGACCAAGGCACTGGGGCATATAGGTCAGTTAGAAATAGTGCGGAATAATCAACCGACCGACCGGTGGTCTCCACTTTTAATCACTTAACCACTTTGCTAATTTTATCACGGCTTACTCTATTCATTGGCAAATCACCTATACTCTTGCTTTACTATTACTGATGCCCTTGAAGGCATCTTTCTCTCTTTTCTTTGTAGTCTCTAGAACTGTTTAAAGTAGAGAAGCTGACGAAAATAATTGGGCTATCCATCTAGACGTAAACATTATGTGACCAGCACCTAACCAATTGTACCAACACTGTGAACATTAGTATTTACAACAGCCGGCACGAATTTGAGAAGAAATTCAGCGGTAATACTGCACACTTATCAGACTAAACATCCATCTCAATATTTATCTCATCCAAGGTGACTACCTTGGAGAGAGCGAGTGGATTAAACCTGACCATCTCTCAGTACATACCGTATGACTTTCTTACAAATCTCAAAAGGCCAGGCATCATACCAAGAAGTAATCTAGCACGGTGCCCAGTCACGGAAAAACTATCAAACAACCTGTGTCTACGTTTTATGTTGTGTCTTTCCCTCTGTGTTCATCCCCCTATCTATACGCCCCGATGTTCTTGTGCCAGTAATTCTGGACGCTAGCCAAGAGCTAGCCAGCATATACTGTGCCTTAAAATTGGTGACAGTTTACGTTAGGAACGTTTCTCTACCCTATTAAAGTATTATATTTTAACGTCTACCGCTATAGTACACTACACGTCTTTGTTAGTGAATTTCAGTTCCTAACACGAATTAGGAACATCTTTTTTGATACTAATATTCCTATATTAGGTTTCACCTTAAGGACAGTCTTTTCTCCCTTTGTACTTTATACTTTGAGGGTTACCCCTTCTCTGTCCAGTCACACTAGATAACCTCATGGGCCTATCCATTATATTTCTACTCCTGGATTTTTAATTCTATTCTTTGGGCATAGCTATATGGGCTACACCAAGCACCATAACCACTTCAGGAAGTCTGTATGTACAGCATTTCACTATGAAAAGCTGCACATACAGAGTTTATTTATAGCAGTGTGTAAAAACCTATCACAGCCACCTAGATCACATTGATAGTTGATGAAGTTAACTGTACAAGTATGTAAATAAATTAGATATAAAATAGGTGTCAATCAGAAACACATACATTTAATGATAATAATTGCTGATGTGGATGGGAACCTATGTATCTTGCTACTACTGATTATTATGTATATTATTTTAAATATGTTTGTGAGTCTTCAGAGATCAATTGTCCTGACATTTAGTGCTTCATCATCTTCTTGCTTTTTCTACAATTTTGGGGGGAATAATACTGAACTCATTATTGAGTAGATTTGTGAAAATAATTGAAAACAGATTTTAGCTGTTTTACAACAAAACCATTTCTCCATACTCTTATGTCCTGTCTCAGATTTTGGTTTTGATTTTGCAAGCATCACCTGTGGAGGCTTGTAATCACCAAAGCTCAAATTCTCTGATAATGAGGGTTGCCCTGAAGTATGGTTTAAATAAATCCTGTTACGTTTTATAAATAATAATAATAAAATATCACTTGGCAAAAAGTTGTGATAAAACAAGATAACCCATGTATGAATTCTAGTATATTAACCTAGCAAAATAAAAAAAATGGAGAAAATAATTTCAATGTTGTGATTTCGTTTGGGTCTGAAAGCCAGAGGCGTACCTAGGGTCTCGAGCGCCCTTGGCGAGGAACTATATCGGTGCCCTCCCCCCCTCCCCCATATCATGAAAAAACAAAAACTTACTTTTTTTAGATCAAAGTTTTCTACCATGTAAAGGGAAGCTAAATAAATAAATCTAGCATTATATTTTGTTTCCTCATCCTCCATGTCCCATAAAAAGTGAATGTAGCGGCACCCCGGTGTAGTAGGGGTTTACGCCGCTGAGAAGGTGTCCTTTCCCCCAAGATGAAGTCAGCTAAAGCATAACAGGTTCCCAGTAATTACGAATCCAAGTAATAGCCATCCCCTCCAAGCACGAGACGAGACTCTGTGTTGAGGGTCAAAGTAGGAATAATGTTTATTCTGCAACTCGGGCTTTTATGCCGTACAACAACTCCTCCCCGTATCCGGAGGAGATAATACATTTACAGTGGGAGTCACTCCCACTGTACCGGGCAGAATATTTCACAATTATTACAGGTTTAATAACACACACAATATATAACGAAAATGCAATGTGCTACGTGTATTAGGGAACGGAGATCTAAGGGAACAATATACGTGAAAATCCCCTAGATCGGTTGGGCCGTTCGCTAGATACACATTTGCACCATTTACTCAGGAACCATATAACATAAACAAAAACTCTCTCTTGGATCCGGTGTCTCTATTTCGGTACTTTGGATCTGTCGACCAGCATGGGCGTACGTTACCGGTAAGGTTGAAATTCGTCGTGTGGAAAGTTCGTGAGTGTTCGGTCATTAGTTCATGCGGTCAAAATGGCCGCGACCCATTGTTCTCTCCACGTGGCGGTGTGTACCGTACGGATCCACAAGTACCCGAAATCCACAATAATCCAAATACAACGGCAATTCTCCGAGATGGTATCTGTCACTCCAAAAGGGGTCTGTCACACGGCTCCCTCCTAGTGGTACACTCCGGCAGACCTGGCTTGATCCTTTCGGATTAACTTAGGGATGACCGGAATTCACTTGTCCGGAGAATTGTCAAGTTGTCGAGACAGCCCATCGGCGTTGCCATTTAGCTTACCGGGTCGATAGCTGATGGTGAAATTGTACGTTTGCAGGGCCAAGCTCCATCTTAGCAATCGGCCATTGTCTCCTGCGACCCGGTTAAGCCATACCAATGGATTGTGGTCGGTTACCAAGGAAAATTCTTGTCCATACAGATAAGGAGTTAGTTTTTTCAATGCCCATACCAGGGCCAGGCACTCTTTCTCTACGGCCGCATAACTCACTTCCCTCGGTAACAACTTTCGGCTGAGGTATGCAACCGGATGCTCTTTTCCATCTTCCCCGATTTGGCTCAGCACAGCCCCCAGTCCATACATGGAAGCGTCTGTATGTACAAGGAAACGTTTGTTAGGTACTGGGGCAGCCAAGACAGGAGCATTAACAAGAGCATGTTTGAGAGATTGGAATGCGGCTTCGCAAGCGGGAGACCACAGGACCTGTCTAGGTAAATTCTTCTTGGTCAAGTCAGTCAAGGGCTTGGCTACCGTACTATAATCAGGGACAAAACGCCTATAATACCCGGCGGTCCCTAAGAAGGCCAATACTTGGGTCTTGGTATTAGGTGTGGGCCAGTTCGCTACTGCTTCAACCTTGGCAGGCTCCGGCCTCTGGTTTCCACACCCTACTCGGTGACCCAGGTATTGGACCTCGGCCATTCCTAAATGGCATTTCTCGGGTTTTAGTGTCAGGCCCCCGGCCCGAATCTTGTCTAGTACTACTCCTACATGGACTAAATGTTCTTCCCAAGACTCACTGTAGATCGCAATGTCATCCAGGTATGCACACGCAAACTCCTGGAATCCATCGAGGAGCCGATCCACCATTCACTGGAACGTAGCCGGGGCATTTTTCATCCCGAATGGCATGACCTTAAATTGGTATAAGCCAAACGGGGTGACAAATGCCGACTTGGGGACGGCATCCTCGGCCAGGGGAATCTGCCAATAACCCTTGCAGAGGTCTATGGTAGAGAGATAGTTACCCCTGGCTATGCGATCTAATAATTCGTCTACCCGGGGCATGGGGTAAGCGTCAGTGGTAGTCTTTTCATTCAGTCGTCTGTAGTCGACGCAGAACCGAGTGGTTCCGTCTTTCTTGGGGACTAGGACTACGGGAGAGGCCCAGGGACTGTCTGATGGCTCAATGACCCCCAGCTGGGTCATTTCCCGTATTTCCTTTAGCATCCCGTCCCGGACGGCTTCCGGAATACGGTAAGGGGGTTGTCGGAGGGGGGCCTGCCCTGGGGTTTCTACCTTGTGCATGGCCAGGGTGGTGTATCCTGGCTCCTGGGAGAAGGTACTCTGTTTCTCCCATAGGAGCTGTCTAGCTTGCTCCAGCTCAGTAGGGTTCAGTCGCTCTCCCAGCTTCACTAGGCTAACTGGGTCGGGGTGAGTCTCCCTTTCTAGCAGGTCAGGTAGGGGTAAATTTTCGGGGTCATCCGTAGCTGGGGCACAAACAGCGTGAATATCTTCCTGCCGTTCTTGGTATTCCTTCAACATGTTCACATGAAAGGATCGTTGGATCCTTTCATCTGCACAGCTGGCAATAAGGTAGGTGGTATCACAGAGTTGGGCTAGAACCTTGTAAGGACCCTGCCACGCAGCTTGCAGTTTGTTGTCCTTCACCGGTTTTAGCACCAATACCTTCTGCCCTATGTGGAATAGTCGTTGCCGGGCACCCCTATCGTACCATCGTTTCTGTCGCCCCTGGGCCGCCTGGAGATTCTCCCTTACCAATAGGGAGAGTTGCTCCATGCGGTCCCGGAGTTCCAGGACATATGGCACAATAGGCGTCCCTGCCTGTTCGGTTTCCCCTTCCCAGTGGTCCCGAATGAGATCGAGGGGTCCTCGCACCCTCCTCCCATACAATAACTCAAAGGGAGAAAAACCCGTAGATTCTTAGGGGACCTCCCTATACGCAAATAACAGGTGGGGTAAAAATCTCTCCCAGTCTCTGCAACCGTCCGTAAAGGTCCTCAACATTTGTTTGAGAGTCCCATTAAAGCGCTCACAGAGACCGTTAGTTTGGGGGTGGTACAGGGAACTGAGCAGGGGTTTAATGTGGCACACTTTCCATAACTGCTGTGTGAGTAAGGCAGTGAACTGGGTTCCCTGGTCGGATAGGATTTCCTTAGGGAACCCCACCCGAGTGAATATCTTAACCAATGCATCGGCTACCGTCTCAGCTTCAATATTTGACAGGGGTACTGCCTCGGGGTACCGGGTCCCATAGTCCACCACAGTAAGAATGTACTTCTTACCGGATGGGCTAGGTCGCGCTAGGGGGCCTACAATGTCGACGGCGACCCTATAGAAAGGTTCCCCAATGATCGGCATCGACATTAATTTAGCCTTTGGGCGATCTCCCCTCTTACCCACCCGTTGGCAAGTGTCACAGGTTCTGCAGTATTGTCGCACGTCCCGGTTAAACCCTGGCCAGAAGAAATTCTGGGTAATCCTATGGCCCGTGCGACGTACTCCTAAATGGCCAGCTAAGGGTATATCGTGAGCGATCCTCATGATCTCTTGTCGGTATTTTTTCGGTAGCACTAGTTGCTTCTGCGGGACGGGGTTTTTACCTGTTGCGGGCTCCTGGGGGATCCTATACAGTCTATCCCCCACCCACTCGTAGCTTTCCCCATCTGTCCCTGGTTCCTTTTTGTCAGCCTTATCCCTATACTTTCGTAGAGTGACGTCTTCCCGCGTCTCCCTCCCAAAAGTCTCAGGGGTATCCCAGTCTAAGGGGGTCTGTCCTAAGGTCACAGTCGGAGGGTTAGATCTCACCTGGGTCTCCACGACCGGCGGGCCGATTCCAATGGCACGAGCCTGAGCCCGGGTGGTGACAGGGCAGGCTCCAGCAGGGCCTTGAGGGGCAAAAGCGGACAACAGCGACAACAATCATTTCCCAAGAGTACTTCCGCTGGTAGCCCTTTCATCAGGCCCACATTCACTTGGCCAGCTCCCACCCCCCAATCCAAATGCACTCGGGCCGTGGGGAGACGATGCACCGCACCCCCGGCCACTCTAACGGCCACCGTTTGTCCAGTATGTTCTTTTTCTGGGACCAGGTCGTGTTGGATCAATGTTAGGGTGGCCCCAGTGTCTCGTAATCCACTGACAACTTGTCCATTTACTCGGACTGTTTGTCGATGATGTTGACGGTTGTCTACGGCAGCCGCATATAGGGGGTTGGCCTCGTGCAAAATTTCCCATTGCTCTTCCCCCAGGGGCTGGGCTTCAATGCAATGGGCCCCTGAGGTAAAGGGCCTGGTGTTCCCTTCAGCGGGCTTCCTCCAAGAAGCTTGTCGAGCTGGATCTAGTGGGCATTTGTCTCTCAGGTGGCCCACCTGTTGGCACCTATGGCACCGCCGGCGGTCCGGGACACTGGACTGGGCGAAGCGGGAGGAAGTGTTGTAGCTAGGTTGATTAGCGGGGGTGGTTGGAGTAGGGCCGACGGGGCGGCTTTCTACTCGGGGAGCTGTCTTTTGGACCGAGGGGTCGGGTTTGCGGGCGTCTGCATACTCGTCGGCCAGCCGGGCGGCTTCGGGTAGGGTAAGGGGTCTCCTATCCTGAATCCACTCTCTGAGCTCCTTGTCCACCTTTTCAAAAAAATGCTCCAACAAAAACAATTGTAATACCTCCTCCGCGGTGGTAGCTTGGCACCCATCCATCCAGTGGCCAGCCGTGCGTTGTAATCGGCAGGCCCATTCGGTGTAGGAGTCACCGGTTTGCTTTCGGGATTCCCGGAAGCGTCTCCGATATGCTTCGGGGGTTACCGCATATCGGGACAATAGAGCTTCCTTGACCAATACTTAGCGGATTTTGAGCGTCAATGTGCCTTACATAAAGTACCCTCTGAGGACCGTTACAGTGAATAAAGAGGAATTGAAAGTTCCTGAGTCCTGCCAGTCACCCAAAGCCCCTTCTCTCTATATGAAACCACTACAAGGAGAACTCCATCAGCTAGTGCACATGAAATCGCAAATCTTCTTATACAATGCTTTACCAATAATGCCAATGATAGGGTTTGCTCTAATGTAGCGTTTCCCAAACCAGTCCTCAAGACTCACCAACAGTCCATGTTTTGTTAGTATCTCCATTGGAATAAAACCGTGAAATACATCAATCCTGGACTGTTGGTGGGCCATGAGGACTGGTTTGGGAACCACTGCTCTAATGAATATGTTATCAGCTTTAAATCATAAATATATATTTACACTTTGGTGATGATGATGTGTAGAGATGTCGCGAACATAAAATTTTCCGTTCGCGAATGGCGAACACAAATTTCCGCAAATGTTCGCGAACGGGCGAACCGCCATAGACTTCAATAGGCAGGCGAATTTTAAAACCCACAGGGACTCTTTCTGGCCACAATAGTGATGGAAAAGTTGTTTCAAGGGGACTAACACCTGGACTGTGGCATGCCGGAGGGGGATCCATGGCAAAACTCCCATGGAAAATTACATAGTTGATGCAGAGTCTGGTTTTAATCCATAAAGGGCATAAATCACCTAACATTCCTAAATTGTTTGGAATAACGTGCTTTAAAACATCAGGTATGATGTTGTATCGATCAGGTAGTGTAAGGGTTACGCCCGCTTCACAGTGACAGACCAAACTCCCCGTTTAACGCACCACAAACAACCGCAAACAGTCCATTTGCACAACCGCAAACTCCCCATTTGCACAAGGTTGGATACCAAGCTAGCCATGTCCCGTTCCTTGTCCTCACTGATGTCATTGAAGGTCTCTTCCTCCACCCAGCCATGTACAACACCAAGGGTCCCCGAAAGGTGACAACAAGCCCCCTGGGACGCCTGCTGTGTTTGGTCTTCCACCTCCTCAAAGCCACCTTCCTCCTCTGACTCCTCTTCTTCAGACTCCTCTCTCTGTGTTGCCTCTCTCTGCGTTATTATAAGGTGTGTTAAGTAGTACTATTCCTATCAGTTTAATCCCTGTTACGTCCCCTATCAGGGGACGTGTATATGGCATCGATTTTAGGAACCGGGAGATGGAAAAAGATGCTTGGTCGGTCCTCCTACTTCAAATTTGGGGCACTGCGCGTGCAATCTAATGTGCCACCAGATGGGAGTGGTGTGTTAAGTAGTACTATTCTTATCAGTTTAATCCCTGTTACGTCCCCCTCATCAGGCCTTTTTTAGTCGAATGTATTGCCCACAGTCAGTCCCTTCGGGATCCATCCCTCATTCATCTTAATAAAGGTGAGGTAATCTAGACTTTTTTGACCTAAGCAACTCAGCAAAGGAAGCAGCAGCGGGTACAACATCATCATCATCACACCGTACGTCCATGTGTGTAATGCTGCCTGACTGAGACATATCCCTGTTATCTACATCCTCTGGCAACAATGGTTGCGCATCACTCATTTCTTCCAACTGATGTGTAAATAACTCCTCTGACAGATCAAGTGAAGCGCTGTGGTGCTAGTGTTGGTGGTGGCGGCTGGCGGGCGAGTGGTAACTTAAGAGGTGTCCGAAGCTAAGCTGGAGGAGGGTGGTGCGTCAAGTTTCCGAGCGGAAGCTGTAGAAGATTGGGTGTCCTGTGTTAGCCAGTCAACTATGTCCTTAGAACTTTTTGAGTTCAGGGTACGTGGCCTCTGAACACTGGCCATTATTCTAGGGCCAAAGGGAATCACAGCACCACGACCACGACGGCCCCTGCGGGGTGGCCTGCCTCTGCCTGTCATTTTTTTTTGATTAGTGGTACTATGCGTGCAAGCTACTGTGACAACAGATATGAGTGGCACTGTGCACTGGCAGAAGTTGGCAGAGTAGACGCTGTAAGCCTGACACACACGCTTGCAGACAACTTACTGCTATTCAATCTATTGCAGTCATTTTTTTTTTAAATGTACACTACTGATACACCAGATATGAGTTGCACTGGTGTGACACTGTGCCCTGGCAGGCCCTAAAATGCACACGTGTGAAGGAAACTGACTGCTATTATTTCACAGTCAAATTTCTAGTTTTTTTTTTTTTTTAACGTACACTGCTGTTACACCAGATATGAGTTGCACTGGTGTGACACTGTGCCCTGGCAGGCCCTGAAACGCACACGCGTGAAGGAAACTGACTGCTATTATTTCACAGTCAAAAAAGTTTTTTTGTTTTTTTTTAAATGCAAGCTATTGTGACACCAGATATGAGTGGTGGCACTGGGCAAGTGGGCACAGTATACGCTGTGAGCCAGACACACACGCTGGCAGGCAGGCAACTGCAATTAGATTATACAGAAAAAATGTTTTAGCCCTAAAAAGGGCTTTTTGGGGGTGCTGTCCTTACAGCAGAGATCATATGAGTCCTTCAGGACTATAGTGGACACTGAATACACTAGCCTAGCTATCGATTTCCCTATTAAATCAGCAGCAGCTACACTGTCCCTCCTATCACTAAGAATACAGCTTCCAAATGAATCTAAAATGGATGCTGTCCAGGAGGTGGGAGGGTCTGGGAGGGAGGGTCTGCTGCTGATTGGCTGGAACGTGTCTGCTGACTGTGAGGTACAGGGTCAAAGTTTACTCAATGATGACGAATAGGGGGCGGACCGAACATTGCATATGTTCGCCCGCCGTGGCGAATCTCGAACAAGCTATGTTCGCCGGGAACTATTCGCCAGCAAACTATTCAGGACATCTCTAGTGATGTGCCAAATTGCAGGACTAACAGGGGCACATCACACCTTTTTACAAGCATAACACAGGGGACATCACACCATATTAGTGCCGAAACCAGGGGGCTGCACTCACCTGAACATGCATAAATATGGTGCTGCTGGCGGGCGCCCCTTTCACCAACCCCACGGTACGCCCCTGCTGAAAGCATACATTACAGTCATTCATAATCTAAATAAACTAACCCTTAGTTTTCATTTTTTATTTTTTTTTAAAGATATGAATCATAAGCTTCCTATGGTAGGTCATAATGTTAGGCTCAATATCTCACTATGCTAGGATCTAGGATTCTAGGTAGGGCCGCCCCACATGCTACAGAGAATGATATAAAAGATACTGGGTCTATATTCTGGATTCCATTATCTAGAATGATATACTCTACACAGGAAGCTTACTATTTAGAAATTCATTGATTTAAATTAATAAAATCATGGTCAACATACTACATACTATTTTAAATCATATGATTTTTCATCTTACTTTCTTGAACTACTTATTTAGCACTTTGATCTAGAATAGTGTCCTGATAAATAAGGCCCTTAGTGAACTATAATTTCAGATTTGAGAAGGAAGTTAATTGCCAGTGGCCCTGTTATGGACCGTTTCAGCAGACAAGGGGTTAAAATCGCTTAGACGATAATCCCCTTTTCAGAGACAGGCACAGCTACTGCAGAACACCAAACTCCCGAACTGGATACAAAATAGCACTCCAAACTGGAACCTCACGAAAAGCTGCTAGCAGACGAACAGGAAAAGCATACATCAGCTTACACTCCTGGCAATCAGTCTCCAACAGCATACAGTGAATCCCCCCCAAGAACGAGACAAGGCTCCGTGTTGAGGGTCAAGCAGTGGTCTGTTTATTGAGGGCTACCTGCCCCTGTATTTATGCAGGTCTCCCACCTGGTGGACACTCCCCTAGGGGACCAGATGGAAGACTGTAACAAAGGACAGACAAGTAGCATTTCAGGACATACAGAAGTAAAACATCCCCACAATGCATCCTGATCTCCTCCCTCTATCCTGGAGATAATTGAGAAGTAATTCAATTATCTCCCAGGACAGAGACAAAACTCCATTACACATGTGGGGACACAAAAGACAGCAAACACTTTAAAATATATAATGGGACAAATGGTACAGTAAATATATACATTGAACATATCCCCAGATAGCTCAGGTCTGAGTGCACATTATTAGGTTAATGGCACTCAGACCACACGAATACAGTTTAATTGCCATGGAGCCAAAGTCTTTAATTACACTAATATGCTCCATGGCATGGCTATCTGGGTTAAAACATTCCTCCAACATAAAATACCGAATTTACATGCATTTGTTAAATTAGTACGAATTAGAACCAGGGGCTGGAGGTTCAGCGGTGCCTGCACGTAAAAGTGTCCGGGTTTGGTGCATGAAAGCCGGGCAGAAAAGCGCTGGCTGCCCGGGGAGCTCCAGAACACCGCCATCGTGTGGCGGCTAGGTGTAACCGCGACCACCCAGTAACAATCAATTAAGCTGCAGTTAACCGCAGCTACTGGGTGGTCAATTGCCGGCACACGCTTGTTAAGCCGCGGTTAACCACGGCTTCAGGGAGGTAGATGGAGGGCACACGCCAGCTTCTGGGTGGCCCATTAACAGCACCGGCCGGCTTCCCATGGCTCTGGGGAGGTTGAAAAACGGCTGTTTGTACCGAACGGCTGTGCAGAAAGGGAGAAATAAATCTTTCTGCACAGTAAAATTAACCCTTTAACTGCCGGTCCATAATCCAAAGGCAGCAGGCGGGCAACCAGGCTCCTCCAATGCAATGTGGCGAGATTGCTCTCGTCACAGGCCCTATTCAGATAAATGGCAATGCAGGTACAATCACACATTAAATAGGAGGAAAAATTACGTAATTTTTTTATCTGCAATTTAAATGCATGGTTGTAATACCATTTGAGCCGACATTGGGAGGAGCCAGCATATCCACCAATAACAGCTCATTACATTCTGTGGCCCTTTTAAGCATAATATTGCATTCCTAATAGACTTACTTCCATTATATACTGTTGCATAGAAATTTAGTCTGAAGCAATATAAGAGAGATTATTTTATTTTTTTTAGCTCAATTGGATAAAATAAAGATAAAAATAATCTATAACCCAAACTAATTATGCTAAATTTGACGCAACAATAATAGTATTTTCTGTGCTTGAGAGAAATATGAAGAAATTCAACATATCTTCAGGCAGAGAAGGGGTTAATGATCTGTAGAAAGCAAATGAAACTCAGAGGTAATTTCCATAAAATCTGCAGAAATCAGCAAGGGCTCTAGATCCAAGTGCATGCTTTTTTTTCAATCATCACACGAATATTCTTTCATAATAACCTTATCCCAGCCATGAATATAAAAGTGAAATAAGCCCACAGGAGATTTGCGCTCATCTGACTCTGCATTCCTATTATGTTTAATAATGGCACTGATTTCTTGAAAAATATCTTTATTTTTCCGCTCCGGATTGGCCTTTAGTATTAGGTAAACTTTACATTCTGAATGAGCGTAAAACAATTACCAGTCTTATTAACAAAATTAGCTGCAGTAAATTACCAGAAGGAAACTGATGCTATTTAGCTCCTAATTACATGTCACTTTTCTTCTCCAACCAAAAGGATATAGAGAAAATAATTAAATCTATTGATACTATGGGGAGAATTCCTATGGGCACCTGAATATTTTGAAGCTTGTTAGTTTTGTTTTTGTTATTTTAAAATTGTGCTTTCTCGACGATGCACAGAAAATTAACTACACAAATCCTTTCTATTTTAATGGATGTGTTCTTTGTCTAATTACACTTCAGCAATGTGAATGTTCTCTCATTTTTCACAACATGCCAAAGGTGGTAGAAATGTACAAGGCTATATATAGTATTGCTTAGATTTAATTTATGCATGTACAGCTAGTGACAGTTTATGAAAAGCAAACCGCAACTTGCAAGTGGGTAGTTAGAACAATATAACTACATGTAAAGTTCTTTTGGCTCTGCGGGCGACCAATGAAGTGCTACGTGACTCAGTCCAATTTATTGATTTCATTTGTGACATTATAAATAGCATGGAAGTGAAACACTGTCATTTTGCAGATAACATGCCATGCCGTTTATATTCTTAACAGCTAAGTTAGAGTGCATGAGCCAATTTAAAAATATTTGAGGTCTCGAAGGACTTCTCAAGAATGTGTCAGCTAGAATTCAATGCAGGAGGTTGTTATGCACTGATCCCAAAGGAAGACAGGAAGAGCTATCTGACACCAAGTAAAAGGCATCTGGGGAAATGCGAGCCCTTATTTTAGAAATGCGATATCAGAACAGGTTTCTTAAAGATCTTATAAAGAAAATATAGGAGAACCTGTGTTTTATATGCTCATATATAAAATCAAACATTATATCCCCCAATTGCATGCGCTAATAACACACGTTAAACTCTTTAAAGTGCACTATGTGTACTACACAAGCATGTAACAAGAAAAGAGTGGTAAGTAAAATGAATCTTATCTTTAAATTGTAATATACTCTCTCTAGATAGATAGATAGATATAGGTGTATATATATATATATATATATATATATAGAGAGAGAGAGAGAGAGAGAGAGAGAGAGAGAGAGAGAGAGAGAGTATATTACAATATATTGATAAAAAGATAAAATTCATTTTTAGGGGGCGGGGCCTGACCTGCAAGCTAGCTGGACATACTTTCTAGCAGCTCCTGCCAAACTAAGCTTGAACATAGCGAAATCAGCGAAAAACAGAGGCAAATTGCCCTAAATTCAGCACAGCTAGCACCTCTACTGAAAAAGACGCTGAGGGTCCCCCAAAATAACGATTCCTGCTGAACTTTTCCTGCTATTTGGACCTGCGGCCTACGGGAACTGTGCACCCGATGGCTGGGAGAGACTGCCGATCTCCCGCTCGAGAACGCACACCCCACAGCAGAACCACTGAAAACCCGCTGCCCCCCCTCCCCTTTGGACCGGTGGGGGATATCCCGGTCCCCGCTGGACACACACTCACCACATCACAAGTGGAAAGCCAGTGTCTTGCAATAAGTAAGGCAGCGTGGCTGAGCAAAAATGGCCACCGCGACTGAACCACAGCAAGCAGACGCAGAAAGCCAGGAGTGGGCGAGGAGCTTCGAGGCCAGATTCAATAAGATCTGCCAAAACTTCTGGGCCCGGGTGGCTGACCGTCCCCAAGCTCATGCAGCACCTGTCCTTACCCACCGACGACCGCAGAGTCTGATGACAGGAGCAGCGCCCCACTCAGAACCGCGACGGGGCAAAATACAGCTGAAACCCGCTGAACAAATTCCCGACACAGAGCTGAAGGCGAGGAAACGAAAGAAAGCACCTCAAACACGACACAGGCGACGGCGCCACGGTCCTACTGCATGTTGCGGCACCCCTAATTTGAAGATCAACATGAGACAACCCAAACCACATCACACACACGCCTGGACGGCCCATACACGTTGTGCTGGGGTAATACCCGGCAGAATACCTCGGGACAAGGCTCTGTATGCTGCTCAACAGGACACACGTGAAATGACTAAGCCACAGTACCCTTCCGCTGGGGACTGGGGGGGTACAGATAAGCGGGTCACCTGTGCCCACTCTACCTGGGTCCATGTGCTGAATATGTCTGGCATAGGCTGAGCTACTTACTAATGTAGGGCAGTTTGTTAGGTGCTGAGATACAGACCTTCTTATCATCAGTCCAGTTTAATACCTGTATGTAACACTGTACACAATCCTGATATACATGCTTAGCAGAACCTGCCTTTCTTAACCAAACCCTCCCCTGCATACACAGAATGTGTTTATAATTAGTTAATTTTTGACAAAATTAATTATTATCTAGCATAGTGGGCACTTTATATGACCTGATGATCACACCCAGTGGAATTCTCCTTACCATGGGAACAACCCCTCTCTTAAATATACCACATTCTCCCTGAATTTCTTCTCATGGTTATAATGATAATGTATAGCCTGTCTGGTTAACAAAAATTGTGCTATTGTTAATTGCCATGATATTGTTCACGCTGTATTCTCTTCCATTAGCTTGGAAGTGCTGCCGTGGCACAACAAGCTTGTTTTGTAAACCTAAGCACTGAGAAATAAAGAATTTAAAAAAAAAAATCATTTTTAAATAATATGCCAAACTATATATTATATATTATATATTCTATATATTCTCAAATGTACTGCTATATAGTATCTATATTTATTTAAAAAATGTATATATTTATATGCCTTTCCCTGTATTAATGGCCATGAACAATGTATTGCTCTTCACTCAACCTAGTGCCAGAAACTGGTTGAGTGTTTGAAAATCACTATCTGTGCACCAAATTAAATAATATTAAGGATTGTAGTAATTATGGTGGTAGATCAAAAGGACATAACTAATGCTGACTGCTGACATAACTAATTTCTCAAATAGACAGGTGTATAATATCTCCATAAGCCACATTTTATTTTCAATCATTTTTTTTATCAGGCGATTGTTACACATACAGATACATTAAATTGTTGAAAAGTGCCCAGACGACATGAGCAAAATATAAACAAAGCTTCAAAAGAACAGTACAGATTTACATAAAGGACCAAAGGCAGATCGCATATATTGACAACAAACAGACCTCAACTAATAAGTCATTCATGGACAATATCTACACAAGGCACATTTTATGTATAGTTTTCCTGGGTGAACACTCACTTGGGTTAAGAAAACCAAAACAAATTAAACTGATGTGGTAAATGGGACCACCTTAATTAATACAGAATTTGGTAATACCTAAACAGTTTTAGTGCATCAAGTGTGAGACAGTATGGCATCAATAATGACATGCAACCCATACATTCTATTTATAGGTCCTAAGGCATAATTTGCTGCCAAGCCAATCCATGGCATTCAAATGGCGCAGGTCACCAAAATTTTGGAGTCAATATTAAGGAAGACCAAATGTAATTCCCCTTGGGCTTTGATAATGAATTACTAGCCACCAGTTTTTGCCAGTTTCTGGTTTCTGTATGCCAGATAATACGTTCTTTATGTTATTAACTGTTCTGATTACTAACCCCAGATTGTCTGACCATTGTTTAGCTTTCTGATCCTGACTTATGATTGTCTATTGAATTTGTGCTCTTCTGTTATCATTTGACTTTGATAAATAATAAAACCAAAGCAAACCACTAAGTATTGCACATAATAATATTTTATCATATGATGAAATAAAAGAAGAATACATTAAAGTTAAAGTGCAAACATGCAAAAATAAAAAACATGTATGAAGTATGTACCATCTGCTGTATGCGAGAGCAGAGGAGGATCAAAGGGCTCAATCTTGTTCAAAATCCGTGCTCCAGCCGCCGACTTTCGAATATGATGTCTGATGTAATCAGCTAGCAAACCTGGTGTGTGATGTCATCATGATTACCGTCTACAGCCTGACGGGTATACTGAGTGCCAAAAAGGTCAGAACACTCGGCTCATATGCTGTTGCGCTATTGGATGCACTAGATTATAGAAAGAGTTTCTTTCTGTTTTAAGTGATAGCTATCTCCAGAAATTGGGTACTGCCTCCTGATTAATTTTGCCCCAAGGGCAAACAATTTGATTAATAAAGGGGAACATTAAGCTGCATATTGCACATTAATATACAATGCCTTCCAATTCAAATACATACAAATAATAACAAGTGGCATATAAAATGTACCAAAGGATAACAGATAAAATATATAATAGTAAGATACATATAAATAACATATTAATGCCACAGAAGAGAAAGTATCAAAACAATAGTAAATATAAACAAAATTGAATAGAAATACACAATTTTTTTTTTAAAAAAAATATATAAATAAAAATATCAAAAAATATATTGAAAAATGCATGGGGCCACATATATAATTTATTTTTAAAAAAACATAAATAATGAGTAATAAGTCATAGATTTATGTCCAGAGTGTTGAGATAAATGTTATTATTTATATTATTTATATATAATATTTGTATTCGGGGACATAAGCCGTAATAGTAAGATAATAATAACAAAACCGACATATGGGGTAGGCTTGTAATAAAAGAGGGCCTACCCAATAAATTGTAAAGAAGGGTAGAGGTGGGAGGGATGAACCTAGCGGTGACGGTTGTGATATGGAGTGGGCCTGAGATTTTATACACAACTACAGGCTTCACCATCTTATATGTAGGGGGGACATAAGCCGTAATAGTAAGAACAAAATAATAACAACAAAAGTGAGCATCAGTCGCTTGTGGTGTGCCAGAACCGATGTATGGGGTAGGCCTGTAAAGAGGGCAAAAAGTTTGATGTAAACAAATAAACTTTATTATACACATGTTACTGTCACGTATTCATCCGCACATAAAAATGTGGTTAATGGCATTTTCTGTCCTGACAGGATAAGTTGTGCCGAGCAACATTACTATCCTGACGTGGATGTGTATAAATTAAGTCTTCCTCAAACAAGCCATAAATATGTTGGCATATGATGGGGCCATATTTGTCCCCATCGCAGTGCCCTGTAGTTCTTTTGTATAGGAAATAGTTCTCATGTTGGACTATTCTCAACAGAGTTATTAAAAATACATACAATTGGTGGAACACACATCTGATGATTCTAGGAAATAAAACATAATGACATAGTATAATACTGTTTGGTTGAAATATATATTGTCCAAATAGAGCAATATTACTCACAAGCCCAGAGCCAAATCAACATATGGCTCTCATGGGAAGCGCGGTGGGACGCTTAATAGGATGTCCCCATCCTTCTTCTTGTTGCTCCTTATTGATCCTTAAGTGATGGTTGGTAAAAATCTCATCCTTCACCAACCATCACTTAAGGATCAATAAGGAGCAACAAGAATGGGGACATCCTATTAAGCGTCCCACCGCGCTTCCCATGAGAGCCATATGTTGATTTGGCTCTGGGCTTGTGAGTAATATTGCTCTATTTTGACAATATATATTTCAACCAAACAGTATTATACTATGTCATTATGTTTTATTTCCTAGAATCATCAGATGTGTGTTCCACCAATTGTATGTATTTTTTATATTTCTGTGTAAGTGGTATAAGGGGTTTCTACTTGGTGGTCTGTAGCTAATTCTTTGCTACCACACATATTTTACTACTGTATATTCACCTGTTTACTCTCTTGTATTCTCAACAGAGTGATATCAAACTTACGTTGTGCCTCATCAATCTCCAACCATATGCCATATGTCGCCCCACAGCTTGGACATCACCACCATCATAGTACACAAAAAAGTAACTTCCTGTAAATTATCAAAAGAACGCAATTAAGTAAAAAAATAATCTGTCTCCTTAATAAAGTACAGAGTGTCTACTACACATGGTTGTAGCAAGGAATCTAAAAAGATGCATACCGGTTGAAAAACAATTGGTCGACATGGAGGGTTAACAAACTTTTATATCTCTTGGGAATACATAAAATAGCAGAATGATGGTATTTTCTTTAATTAGACTTTTTGCAAGTTTTTATCACTCAAACCCAGTTTTGTTGATTCTTTTATTACTCTACTAATTTCCTGGGTGATCTCACCAATTGGATTCCCAGGCAGTCTGTAATAGGTTTGTGTGTTTGATATTGGTCTTTGAAATTCCATATCATATTTATATGTGTTCATGATGACCAAGGCTCTGCCTTTGTTGGTCAGCTTGATTGTCAGGGACACATCCTTGTAACATATTCATCCTCACCTTGCAACATCAATAAGTATTGCCTTGCCAACAAGTGCGGTAATGCCATTCATCAGCCATGCTTTAATATGTCTGACCTGCAGCATGATAATGGACACCGGCCGCTGTGGAGCTACACCAATTAGTAACCCCACGTCTGCCCACGACATGTATGACGTCGACGTGTGCATGACGTCACGCAAAAGACACGCACACACGTTCTGGGGTCAAAGGCCGGTTACGGCCAATTGGATCCACAATAGGGGTATTTAAGCTAATCTCTTTCTTTAGCTCATTGCCCTGTTGTGGTTTCCCTTAGTGGTTGTCCGAGAGTGTGTTCCTGTTAGTTTATTTCTGGTTATTGACTTTGGCCTCGTTTGACTTCCCTGTATTCTGGTATCCTTGACTTCTGGCTTTCCCTCATTCCCTCGTTGTGTCTATTTCTGTGTTCCTGTCCTTGGCAAGTAATCTGAATATTCTCTGGTACTTTAAGTCTGGCCATTCTAAGGCCCGTTAAGATGTTACCTATTAGTCCTTGGTGTGACACAGTTCTGCGTGCTGGATCAACTAGTAATCTTGACAATCTTTACACAATTCTCCCAAAGCTAGTTTCTCTGTCTTTGTAAGATTAAATCATTTATTCTGTTTGGTCCAATTTAATGTATTTATGTCTCTTTCAATAAGTTTAATATAAGCCTCCACTGAAATGTTGGTTTGTGGTGGGTTAAAATTGCTTATCTTCTTACATTTGGTTTTATCGACCGACCAGGTGCTTTCCATTGCAGAGACGGGTTATGGTAATAGACTACAACAAAAGCAAGCTTTTAATCTCAATGTTCTAAAAAAAATGATTTAATTCTGTGTCCAATGTCATGGTATGACAGGCACTCCCTTCATCCGAGAATCGTCAGTATTACAGGGTCTTAGTCAAGCTGTTCCCCCTACCATTGGGTAGCCCATGCACCTAAGTCCACCTGCATCAGCTGCACTGGCAGTAGTTTCACCGCTGTGTGAAGAAACTACCCTGTTTGGTTCATTAAATTGGATTTTTCTCGTTTGGTAGATAAAACTACCGAACACCGACCACCCCCTGGCGCATTAACTACAAAGGTAACCGCAGGATTAAGTGCACTCCCTGTATGGCCATCGTTCGTATAGCCGAACTCTACATGTTGGAGAAAATGGTGGCCATCTTGTTCGCATGAAAAGAGGCATGAGGACTTTGTCGATGAGTGTCTGGAACTAAAACTGGACATTCGACTTCCCGAACACTGGTCAACTTCGCGAATGCCTTCTTCTTTTCACCAACCAGCCAGGAGAGTGGTATTCAGTAGTTTTGTTCCCACGAATTCGGTGGACAAACACTACCTATGAGCCAGGGGAGCAGTTCGTGAATTTGTTCGGTTTTTAGACTCTCAGAAATAGACCGACTGCTACCTCTGAAACTGTGGAACAATTTTTGGGCATAGAACCATGTGCGCGTTTGGTCAAATTAAGACTAATTATTTACTAAAATTATGAAATTCCTGAACTCCTGAACCGATCTGGGTGATTTTAGGATATGTTGGTCACCCAGATCGGGGCTATTAGGGGATGTAACTTTTGCTGGGATTTTGTGTGTTTAAATGTACTTTGGGGGTTTTGTAAAAATATAGTTTTTTTTGTGCTTGGAGTTAATTGAGTTTAACCCCTTAGTGACCTCGAATGTATAAGGTATGTCCGACAAAAAAACAGTCCTTAAGGACTGCCGATGTACCTGATACATCCTGGTGTAATTAGAGCTCTGGAAGCGATCATAATCGGTCGAGGCACTCACTATATATACAAAATAAGGGATCGGTCTTGTTCTTTGGGGTAACTCTCTGGACTGAGCCTCCCCTCTGCAAAAAGGGGCCCCAGGGGCCATGTGACCACTCTAAAGGAGTTTCCTCCCCTCCAATGTTGCTCTACCTTGTCTATGCCAATAGAGATTCATATGCTAACTCTTTTTCAGACCGCACCAGATCCTCTAGATTTTCAAGAAATAATGCAAATAATAAAAATCAATATCTATAATTTAAAGAGTATTATTTATATTTATATTTAAATTTATCTTTTATCTTTATTTTGATTTTTATTTATTTTTGAGATATTTTTCACTTTTATTTTATATTTTCATTAATAATATTATTATTAGTAGTAGTATTTTCATTTTTTATTTAATATATATATATATATATATATATATATATATACATATATATATAATGTATTATTATTTTTTTTACTTACCTTTTTTCTATGTACCTTTTTATTTGATATGTATTATTTTTTAGATATATTATATACACTTTTTTTCAAACCACACATTTTGGTTATATTTGTCGTGCCATGATGCACAGCCTTTTCTATATCCCAAATTGTATGTGTACACACCAAACATTGGGTTTTGATGTTTGCATTTGGTTACTGTCTGCTGCCCGTCGCAAACCATCACCCGGAAGACTTTTATGCGTTCCAAGGTGGAACGCACGCCATGACTGAAGACATCATAGATGCACACGGAGTGTCGTCAAACCCAGAAGTAAAGACCCGCGATGAAGCAAATGCCGGTCCAGCTGCTGAGCATTAATCTTCAAGGCCACTGATATATAAGAAGACTCTCTTGGAGCATCTACATCGATCCCTGAGGAAGTCCCAATGGACAAAACACATAGGACTTGTGTATACTCTCTTTAATTCATATTTTATTTGTACATTTTACTGTGTATTTGCAACCCTGCATGTGGAAACTCTGGAGCTTCCTGCTATCCTTTGTAGTCCTGACACCATGCTGGTTGTGGAGATATGCCTTGTTTTATCTGATATCCTGTAAGTGCAATGTTGTGCAATAAATGTGTTATATTTTAATACCATCTGCACTATATATTTTTTCTTCTCTCTGCTACTCTGAGCCACTACACCCTGTTCCAAATTATTATGCAAATTATATTTTTCTCATTTACCCAAATAATTGATGTAAATAACAGTCAGCATAATTCTCATGTTATCAACTAGTAAGAGTACAAATCAACTTGTATTGAACAAACCTCCTAATAATAACAGTGTTTTTTTTTTAAACGATGCACTGTTCCAAATTATTACACACAGTAAGTTTCAAAACACTTTATAGGTTGTAAAGTACTGAAAATTGTCATTTGTTGTGTTTGCAGCATATTTACTGAAATCAAAAGCTATTTCAATCAAACTTATAACAACATTTTAACTTGTTAAACATTTTAACAGGTCTCTTGATAGTGTGATGATCACGCTTAGGTTTTCGTGAAATATCTAATGTTTTCATACCTCGTCCAAGGCATTGAACTATTTCACTCTTTTCGGCAGCAGAGAGATTAGTTTTCTTCCCATATTGCATGAAAATGGTGCTCTGCTTAATAATGGGGAACACCCTCCTTTAGTAGTTTATCCTTAAATTGGGCTCACCTGGCAATCTAATTATCACAGGTGTCCGAGATTGTTTTCAGTGATTAAAAGAGCCCTGAGACACAATGCCATCCATGAGTTAAACTGAAAAACAAAATATTTAATCTTTGTGACACTTAACCCCTTAAGGACCAGACTGTTTTTGCGATGTTGTACATTTGCGACCAGGCATCTTTTTACACTTTTGTGGTGTTTGTGTTTAGCTGTAATTTTCCGCTCTCTCATTTACTGTTCCCATACAAATTATATATTGTTTTTTTCAGGACAAAAGGGGCTTTCTTTACATACCATTATTTATATAATCTCATGTAATTTAATTTTTAAAAAATGAAAAAATATGATGAAAAATTTTAAAAAATACATGTTTTTTGACTTTTATGTGAAAAATCTTTTACTCATCTACAAAAGCGAATGGAAAAACTGCTAAATAGATTAAAAATGTTGTCCTGAGTTTAAAAATACCCAGTGTTTACATGCTTTTTGCTATTTTTTTTGAATATATGTGTGTGTGTGTGTGTGTGTGTGTGTATATACATATGTGTATTTGTATGTATATATATATATATATATATATATATATATATATATATATATATATATATATATATATGGATGTGTGTGTTTGCTCACACATACATGCATATATTCTGCAGTTTATCTTGTCCTGCATGCTAAGGCTAGTTGCTCCCTGCCCTGCTCATCACTGGTTTATTAACTTAAATGTTATTTAACATTCTGCTTATCTCTAAAGACTTTCTCTGTTATTTTTGCTTCCCCCCCTTATTTTATTGATACCCACCCAAATGTCTTGCTTGACCAATCCTCACCTCTTCTGTGCATCTCCATTCCATAGATTTTATTGCAGTCCTGTTTTGACCCTATCATCCCTGTCTTCCACAGTCAGAGTTTTAAAAGACCACTTCTAACAAACCTGAACAGTGCTCAGCAGAATGTTAAATAACATTTAAGTTAATAAACCAGTGATGAGCAGGGCAGGGAGCAACTTTACTTCCTTTGAAGTTCACACTGTACGCCTTTTTAAGCCCACTCCTTTAAGAATTGCCATCATCTATCGCCCCCCCGGTCACCCTAAACTATTTATTGAACACTTTTCCTCCTGGTTACCCCATTTTCTTTCCTCTAGCACTCCCTCTCTCATACTTGGGGACTTCAATATCCCTATCAACAAGCTCAACTGCCCTGATGCCTCCCGTCTGCTCTCTGTAACCTCCTCCTTTGGACTCACACAGATTTCCTCCTCCGCAACTCACACCGCAGGAAACACTCTTGACCTCATCTTCACCAATCTCTGTACCACCTCTGATCTCTCCACTGATCCATTTCCTTTGTCTGACCACCATCTGCTAACATTTAACATCTGCATACCTCATACCAAAATTTCAACACCATCAACTCTCCAACCTCGCAGAAACCTCAACTCCCTCGATCTCCAGCACTTCTCCACCACACTCCAAACACTCCTTTTACCCATCTCAAATCTCAACTGCCCTAACTCTGCAACCTCACTCTACAACTCCACTCTCTCCTCTCAACTTGACATCATGGCACCTCCTACAGTTAAACGCAGCAAGCGCCCCCAACTACAACCCTGGCACACTAAGCTGACCCGTTACCTCCAAAAATGTTCCAGAACTGCTGAACGCTGCTGGAGAAAGTCTCACTCTGCATCTGACTTTGTCCACTATAAATTTATACTGCGCTCCTACAGCATGGCTCTTTCCTCTGCAAAAGTAAACTACTTCAAAACCCTCATAAGCACACTGTCCCATCAACCCAAACACCTGTTTCACACTTTTGATGCTCTTCTTCGCCCTGTGACTACCCCTCCTTCCACCACCTTGTCCGCCACAAACTTTGCATCTCATTTCACTGAGAAGATCTCTACAATCAGGAAAGAGATCTCTAATCTCTCTCCTTCCCCTATCATTATATCACCCAACCCCACTCCCCCTGCCATCCTATGCACATTTGCACCTGCTACAGCACAAGAGGTTTCTGCACTGCTCCTGTCCTCCCGCCCCACCACCTGCTCTCTCGATCCTATTCCCTCGCATCTCATCCGCACTTTGTCTCCCTTTCTTGCTCTTCCTCTCGCTAGCATTTTCAATCTCTCCCTTTCCTCTGGCACATTTCCCTCACCCTTCAAACATGCAACCGTAACCCCGATTCTGAAAAAGCCCAACCTTGATCCCAACTCCCCATCCAACTACCGCCCTATCTCGCTACTCCCATTTGCCTCCAAGATCCTCGAGAGAGTTGTGTACGCCAGATTGACAGACTTTCTCGAATCCAACTCTCTGCTTGACCCCCTTCAGTCTGGATTCCGCGCTGGTCACTCTGTCGAAACTGCTGTGACCAAAGTATCCAACGACTTAATTGCTGCTAAATCTCACGGCCAATACTCTATCCTAATCCTCCTTGATCTTTCTGCCGCATTTGACACTGTTGATCATCAACAGCTTCTTCACATTCTTCGTAACTTTGGTCTACGGGATACTGCTCTCTCCTGGTGCTCCTCCTACCTCTCCCAGCGCTCTTTCAGTGTTTCTTTCTCTGGTTCTGCCTCTTCTCACCAACCCCTCTCTGTCGGCGTCCCCCAAGGATCTGTCCTCGGCCCCCTATTGTTCTCCATCTATACTGCCTCCCTTGGTAAACTCATCAGCTCCTTTGGTTTCCAATATCATTTATATGCAGATGACACGCAAATCTACCTGTCCTCCCCTGATCTCTCTCCGCCCACCTTGACTCGTGTTTCTGACTGCCTCTCTGCTATTTCCAACTGGATGGCTGCTCACTTCCTTAAACTCAACCAGTCCAAAACAGAACTTCTAGTTTTTCCTCCCTCAAGTGCTGCTACTCCTGTTGTCTCCATCCAAGTCAACGGCGCTACTATCACCTCTACCTCGCAGGCTCGCTGCCTAGGGGTTCTTTTCGATTCTGACCTCTCTTTTACTCCCCATGTCCAATCGATAGTCAAATCCTGTCGCTTCCAACTCAAGAACATAGCGCGCATCCGCCCATATCTAACGCCGGACGCGGCTAAGATATTGGTTCATGCTGTTGTTCTCTCTCGCCTCGACTACTGCAATCCCCTTCTGACCGGTCTTACATGTTCCCAGCTTGCACCGCTGCAATCTGTAATGAACGCGGCTGCGAGGCTTATTTTCCTGTCCGGTCGCACCTCCCACGCCTCCACGCTCTGTCAGTCCCTGCATTGGCTTCCAGTTAGATATAGGGCCCAATTCAAAATTCTGTCACTTGCTTACAAATCCCTACATAATGCTGCTCCAACATACCTATCCTCCCTCATACACAAGTATGTCCCGTCGAGACCCCTGCGCTCATCCCAAGACCTACGCCTATCCTCTGCCCGGATCCCCACCTCTGACGCTCGCCTTCAAGACTTCTCTAGGGCTGCACCTATTCTGTGGAACTCCCTTCCCTCCTCAATCAGACTTTCACCCAGCCTCCACTCCTTCAAAAAATCTTTGAAAACTCACTTCTTCGTTAAAGCGTATCAATTAAACTGTCAGCAGGCTTCTCATCCCCCACCCCATTACTCCTTTCCTGCAACTGTCAAAAATTACCTACCAAGCACTCAATAAACCCTTCTCTAACAAACTATTTAATTCCCCTACTTTAACCCGTTTGTGTCACTATACCCCACTCCCTCTAGCATGTAAGCTCATTGAGCAGGGCCCTCAACCCCCTCTGTTCCTGTACGTCCAGTGGTCTGATCTCAATTATGTGTCTGTTAGTCCACCCATTGTACAGCGCTACGGAATTTGTTGGCGCTATATAAATAATAAAATAATAATAATAATGTTATAGGGCTATAAGTACAAGTAGGATATTGCGGTTTCAAAACATAAATTTTTAAAATGTATCAATAGTGACACTATTATCTGTCATAAATCGCTTAATAACACCCCACATGTACATATTTTTTTTAAAGTAGACAACCCAGGGTATTCAATATGGGGTATGTCCAGACTTTTTTAGTAGCCACTTAGTCGCAAACACTGGCCAAAGTTAGCGTTCATATTTGTTTGTGTGTGAAAAAAAGTAAAAAACTAAATTGAACGCTAATTTTGGCCAGTGTTTGTGACTAAGTGGCTACTAAAAAAGACTGGACATACCCCATTTGCAATACCTTGGGTTGTCTTATTTTGCAAATGGTATGCCATCATGGGGGTAATTCTCATTCCTGGGCTACCATACGCTCTCAAAGACAACGTAACCAACCTGGCCATTTTCAATGTAAAAATATTTGACCCATATATTTGACCCTGTAACTTTCAAAAACGCTATAAAACCTGTACATGGGGGGTACTGTTATACTCAGGAGACTTTGCTGAACACAAATATTAGTGTTTCAAAACTGGAAAATGTATCACAACAATTATATCAACAGTAAAATTGCTGTTTGTGTGTGAAAAATGCAAAAAAGTAACTTTCACTGACAATATCATCGCTGTGATATGTTTTACTGTTTTGAATCACTAATATTTGTGTTCAGCAAAGTCTCCCGAGTAAAACAGTAGCCCCCATGTACAGGTTTTAGGGTGTCGTAGAACGTTACAGGGTAAAATACAGTGCTAGCAAATTAAATTCTCTGGACTTTCGGCCTGGGTTGGCAGGCAGGTCCCTTAAATTGCAATCAATATAATAACTTAATTATGTAAAAATATTACATAAATACGCATGTAGAATTTCAATATATATGCATATTTATATATTTGAAGTCTACGTGTATATTTATATAATTATTTATGTAATTTTGTATATGGACATATGAATAGTTCGTATTCTTTTTATTTATTTATATATACATAGATATATATACAATTTCATTCTAAGTGTATTTTGATATAAATATATATATATATTAATATCAAAATACAGTTAGAATAAAATTGCGTATATATATATATAATTTTTTTAAAAATTGTTATTATTTTTACATGTTTAATTTAATTTAAATTACTTATTATTTGTATTTTATAATAATATATATATATATACAATATATATAGTTATTATATATATATTATATATACGTGTGTAATTTAATTATAAGTGTATTTTTATATTAATATATGTACATATTAATATAAAAATACACTTAGCATGACATTATATATATGATATATAGACATATATTATATAGGTATAATATATGTCTATATATCATATATATATATACACATATATAATAATATTTTTTTTTTATTAACATTAACTTTATTTTATTTTTATGATTTTACAGTTGCAGGGAGACTGCCTGTCAGCACAGACAGTCCCCCTGCAGGCAGACACTAGGACACCTATTGTGACCATGTGGTCGCCCTGTTGAGCGATCACATGGCCACAGGGGTCCTAATCCGCCATGGGGAGACTGTCTGGGCTGCAGGCAGTCTCCCCACAACGGGAGCACCGCAGATCGCCGCCGGGGGAACGACGGCGATCGGGTAAGTACATTTTAAATTTAGGACGGTTTAGGACCGTCGTCGGTCGGCAAGGGAAAAATGCCGATGACGGTCCTGAACCGTCCTGCGTCCTTAAGGGGTTAAATAGAATTTGCATAATATTTTGGAACACGTGTAAGAAGACCATGCGTGAATATTTTTCATCTATTTCCCTGACCCTATTTATGGTAGAAATGCCAGAACGACTTTGCAATATTCCAAAGGTTAAAGTTCAGAGAGTACCATGCATCTTGCTTACCTTCTCTGGTTGGCTTATAACTGCAGCACTTTGCATAAAGCATTGGTGCTCAAGTTTCAAAAGTATGACATTTTACATCCTCCTTTGAAGTTGAAGAACATGTGTGTGCAGCAAGAGTACAGACAAACAGACCTAGGACAGGCTTCCTCCTTCTGAGAGAGCCCAAGTCATGTGTTGTGGTTTGAGAGATTGCGGTACATATATTTTTTACAAAAATATGAACGAGGCTGCATATAGATTGAAAATGGCTGCTGTCAATCTTTTTTGCGTTTTCTTTCATCCTGTTAGATATCAAGAACTGTGCCCTAAGGATCAACTATATATCCAATAAACCTCCACTGTAGAGGAGTTTAGAGAAGAATAAAATACACAAAAACATATGCTCATATGAGACATATTGGAGTAAATGGAAAGTATATATTATGTGCTTTATCATCTGAACAAAATGGGACACAGCTTTAGACTCTGGAATTGGAACATGGATAACATTTTATATTATTCATCTTGAATGTTAGTCACTTCATCTTTTTCAGACTGCCCCAGAACTGAATTCTAGAGAGACTTATGTTGCATGTTACATTACAGAACATAGTGAGTAGAGAGCACGTGAATACAACTCATTTATATGCTAAGAGCTCTGCAATTAATGCTCACATTCACCGTACATTGAGAAAGACATTAAATAAGAGCTCTTTTCACAATTAATTTCAATCTAATTTACCTATGTATAGAAGCAAATTATCTTTAGAATTTTATATTCAGAAATGACAGTAAAACTCATAATGTGGCTTAAAGAATTGTATGGCTGTTAAAAATTGTGTCTTCTGCCATGTTGTCATTACAAGAACAAAATCCAACGATGCTGCAAAATACACTGAAAACATACTATTTCAATAGAGTAATTGTGTAACTGTCCACTCAACTCTATAAATAATAAAAAATGACAAATCCCATTATAGATACGTTAAAAAAAAGTGAAACATTTCTTCCCAGAGCTAAAAGGATAGAAAATGCAGCTCTTCTCACATCTAAGAAAACTGTTCACTAGATTTCCTCTTCTTCACATATTCACTTTTTGCTTCAGCATGTGCCTATAAGTAGCTGCAATTCACACATACAGGTCAATTTATACTGTTATATCACTAATTCTTCTCATTAAGTGCATGATTTTTTTTTTCTAACTCTTAAATTTAAAGTAATACAATGGGGTTTTTGTCCATTTCAAATATTCATATTTCATAAGCATAAAAATAATCATGTCAATGGGGCAGCTGGCGTCTGAGCTGCATGGACATGCTGTAATCTCTCTCCGAGACAGCTTTCCACTAAATCCAACTACATCGGGATAAAAACCCAAAATGGGACACCCCAAGAATTCTTTTGCCTCACAGCAAGCATCTGGGAAGCATCCTCCAGGCAAATCTGGAGCCCTGATGAGATTCTTTTGTGATAATGTGGACCATCAACAAGGTGCCAAGGCCTCAACATGACGCCCAAGTCATCTCAAGATGGCTTGGCACCCTCCAGCCCGGAGGGGTCTGCAGACTCGGTATATACCACAGACCTGGAGATCAGGGATGCTTTACAAAACCTACCCTCCAAAAGCGACATTGCTAATATGCTGGGGAAGCTGGAAGTTTCATTCCAAATGAAAATGGAGGCCATTGGCACAATCTGACGTTTTTCCCAGGCTTACCTCGTCTCCAGGATACAATGCACAATAGATGACATCGACAACCGCGTCCACCGCAACAACTTGCGGATCAAAGGCCTCCTGGAAGCAGATCAGGTAGACCTCCACTCGCAGTTAAAGGGACACTCCAGGCACCCAGACCACTTCTGCCCATTGGAGTGGTCTGGGTGCCAACTCCCACTACTCTTAACCCTGCAACTGTAATTATCGCAGTTTTTTTATAAACTGCAATAATTACCTTGCAGGGTTAACTCCACATCTAGTGGCTGTCTACTAGACAGCCACTAGAGGGCACTTCCTGGATCATAGCACAGGGGAGGATCTCCAGCGGCGCTTATTTCCCCATAGGAAAGCATTGAAATGCATTTTCAATGCTTTCCTATGGGGAGCGCTAATGCGCAGGCGCATTAGGTCTACCCGACCGGTGGGCGGGATCAGTATCGCCCACCTTCCGACGCAATCACTAGAAGGAGTGGCGGCGGAGGAAGAAGTAGCGACGTGGGACATGTCGTTGCCTCTGGTAAGTTACAGAAGATTGGAATACCTCCTTACAGAACTGTCACATTACACGTTGACCACCTTTTTAATACAACAGGACTCTCAAACATGGAATTAGGCTTGTTTCCACAACACCATCCCTCTAATACCGGATGATTTACATCCTCCCTGTACCAGACATTCCAGCCCGACTGGTCTCTTTCCATCACAGCTAGCCGCTGGTGGGCAGGGGACTGCTGACTGTGGGACATTGCAATACCCACATGGACTGGGATCTCTTTCCCTTGCAGATTGGAGAATGGCAGACAGTATGGGCTAACTGGGGGAAGCCAGAAAGACACCACAGATGCATTTCAACAATGCCGCAGGAGATAGTAAGGGTATATGGAGCTAATGATGTTTTTTTTCACTGTCTAATGCCGTTCTATTCTACACCTGCAAACTGTACCCACTTTCAAGTTCTCCTCTTGGTTCACCCTCTTGATCCAAAGATACCCCTTTTTTATTATTATTATCGCCATTTATATAGCGGCAACAGATTCCGTAGCGCTTTACAA
This sequence comes from Pelobates fuscus, assembly GCF_036172605.1. Classification (NCBI taxonomy): domain Eukaryota; kingdom Metazoa; phylum Chordata; class Amphibia; order Anura; family Pelobatidae; genus Pelobates; species Pelobates fuscus. The sequence continues at coordinate 237,833,773 of NC_086319.1, read as the reverse complement.
AATTATTAGAGGGGGGATTTTACTATAACTAGGACATTTACAAGAAAACTTACAGGAACGATAGGTTGAAGAGGGCCCTGCTCAAACGAGGTCACAATCTATAGGAGGTGGGGTATAAAGCACATTAGGACAGGAAATAGCAATCAAATAAGGTTGGTGTGAAGCAGAGCTGGAGGAGAGAGTAGAATGCTGCCCTTTAGGAGTGAGCAAGAGACAGGTACCTTAGGTAGAGGTGAGGTAGAGGTTAGTCTGGGAGGCCATAAGCTTTCCTAAAGAAATGGGTTTTAAGGCACTTCTTAAATGATTGAAGACTAGGAGAGAGTCTGATGGCGGTAGGCAGGATATTCCAGGGGAAGGTAGCTGCCCGCAAGAAGTCCTGCAAGGTCACGGGCAGAGCGTAGAGACCGAGAAGGGGCATACCTATGGATCTGTGAGGAGATATAAGAAGGGCTAGAATTGTTCAGTGCTTTATAGGTATGGGTTATCACTTTGAATTGACTCCTATAGCACACAGAAAGCCAATATAAGGACTGACAGAGGGGTGAGGTGTGAGAGGACTGACTAGAGAGGAAAATCAGTCTGGCGGCAGCATTCATTACAGACTGTAGCGGGGCAGTACTGCAATAGTCCATGCGAGAGATTAGAAGAGCATGAACAAGCTCTTTAGTAGCATCTTGTGTAAGAAAGGGGCGGATGCGGGCGATGTTTTTAAGGTGGACTTGGCATGATTTGGCAACAGAACAGATGTGAGGCTCAAAGGTGAGGCCAGAATCAAAAGTAACACCAGAGGTGTTACACCAGAGGTAGATCTTTCTGAAGATACCTTAAGACTATAGAGAACTTCACGGAGGGTTTACTAGTGTTAGGGGGCGAAATTAATCTATCCTTAGATACACGAATGGGCACCACTGTGGAGGGTACAATGTACCAAACTTCAGCTGGCAGTAGATTTAACCAATTGCTCGACCACACTCAATTATGTGATAGTTAGTGAATCATCACCCCTAACGCCAGTGACTACTCGTACTATTCCACTTCCAATAAAACCTACTCAAGAATAGACATGATCTTTATCCCTCATAGGTTCATGCAAATGATAGAGGACTGCCGATATGGACCTATTACTTGGTCGGACTACATGTCCCTGTCTCTTGTCGTTCTAATCCCACCCCTCCCTCTCAAATCCTTGCAATGGAAACTGAATGACCTTTCCCATAACGATCCTAGCTTGGTCTCGTAGGTATCGAATGCGCTACGATGTTATTTCAATGAAAACTCGAAATTTCTCGCGGCATACCGGACATACTTTCGGTTTTTCACACATTTTATTCCAAATTATGCAACCTTAGAATCGAACCCCCAAGCAGTGAGGACATTGAGCATTTTCTTGCCTCTAGATCACCCAAAAAACACCAAACAATATAGAACAGGCTCACCTATATCGACAGCGGAGTTCAAGGCGGTGGTTAAGAACTTGCCATTGAGGAAAAGCCCAGGCCCAGGAGGCTTCACTGCCAAATATTACAAGCTCTTTTCTAGTATCCTAGCTAAACCATTTACAGAGGCTTTTAAGCCTCTTTCACTAAACCCCACACTCCCCCACACAGCGTTGGAGGTGCACATTACACTCATTCCCAAGCCCGGAAAAGATTCACTATGTTGTGGTAGCTATAGACCAATTTCATTAATTAATGCTGACCTGAAAATGTTTAAAAAAATTTTGGCTAACCATCTTCGCCCACTACTCCAAAGTCTAATCCACCCTAATCAATCGGGCTTTGTCCCAGGTAGAGAGGCCAAGAATAACACCACTAAACTGCTGAACCTTATCCACATAGCCAAACTGCAACAACATCAAAGCCTACTCCTCTCCATAGACGCAGAAAAGGCCTTTGACAGGGTGGATTGGTTGCTCCTACTAAACACTCTTCGAGCCTTGGGCTTCGGTCCGACATGGATGCACTGGATTGTGGCTTTGTACTCCAACCCCAGTGCCAAAATAAGAATAAATGGTCAATTATCAGAGTCTGTCAACATTAGATAACCCCCAAATTTGGGGAGTGAGGGTGGGGGATCAGGACTTTAAAATAGCCGCGTGTGCCGTATCTCCTATTTTCTATCTCAGAGCCGGCATCATCGATGTCCGCCATAGTGAAGGAGCTAGACCTGTATAAGGGTATCTCCAACTTTCAAGTGAGCTTTGCGAAAAGCGAGATGCTGCCACTGACTATACACCCGCACACAAGGCTGGCTATAAGGGAAGAATTCAGTTTCCCCTGGGCTGACACAGCAGTCAAGTATTTAGGGGTCAATCTACCACACTATTTGTCCAACCTATAAGAACTAAATTTCCCCCTTTTGTTTAAAGCTGTAACTGCTGACCTGACGAGGTGGAACAAACCCCTATTGAGTTTGCTCAGCCGCACAAATATAGTAAAAATGAACACCCTACCTAAGATATTACATAAAACACAAATACATAACAAATTGGGAAGATGAACTTCAGATATCGCTAACCACAGAGGAACAAAAGCGATTGTTCCGAACTATGTTCCACTCTTCCATCAGCAATGCCACACACGAACACAACTATAAAAGAATCTCAAGATGGCACTTTATTCCATCGCACGTACACCATTTATTTCCAATTTCTACCGACAAATGTTGGAGATGCCCGCAACAGACAGGCACCCCAGGCCACATATGGTGGCTATGCCCAGAAATACAAATTTTCTTGGAAGAGAGTGATACACATGATTCAAACAATCACGAGGGTTAGTCTCCCAATCTTCCCAAAGTTATCACTCTACCTAAGTGCAAGGGAATTCTTATCTACCACCTCCTGACAGCTGCTAACATGTTAATTCCCCTAAATTTGAAGAAACCAATCATACCCTCGATCTGAGATTTGATACAAAGGGTGGAAAGCATAAGACTAATGGAAGAAATCCATCTTTTGCTTGCTCGTACATAATCACACTACACTGACAGTTTTATGAATACATACAATGAAAGATGAGAGAGGCCTACTCCCCTACTACACTACAGCCAGACAAAGGGAAACAGCTCACTCTCATATAAGGCCCCTGACCCAACAAAAGGGATGACCTGGCACCCTGTATCTCCCATAGCAGAGACGGAAAGGTGCTCACACCCTGGCAAGACATATTAGAGCACAGGTACATGTACGGCATGGACACACAGGTTCAAGTTTCACCAGAAAGGGTACATCTTCATGACCCTCAAGAGACAAACAGTGCATAGGAATACTTTCAATGGTTAAAGATAAGTTACACGCCCCACAGCTGAATTGATACTAGTTTATAGAATCACGAATACTCCAGATTTGTACCAAAATGTTTATGTTTTGTATCTGTAATGTGCTTTCTTCTATGACAAATGTTCAGTTTACGTATAAATGCTATGCTAACATAGATACAAAGATATTATCTGTTCAATTGTACCAGTGTTGCATGTCTTGTCACATTTCCTATATTGAACTGTTATTTTAATTATGAAAAAACAAAAAATATTAAATGAAAAAAAATTAAAATTAAAAAAAAAAATAATCATGTTAGATTGTCGGCTGGACATCCAGACCCTCAGGGACAACATCCAAGGCCTTGGAGACCGCGTGGGCCACGTGAAAGTACAGTGCGATCAGCTCTGATTGGCACACAACCAAGCAGGAGACACCCTGACATGGCATGAGGACATCCTTCGAGGTATGGCGTTCCATGTGGCAGATTTAGATAATGGGGGGGGGGGAGGTCATCCTAGAGGAGATTTTTAATGGCCTGCTGAATAGGGAACTCACCTCTACACCTTGTTAGAGCACACCGCGCTTTACGCCTGAACGGACCCCCAGATGCACCACCAAGAGACGTCATATGCAGCCTGGAGGTGTTCACCAAAAAGGAGTCTATCCTCAAGGCCGCAAGGGAGACGGAAGTTCTGCACTACAGGCATTACGAGCTCCAGTTATACCCTGATCTCTCCCCAGTTGCAATATAGGAGACTGCTCAGGCCCATGACCCGTGCACTACAGGCAGCAGGGACAAGTTACCGTTGGCTTTTCCAATCTGGCCTGTCGGTGACTACACCAGGGGGACCTGTGGTGGTGCGCACCCACGTGGACTTCATACATTTGGGGACCCTCATATCCATCTCCCTGCTGAACATGAGGTGGCCTGAGCCCTCAGATTTCTACCTGCCTGACACGCTTTGACCACCAGCCTTGACCCAGAGAATTGCACAACACTCCTCCCCCTTTCCCCTCTTTTTCCCCCTCCCTTCTCTCCCCCCCCTTCTTTCCTTTACCCACCCTTTTCCCCACCTCCCTTCTCTTCCCCCGCCCTTTCTTTCCCCCCTCCCTTTCTTCTCCCTTTGCCCTCCCTTTCTTTCCCCTCTCCCACCCTTCCTTCACTCCACATATCCCCCCACTCTCCTTGCCCCCTTCCTTCTCTCCCCCTTCCCTTCTCTCCCCCTTTCCTTCTCTCCCCCTTCCCCCCTCCTCTCTTCTCCTCCCTCCTTTCCCCCCATCCCTCCCCTCCTCTCTCCCTTCTAACCCCCTCTTCTTCTCTCTCTTCTCATCCTCCTCCTCCCCCTCCCCCTCTCTTCCCTACTCCTTCACCCCTCACTCTCCTACCCACTCTCTCCCTCCCCCTTCCCCTCCCCCTTCCTCCTCTTACTCTCCTTCTTTCCCCCCTCTCCTCCCCTCCCTTCTCTCCTCTTTCCTCCTTTCCCCTCTCCCCCTCTCTTCTCTCCCACCTTCCCTCCTCTCCCCCCTCCTCCTCTCCTCCCCCTTCCCTCTGTCCCCCTCCCCTCTCCCTTCCCTCTTTCCTTCTCACCCCTTCTCTCCCCTCTCCCTTATCTTCCCCCTCCCTCCCCCTCCCTTTCTTGCACCTCTACCACCCTCCTATCTCTCCACACTTCCCCCCACTCCCACTCCCCCCTCTTTCCTTCTCCCTTCCTCTTCCCTTCTCTCCCCGTCCTCTTCTCCCCTCACTTATTTCCCCCTTCCTCTCCCCTCTCTTCTCTACCCCTCCCTTCTCTCCCTCTCCCCCTCCCTCTTCCCATCTCCCTTCTTCCACCTCTCTTCCCTATGCCCTCTATCTTCTCTCTCCCTCACCCTCCCTCCTCTTACCCCTCCCTTCTTCTGGGAGGCCCATAGGTGCATTATTCGGATATTCTTCTTGGCAAGGTGGCACCACGCTGAAGAAAAACTGTGAGACTACGATCAGAGACCTCACAGATAAAATCCAGGCCTTTGAAACTCGACACAAAACTGCCCACAACCTATACATATCAAGAGCTAGCAGAAGTGAGAGGGCAACTATCCTCTCTCCTCCGACAACGCCACCAATGCTCTCTTCAGCACACTAAAGCATTCTTCTACATAAATAGTGATTAATGCTGCAAACTTCTTGCCGCACTTATAAATAAAAAAAAGAATAAGATGTATATTACCGGCTTACGCGACACCCAGGGCCAACCACATAAGATGCCAACACGCACGCAACTACTTCAAAAACCTGTACTCAAAGAACTTGCCTGAAGGCACACCCCAGACCACCGACACCATATGAACTTACCTGGCTGATAATCTGCACATAGTGATGTCCCGAACGGTTCACTGGCGAATAGTTCCTGGCGAACATAGTGTGTTCGCGTTCGCCACGGACGGCGAACATATGCGATGTTCGGTCCGCCCCCTATTCATCATCATTGGGTAAACTTTGACCCTGTACCTCACAGTCAGCAGACACATTCCAGACAATCAGTAGCAGACCCTCCCTCCCAGACCCTCCCCCCTCCTAGACAGCATAGAATTTAGATTAATTCTGAAGCTGCATTAATTTTATTTATTTTGGGAATTTTTTTATTTATTTTTTTGTGTTTGTGTTTATTATACATTATCCTCCATAGCCAGTAACCTGTGTTTATTATACATTATCCCCCATAGCCAGTAACCTGTGTTTATTATACATTATCCCCCCATAGCCAGTAACCTGTGTTTATTATACATTATCCCCCCCATAGCCAGTAACCTGTGTTTATTATACATTATCCTTCCATAGCCAGTAACCTGTGTTTATTATACATTATTCCCCATAGCCAGTAACCTGTGCTTATTATACATTATCCTCCCATAGCCAGTAACCTGTGTTTATTATACATTATCCTCCATAGCCAGTAACCTGTGTTTATTATACATTATCCTCCCATAGCCAGTAACCTGTGTTTATTATACATTATCCCCCCCCATAGCCAGTAACCTGTGTTTATTATACATTATCCTCCCATAGCCAGTATCCTGTGTTTATTATACACTACCCCCCCACAAACAGTAACCTGTGTTTATTATACATTATCCCCCCACAACCAGTAACCTGGGCTTATTATACATTATCCTCCCCATAGCCAGTAACCTGTGTTTATCATACATTATCACCCCATAGCCAGTAACCTGTGCTTATTATACATTATCTCCCCTATAGCCAGTAACCTGTGTTTATTATACATTATCCTCCCAAAGCCAGTAACCTGTGTTTATTATACATTATCTCCCCCATAGCCACTAACCTGTGTTTATTATACATTATCCCCCCACAACCAGTAACCTGCGTTTATTATACATTATCCCCCATAGCCAGTAACCTGTGTTTATTATACATTATGCTCCCCATAGCCAGTAACCTGTGTTTATTATACATTATCCCCATAGCCATTAATCTGTGTTTATTATACATTATCCTCCCATAGCCAGTAACCTGTGTTTATTATACAATATCCCTCCATAGCCAGTAACCTGTGTTTATTATACATTATCCCCCCATAGCCAGTAACCTGTGTTTATTATACATTATCCCTCCCATAGCCAGTAACCTGTGTTTATTATACATTGTCCCCCATAGTCCGTAACCTGTGTTTATTATACATTATCCCCCCACAACCAGTAACCTGTGTTTATTATACATTATCCCTCCATAGCCAGTAACCTGTGTTTATTATACATTATCCCTCCATTAGCCAGTAACCTGTGTTTATTATACATTATCCTCCCATAGCCAGTAACCTGTGTTTATTATACATTATCCCCCATAGCCAGTAACCTGTGTTTATTATACATTATCCCCCCCATAGCCAGTAACCTGTGTTTATTATACATTATCCCCCATAGTCATTTATTGTTGGACCTAGGCAGCATGATGTCTTAGGCCGGCCCAGAGAGTGATTGAGTGAGTGAGTGAGTGAATAATATAATATATGTGTTCAGAAACATATTAGTCATATATGTAAATCGGGTTCATGCAAATAGGGTGAAAAGGTATTAAAGAAAAACACACTTATTGCATCAAATTTACAAAGCCAAACTTTTAAAAGCTTTCCTCATTTCTTTCTCGGGATGTGGAATATATCGGTTGTAGACTGAGGATTTCCATCTGCCCAATCTTTTAATAATATGCACTGGAGTGTCAGTGTTGAAGGAGACCGAAGCTGCCCCTATTCTAAATGAAAGACCCGAGACATGGATACAACCCAATCTTAGGAGTAGTGTTCTGATGTAGAAGATTAATTTAGCCGTAGTCAGAGGGATTCAGTGAGAGTAGTGGTGAAATGTGTGTGGCATGACTGAGTGTGGGTAAGTAAGAGTCAAGTATTTGAACTGGGCACTAATTCTAGGTGGGATAAAGTGCTATAGCGGATGGATGAGTAGTTTGGTTCGTTTAAGAGGTTTGTAGAGAAAGTATATAGTGATCATGATTTTTAGCGATTCGAGGTGCTGGAAGCTCCACTGACTATAGAGGAATTAGCACTGGCCATTAAGTCGTCAAAATTGGACAAGAGAAAAATTGGCCCTGATGAACGGATGATAAAATATTATAAACTGTTCTCACATGTTCTATCTCCACATTTCCTGTCCGCCTACAACTCATTGACCCAGGGACAGAAGCTTACCTCCCAGATGTTCGAGGCAAACATAAGCCTGATACCTAAGGAGGGAAAGGACAAGGAGCACTGCACCAACTACCGGCCAATCTCCCTATTGAACTGCGACATAAAGCTTTTCAATAAGATCTTGGCATCCAGTCTGAAACCATACCTGCCATCCCTTGTTAAACCAGACCAAGTGGGGTTCATACCGCACAGAGAGGCGAGGGACAACACCGCTAGGACCCTGTCCCTTATTCACCACACTTAGCAGATAAACAAAGTCCTTCTCTTGCTTTCGAACTGATGCGGAGAAGGCCTTTGACAGACTAAGCTGGGATTTCCTGTTCAGCAGGCTCCTAGCTCTGGGGATGGGATCGAATATATATAAATGAATTAAAGCACTGTATGGCGACCCATCGGCGAAAGTCTGCATTAACGGAGCTTACTCTGAGGCATTCCACATCCATAACGGGACCAGACAAGGCTGCCCACTTTCACCTCTGCTATTTGTTTTGGCCCTGGAACCATTCTTGCAGGCAATCAGGAGAAACCCAGATATCAGAGGACTCGTGACAGGAGACTCGACACACAAGGTGGCCGCGTATGCAGATGACCTGATTTTCTTTGTCTCCCTGCATGAGACAAAATACCAGAAATACCGGTAGCCAGAAGGCGGATGATGTATGTTACGGGACCTGCGTGTCTCTTCTTTTCCAATATGTTACCAGACCTGCATGTCTGTATATTTTGCATTTAAAGTTAAGTATCTTACTACATAGGTTATGTGCGAGACCTGCGAGTCTCAATCTCTCGCCACAATATATGATTATACGATAAACCAATAAAAATTATATTTACAAACTCAAAATCACTATATTTGCACTTTTGAGCTCTGGTGGGGGCTTTTTCCTTACCAGTTGTAGTGAGTGATTTATATCTATTTTAGTGTTTTTACATTCCCTTATCTTTGTTGATAAAGAGGATTCATTTATTTTATCCTTTGGTTCTTCATAATTTGCTAATTTGCATTGTGCAAACCACACAAACTCAGTGATTTGACGCACTCACACATATACTCTCACATACACTCACAAATTAATTTTATGTGTAGTGTTTTTTTTTGTGTGTTTTGAGTCCCACCTAACCTCTCTCTATCTTTGGGAAAGCTGGTGGGGTCCAGTGGGTCCTTTCTCTGGAGTTTAATCTGGGGGTGCTTGAATCTTAGTGTTATTTTTCGTTCCTCACTTGCACGCAGTTTAGTTATGCCTCGGACGGAGTGACACCATATCCCGGCTCTCTGCATTACCACAGAGGGTGCGCGAAGGAACAGTGAGGAAGAGCAGGAGCATCTGCACTCCCTCACCACTCATGTTTAGCTCTCATGCAGGAGTAGTAGCACAGATAAAAGATGCATCAGCACAGGTTGACAGGGTAGCCGAATCTGGAGTGACAGCACGGCCTCAGCTGCAATCCCTACAGTTCCGTTATAAGTCAACTGATTCTGTCATATTGTACACATTGCCATTTTACATTTTATGCTATATATTGCATTATGTACAACAAGCATTCATTTTATTGCTGCTGATTGTGTTGTACGTCATGCAGGGTTATTCACCAAAGTGCAAATTGTCAGGAATTTAATTCAAATTTAAGCCCAAAAAAGCCTAGCTATGCTTTCATTTTATCTATTTTGATCATAATTTGGAAATTCACTTTCAATTCCTGACAACTATCACTTTAGTAAATGACCCTTTGGAGGTTTAAGTAAATTGTGTTTCACTTGTATTTATTTCAAATTCTCCTATATCATATTTCAGGCCTGGAGCACAGAATAGAGGTTATAACCATTTTTTTGTTATATTTTTTTTTTCTATCGTTGTGAGCACTGGTCAAAGGTTTGCAAACAAATTTATATCTGGACATGGCATAGTCAGTGGTCCATGTCACTGACGTGCAGTCAGGGGAAGCAGGTGAGGCAAAGTCTCACATGATGAAATGAAAAAAAATACCTGTAGCACAAGCCAAGCTGTTAAAATAGTAACAGGTATGCCCTGCATCCCTTCTGACAGGTTGTGCAGAGGGGAGGCTGAGCTTGTCATTGCCTCTCTGTGTGTTTGAGGCACTGAGCTCAGGACGGCGGACCAATAGAATAGCACCATTGGTCTAAGGCATCCAAAAACGTTGTAGGGGAAGCAACTGTCTCTCAGTGACAGTCACAGGAAGAGGTCATGTCCTACAAGCAAACCTACTGGGCAGGTAGAAAGCCTGTGTGTTAAAAGATGCCTCCTTTTTGTTACTGTCAGTGAGAGGCAGCTATCGTATCTGACTCCGCTGCACCAAGGCAGTGCTCATCTGATACTGAATAAAGAGGGACCTAGCACCCCCTTATGGGTCACCTAATAAAATAATTAACTGAGCATTGTGTTCTCCTAGGCTAAAGTATTGTACATCCGGCAATATGCCAATATGTCTCTTATAGCAAAGGTATGGTTATCCACAATACAAAGTAGTAGAGGATCCAATACGCAAAGTAAACAAGTAATGTTTATAATTATGCATGCATTAATACTTAACTTGATCATTATTTTTCGAGCAACTTAACCATTCTTCATAATAATTAATGGCTGAATGCAGAATTAATTGAGGAAACAAAGACCACCCCTCCAACTCTTTATTATTTTATTCATTATATCACCACACCATGGGGGTAAGGATAAGGGGACAGTAGTTAATCTATTTTATGATGATGAGCAGCCACTGGCTACTCACTGTTTGACAGACATGTCCTACCCCTGGCATGGTGGGTTGGGGCATTACATAGGTTTTAATAACAGATGAAAGAACAAGATTAATTAAGAAAAAGTTTTATTTTCTTTTTGTACTATGAGATACTTTGTATAGGGAGTGCAACGTGTCACTGCTTGCCTCTCTTCCATCTCTGACTGGATGTCGTCACGCTTTCTCAAACTTAACCTCTCTAAAACTGAACTCCTTGTCTTTCCTCCTCCTAATACTGATCCTCCTCTCTCACTCTCCCTTCAAGTCAGTGATATCCACATAAGTCCATCCCTACAAGTGCGCTGTCTTGGCGTCATACTTGACTCTGGTCTCACCTTTGAGTCTCACATCCAGTTTGTTGCCAAGTCCTGTAGGTTCCAACTCAAAAACATAGCCCGCATCCGCCCCTTTCTTACGCAAGATGCTACCAAGGAGCTTGTCCATGCTCTAGTAATTTCCCGCATGGATTACTGTAACCCTCTCCTGATTGGTCTCCCCAAAAGCCGTACTGCCCCGCTACAGTCTGTAATGAATGCTGCAGCTAGACTGATTTTCCTATCCAGTCGGTCCTCTCACACCTCGCCCCTCTGCCAGTCCTTACATTGGCTCCCTGTATCCTATAGGAGTCAATTCAAAGTGCTAACCCATACATTTAAAGCACTGAACAATTCCAGCCCCTCTTATATCTCTTCACTGATCCAGAGGTATGCCCCTCCTCGTACCCTCCGCTCTGCCCGCGACCACCTCCTGACCGCTGCTCGCACCCGTACGGCCAACTCACGCTTGCAGGACTTCTCACGGGCGGCTCCTCTCCTATGGAATAACTTGCCTACTGCCATCAGACTCTCCCCTAGTCTTCAATCATTTAAGAAGGGCCTTAAATCCCATCTCTTCAGGAAAGCGTATGGCCTCCCAGAGTAATCTCTCCCTTACATACCTGTCCCTATGGGATAGTGCTTTGCTCTCTCCTCCAGCTCTGCTTCACTCCTACTTGATATTTCCTATCCTAATGTTTCTAATACCCCACTTCCTATAGACTGTAAGCTCATTTGAGCAGGGTCCTCTTCAACCTATTATTCCTGTAAGTTTTCTTGTAATTGTCTTATTTATTGTTACATCCCCCCCTCTCAAAATATTGTAAAGTGCTACGGAATCTGTTGGCGCTATATAAATGGCAATAATAATAATAATAATAATATTATAAATTAAGGGTAGGCAACCTTCGGCACTCCAGATGTAGTGGACTACATTTCTCATGATGCTCTTTGAGCCCTAAAGCATCATGAGAGATCTGGAGTGCTGAAGGTTACCTTCTTCTGCTGTAGATACATAGCTCGGAGCTCCCTAAGTGCAGCTGCAAGATGCAGTCACAGATGGTGGAATTTCTTTAGTCCAATAGAACATTTTATAAATTGTGCGAATTTCATCCAAACCGAACAGTCTAATGGCTGACAATCAGTTCAGACGAACAATAATGTATTTTTTTTCTAAATGCATTATGAAAAAACGTTTTTTCTGTCATGTCTAAGTCTAATTAACACTTCTAGTAACACAACTGCTTTACACTTCGGTATCCCACACTTACTTATTGAACATTTTATAGATGCCAGAAATGCTGCTCTCTATTTATAGAGTAACCCACAGTTATTAAAACGAACAACAGATAGGTTGAAGAACAAGAAATTAAATATCAAATAGCTAAAACATTACGTAAATAAACCTTTTAAGAATGTGCAGCAATTTCCATGTCTATATCTTTGATTTCCATTTTTTTTTTTAATTTTCCAACAATGATAATCACCTTTCCTTCCATTTAGATATACACTAACAAGATTGAGATTAATGTTTTGTAAAAAGAAAAAAATATATATATTTTATTTATATATATATATATATATATATATATATATATTAAGGCTCATAAAAGGCTAATTGCAAATAAATATCTCCAAAATGCCCCCTGCACTGTTCATTTACAGTTCAATTAGTAGAATACATTTTGAAACCACAAAACAAAACAGAAACCACATGCTAATATTATCCATCTCAGACTTCATTTTACATTGCCATGATAAACCTTATAGAAAGAAAATTGCTAATGTGCACTATATACTTAAAATTGCAGCTTGATTTTATTCTTATTGAACAAAAAAATCCATTATAAGATAAAGCGATATTGTGCATATTACAAAAAGACATACAAAGGCAGACAGAAGGAAAGTACATGGGGCGTTATCAACACCTTGGCTGGAAGGTAGACAGTGGAAACTGACAGCTGTTTCATGCTGTTAAGAACTTTGTCAAAGTATGAAATGCAAGCCCATTTCTATTTTGGACATGCACTGTTTTCATTTAAATGGAAATCACATAAAGCTACAATTGTAGTTGCATAGTGTACATTACAACAGTCACTTTGGAGGTTTTAAAACTACAAAATGTAGTACAAAAAAAAAAAAAAGAAGTCTGCCTCTGTTTAATTCACAGTTCACATTTTAATATACATAATTATTGAAGATTTATTACCACTTTTCTACTAACAATGCAAGCACACTGACAAAGCAACACAAAGTGAAGTCCATAATGCCCCATTTACTGTTCCTATGCTCCAGTACTGTTTTGGTTTTTTTTTTTGCAGAGAGACAAATTACTTTGGCAGGGCTATATTTAGTCCCTCTCTAGTGAACCCATAAATTCGTTGTTATTTTTTTGTTTTTGTTTTTGTTAACTCTAAATGTTGATAAATACAATGCTTCAGTCAAGCTCAACATTGCACAGAATGTATGGTTTGAAATTCAGTGCTAAGGGACTAAATGGTCTATTTCAGGATCCACTCAATAAGAAAAATGTAGGACATATTATGTAGATAGGACATCTGACTATGCTTTTCTGTGGCCAGCAGGGAGCTGCATAGGCTCCAACGATAAGCATAAGCTGAAAAAGAATTGTCTCAAACCATAATCATAGGCCCAAAAGGCATTGCTGACAAGCTAAGATCTAGTTATGTATTAGATTTGTGGTATTCTTCTCTTATGATAGAAATCTAGATTAGTCTATATATTGTGTAGACCCCCTCATGCTGCTGAAACATCTCTGATGCTTCAAGGTGTGGACTCCAAAAGACATCTGACTGTGTTCTGCTGTATCTTGCACCAAGATATTAGCAGCAGATACTTTAATCCCATGGATTGGATTTGCTGTTGCAGCACAAAGAAATGATATTAACTTCAATAAGACCATATTTGCCATATATAAGCTCCTCTTTCCCCTTTTAGTGTACCTAAAACACACGTGTACTTGTAAGATTCATTATAGGTTGTATTGATTCTATATGTCCTATTCAAACTGCATCTGATTACGCAAAAAAATAAATAAATATGAAGTAACGCTTAACATGTGAATACTTTGATATAAACAGTGATTAATTAATTTGAAAATTGGGGAAGAATAAAATAATTACAGAGGTTTATGGTGTCTTCACAAATATCCTAAAAGCTAGAATCCATTAAAATTACTGAAAAGAGTGCTCCACTTTTATATGTTCCAAATCTAAAAGGGAACTTTATATCAGTGAAACCTGGCTAAGAATGGACTCCCATTGCAATTTAGAGGCAATGACTACATAATTAAACACAAAGTGGAAATCATTAGGAATGGTAGCTGATTACTTTTACAAAATTACCAGAGCCATGAGCAAAGACGGAATGAGATGATACCAGATTTACAGAGGCTATAGGAGACACCTAGCCAAGATGCAGAACCACATAAGACAGAGACCAGCCTCAACGTATTTTGAATGAAAATGCAAAAAGATAAAAATATCTAAATTCTGAGGACCAGCAAGTTCAAAAACATTCCCAGAGAATGTATATAGTATATATAACAGAAATAGACATACATGTTATGGTAGAAAAGAAGAAATGACACTGAAAAATAGCCTAAAGATTATCAAATGCAAGGTATAGCCACAGCCATCGTCATAGGCTGCTTAGAAATGTGGAATGTTTAAAGGACCACTATAGGCACCCAGACCACTTCAGCTTAATGAAGTGGTCTGGGTGCCAGGTCCAGCTAGGATTAACCCTTTCTGCTGTAAACATAGCAGTTTCAGAGAAACTGCTATGTTTACCTATGGGTTAATCCAGCCTCTAGTGGCTGTCTCATTGACAGTTGCTAGAGGCGCTTCCGTGCTTCTCAATGTGATTTTCACAGTGAGAAGATGCCAGCGTCCATAGGAAAGCATTGAGAATGCTTTCCTATGGACTGGCTAAATGCGCGTGCGGCTCTTGCCGCGCATGCGCATTCAGCCGATGACGGGGAAAGGAGGAGGAGAGTCCCCACCACCAAGGGAGCGCTGCGGTGGAGAAAGGTAAGTTTTTAACCCCTTCCTCTCCATCCAGCCCGGTGGGAGTGGGACCCTGAGGGTGGGGGCACCTTCAGGGCACTATAGTGCCAGGAAAACGAGTTTGTTTTCCTGGCACTATAGTGGTCCTTTAAACCATCATCCTGGGAAGATTCTCTAGAATAAGCCAGTAAATTGAAGAGAGCAGCAGTGGTACAGTTGAAGGGATTGTATACCTGCAAAGCTGTCATGTAGAAACTAATTTATTGTGAGCGAACATGTTTTTGTAAAGAGGTACAGAGTTAAAGCATCACCCATTTATAGTGAGTGTGTTTGACATACTGAACAACAGGTGGAGCTGTAGCAAATGTACCTAGTTATAGAATGAAGTAGCGTGTGTCCCTATTTTCTCATTGTAACAGGTACATTGCTTTTAAAGGGGATCTATCACTTTGAAGCATTTTAAATATTATTATATTGACTTACTTAATTACTAACTTATCTGTACATTTAACAAATATGGATTTATGGGGTGTGAAAAATAAAATTAAATGTAAAAATCCACACCTCTTTATTCCGAGGTTGGGTGCCACCATCTTTGCCCCCTGTCTATAAGCTCTTTTACACATGGCAGTCAGCATAGTGAAAGCATACAGAGAAGGGGAGAAATGAAACAATGTTTCTATTTCTCTTCCTATTTGCAATACTTGCCATAGCTTTGCCTTGCCTATATTATGATATAATTTGCTGAATCTTTCATATAAATATTAAATAAAATGGAGCATGTCATAAAGAGAAAGTTAATACAAGTAATAGGTATTTTTTTACGTTTTCATTCACGTTTAAAGGGATTATAAAGTGTAAGGAATACAAATCTGTATTCATTACACTATAGTGCCCTCTGGTGCCCCCTCAATTATGCATCGTCCCCCTCGGGCAGCTAAACAGTTAAAAACAATGTCCCTGGTCGCTGGGTCAGTGCTGTGGCTCCTTCAACCTCATCCAACGAGGGTGGGGGGTGAATAATGCACATGACACAAATGCATTAGGACCTTCCTATAGGAAAGTGTTGTTTCAATGCAAAGGGATATTATGGACGATGGATTTCCTAACGCATAGCGTGACGACATCTAGCATCAGTTAGGTGACTAAAAGTCAGTTAGCAAGCAAAAACTGCCTTTAGTGGCGAATGCTTGTCTGTTACAGCTTTCTGTACAGTATTAGCTTCTAGCAGAGCCTTCAAAACCTCCTAAATTTTCAATGGGTCCTGTACTTTTATCAAAAAAACGCACCCCATAAAAATACCCTACCGTTGTCACTTCCAGGAAGCACCGGAAGGGAGGCCGAATCAGCTGTAGGATGGCTTACCAGTGTGCCTCCCCTTACGGGATGCCATGTATGTGCACAGCATGCACTCAGGTGCTGGAATATTGTGAGTGTGCATGCGAGGGGCGAGGGGGACTATAACGTGCATGAACAGTATTGGTGTTGTGAATATCCTACCCTATACTGCGCATGCTTCCTGCACAGATGATTCAGCCGCATGTACACTTGTAGCATGAGAAAACCCTACCCCAATCATGCACGTGCGTGTCAGTGATGTCACTTGCACACGCCCCGATGGCGCACGTGAAAACTAAGCGTTCCTAAGAGCATTCTTGCATGTGCACAGTGCCCTGTAAGAATCCCATTCCCCTTTCCTGGTGGGACACAGTTACCCCACATAGGTAAGCAGACAAACAGCTGATTTGGCCTTCCCTCTGGTGCGGCCATGTCATAAGTGACGGGGGTAGAGAATTTCTATGGGGTAGGAAATTTGGGTAGAACACTAGTAGTTTTCTAACTTTTTCGTTTTTGTTTACTATAACATAAACGAAAGTCCTACATACCAATTATATAAAAAAAGAAAGGGCAAATGCCGAATGCATTACCTTTTCGTTTCAGTTCTTCCATTTAATAGACTCCATGCTGCAGAATAATTAACCCCAACAGCACTGAGGAGAAGTGTTTAGTGTCAGATAACCAACCAAAGGTCGGTTTGGATTCTGGAACCCCTGGAACTTTTACATTGCAGCACTAAGTGCAATTAGCTGAAGTGGTCTGGGTGCCTGGAATGTCCCTTTAAGTTAGTGAAGATTAATTAATTTGTCTTCCATTGGTTTACCATGATATTTTTAAAGATATGTTATTCTGTAAGGCGTTTAAACCCTTTTTTTTTTTTATATATAATTACATACATTTTCAGCAATGACAACCAGGTTCTAAATAAAAAACAACAAAAACAAAACCTTTAACTTGGTTTTAAAAAGAATCCCTGTTGTGTTCCTCCTTCTGCACCCTGCTGTGTCCTTATAGATCTTTCAACATGACCATTTATGCAACTACATGTCATTGTTCTTTATCCCTTGTCCCTTTCTTTTCTACCTTCTCTCTGCGAGGAGATCTTTCAAGCCATAAAAAAATCCAACTAATTAGTTTTCTTTTAGACCAAGTCATACCCTTAATTGGTATGTGTTTAATGCATGAAAAATAAAACCAAAACCATCAGTCTACCAACAACTGTGTTAAAGCACCACCACAGGTATCAATGAAATACAGACATACAAAAGCCATTATAACTTTTTTAATCTTGCATTTTTATTTTTATTTCCTAAGTAGTACATTGGTGAAACTAAAATCACAGTAAAAAAAAATATAGAAATAGGTTATACAAAATATGCTATTTAATGAATATTATTTGTAAGTTGATAAAATAATTTACAGTAATATGCAAAGCAATGCAAGACTAAATTGCTCATACAGCCTCAAACACCTCCCCCCTATATTCTATGGCAGTTTTATACACTCTGCCAGGGCATCTTTCTCTCCCATCTACTCTATTTTCCCACATACTACAGTACTTTTTGTAAGTCAAACTTTACGGCTCAATTTTTGCAGCTGGGGTTGGGGAAAGGGGGTTAAAAAGTGGACTTTAAAAAATCATTACAAGCTGCAATGCCAGCTTGCAAATACTTGTATTGTACATAAGATTGATGTAGCTGCATTAGTCATATTTGTTAGTTAAGAAGGGTTTTAAACAAGCATAACATTATGTTTATCTATTATCTATTAGTATTATCTATTACACATGCCGTATTATCTATTACCTACAGTAGTGATATTTCTGCTTCTCTTTAATATTCCTGAGAATATTACAAGATTCATTATAACTGTTAGCAGGCTATATATCTGTCTATAAATCTCCTAATTTTGACTTGATAGCTGCAAGGTAACATTCAATGCATCAGAACTGACACATGACAGCTTCCGGTTTACGTAACAGAATTGGAATGTAATATCTGGATGTAGGGCAAACATGTTAGTGTGTGAAGAGGAGCGATTTAGCCTGCAAATGGAGGAAAAATTGTGTAATGGGACCTCTTCCCGGTAATCCGACCGGTTACCTCTTGTTAGTTCCCTTCCTTTAGCCGATCAGAAATTCTTGCATGGTTAGGGGACTTAGCTCTATGCGATCCCAGGCAGAGACGACATTTAGCCCTGGAAGCTCTTAGTCCTTACAAGGACTTTTCACGTTGCATCCCCTGCAAGCTGGAACAACAGACACAGGGGTTAAATCTTCTTTCCTTCCCTCCAATAACAGGATGACCCACAGTTTTAGAGGTTTAAGCACTGGACTATGCCAGACTCTCACTATCTTTATTGAACACAGGCTTCTTTTATGCACAGACCACTTGCAGGGGGTCTCCATTCCACACAATACACTTCCCTTAGTCCCAGGCAGGAGGGGGCTGGTTACGCAGGGATACACATTAAACCATATTGCATTCAGGGGGATTACACTTTTGGGCTCAGTGCCCCTGGAAGGGAAGGGGTTACAGGGTTGAAACCTACATTGCAAGTTGGGTCCCGTCTGGGGTCCCTTCAAAAAGCGGGGCGATCGGATGTACAGAGCCCGAGACATCAGCGTTGAAAGTCTGGGGATCGAGGCTCTGTACGTCCCCGAAATTAGTTCCATGGCGTTGCTTGGTTTAGTCTGGCGAATTCAAACTTTGCGCCTAAACCAAGCAACAACCAATCAGCTGGAATGGCGCGAGCCAATTCGTGCCAATCAGCGCCCAGGGACGAGAGGGGTTTCGCCGTCCAAACAGTAAAATGGTCGCGAAACCCCGTTTGAACAAGTGCTCCTTCTCTGATTGGTCGCCCGCTCCCTGTGGCGACCAATCAGCGCTTACTCGTGCTGACCAACCAGGAGAATGGCGGGACCCAGTTTGAATGGGTGCTCCCTCTCCCATTGGTTGGCACAGACTTCCATGTGACCAGTGGGTGTGAGACCGACTCACAGCTCCAGAGACTCCCTGCTGGCGCGCATCCCTCTCTCCGGTGACATCCCCACGCAGGTAACCTGGGCAGCCACGAGCCTTGCCTCGTAGGTACCAGGTAAGGGAAAGGGACTAGTGATTACAGCTCCTTTAAGAGTGGGTAGGATGGTCCCTGACACGGGGACCGAAGACAGGGTGCGCACACCGGTTCGGGATACGAATACTGCCCCCTGGTGGCGTTCGGCTATACGAACTGGCAGCCACCCAGGGGAAGCACACGCCGCTTGTTCCCTTGCGGTCTGCGGTTTTCACACCTTATTAGCGAGGTGTGAACATTATAACCACACATTCTAAATGGAGTATCGGGGTGGTCCGGCGCACGGGGCTTCATGCGCGGGAGCGCCACCACGTAGCTGAAAAGTAAATTACAAGGGGAAACACATATTTAACAAGGGAAAAATCATAACAATACCCATTGGGGACACAAAATACAAAACCAAACATCTGAATACTCAGTAGGCATGGCACTTAGTGGCGGTGACCCACCACACATCTCCCCCTTGTCCACTCCCAGCAGCCGCAGCATGACTCACACAGGTCAGCTTGCTGACTCACACAGGTCAGTCTTTTAGTGCCATGCCCCCTCCCCAACAGTACTTGTCCCTGACCAGCCCCCTTTGAGTGCTGGGCCTGGCCAGCGTTGCACCCTGCACCCTCCCTGGGTACATTGATGCCTGTGGTGTTATGTGATATGAGATGTCTGCAGTGCTGTGTATGCATTGATATTTTTGGTATTGTGTGTGTGGAGGGGCTTGTTTGTAAGGTTTTGTGTGTATGAATATGGTCTGTTTGTGGTATTGTATGTATGTGTGTGTGTTGTATGAGCTGTTTGTGTAAGTTGTTTTGTGGATTTGTGTGGGGGTGGCCTTGTGTTTTGCATATGTGTGAGCCCTGTTTCTTGTATTTATGTGTGTGGGTCTGTTTGTGGCATTATGCATATATATGGACTGTTTATGGTAATTGTGTTTGCGTGTGTATGTGGGCACCAGTTGTGTGAATATATTTATCACTTCTTAAATTATTTGCCATTTATGAGTTAAATTTTTCTTTATGCAGCACACCTCCCCTGACTGTGACTCACAAAGTATACGTGAAAAAATGTTTATTTTACATCAGATGTGACAGCATCAGTCTATTCTATCTCCTTTTCTGTTAACTGAACTTTATTACACACTGTAGGCTCTTGTAGGCTCTAGAAGGCTATTAACAGAACCAGGGCCGGTGCAAGCTTTTTTGGTGCCCTAAGCGAAAACAAATTTGCCGCCCCATTTGCTACACCCATTCATGCAGACTAACACACACTCTGACCATGCAAACCGACACATATGCACTAACCCATGTAGACTGACGCACACAGACTCATATACACACACTGACCCATGCAGACACACACATACAGACACACTGACCCATACAGACACACACAATGACCCATACAGACACACACTGACCCATATAGACACACACACTGACCCATACAGACACACACTGACCCATACAGACACACACACTGACCCATACTGACACACACTAACCCATATAGACACAGACACTGACCCATACAGACACACACTGACCCATACAGACACACACTGACCCATACAGACAGACACACTGACCCATACAGACACACACTGACCCATACAGACTGACACTGACCCAGACAGACACACCTATACAGACACACTGACCCATACAGACACACACTCTGACCCATACAGACACACACACTGACCCATACAGAATGACACAGACCCATACACACACACACACTGACCCATACAGACAGACACATTGACTCATACAGATTGACACTGACCCACACAGACAGGCACACTGACCCAAACAGACAGCCACACTGACCCAGACAGACAGCCACACTGACCCAGACAGACAGACAGATCTATACAGACACACTGACCCAGACAGACACAAACACTGACCCATACAGACACACACACTGACCCATACAGACACACACTGACCCATACAGACTGACACTGACCAAAACAGACACAGACTGACCCATACAGACAGACACACTGACATAAACATACATACAGCAGACTAACACACATTCTCTGACATACGTTACCTTCATTACTGTTCACTCTCTGCCTCTGGCTGCACTCTCTCTGCATATTATGCTTCCGCCCACTTCTCCCCACATCCAGGGGAAGGGGCAGGAGCGAGGAAGTGAAGCGCCTGCGCGCTGCCGCAAGGCATGCCTGGGAGGTGGAGGCCTGGCTGAGCGGGCTGATCTGTATGCCGCTGGACCTGCGTTCTACCAGGCGCTAGTGAGCAACAATGTAAGTGCTTCACAGCTGAAGTGGTAGAGGTTAACACAGTAAAGGAGTTTAAGCATGCGTGGGATAGGCATAAGGCTATCCTAACTATAATATAAGGCCAGGAACTAATAAAAGTATTTAGAAATTGGGCAGACTAGATGGGCCGAATGGTTCTTATCTGCCGTCACATTCTATGTTTCTATGTTTCTACATGCAATATTTCAAGCAGAACGCTGCATATACAGGCTCTTACCACCATGGACACTTATAAAAGCAGAAGTGGTCATGTCAGTTGAAAAAACTCTTTAACCCCCCGATGGCAGAGTAAAAAGTAGTGAGACTACAGGGGCCTCGATTAAGCTAAAGTTGTTTTGGTGCTTATAGTGTGCTTTTAAAATATCATGCTTCCCACCAATATTTCTGTAAATAATGAAGTAAGTACAAAATGAAAATAGTGTTCATTTTCCTTTTTTTTTTTTTTTTTTTGCTGGCATTCCCAAATAGCAATTAATACACAAAATATGGTTTTGTATAAATATTTGGAAAGTTAAAGTGTTTGTTTTAGCAACATTTAATGTGCGCCTGAGTGTAGATATACCTTGAATTTATCAGTCTGAGTATCCCTCAGCCTAATGCAGAGAACTAAATGGAGCCCTTGTAGAAAAATTATTTTAAAGCCAGGTGTTGAATGCTGTTAAAGCAGAAGGGTAGGTAGATGTTATTTTGCATTGATTTCCAGAGCAAAAAAAAAAAACATAACCAGTGTGACCACTAGTTTGGGATGGAATGGGTTAATTTGACTTGTGTGGGAATCCTTCTGAAAGTGAAGTGTTTTAATATTTTTGTACGATGTCTCTAATAACAATGAAGAAAAAAATGGAAGATAGGAGATTTATTTATATATCTCTTTCTAAAGCAATTCATTTTTCTTCATAAAACTGCTGCAAGCAAATGTGCATTTTTTGTCTCACAAATGAAAATAATAACTCATTCACAACCACATGGTACATCAAAGCAATACCGCTGTGGAATAAAATGCATTCAAGTTTTATCTAAAAGAAAGGGGGTTTAAAAACAAAATCAAAACTAGCTGAGACCCTTTAATTCATTCATTGCCAAAGAGCATCCGTGGTCACTTGCATAATATGGGAAGTAAAAGAGGGTTCAATCCCTCTTCAGTACTGAAGAAATGAAAACTTGGCAGGGTACACATACAAGGATATAATTCACATGACAGCACCATTAGATGTAGTGTAATAGAATGTGACATAACATTTTCAGCACAGGAGCACCCGTGACTGTTCTGAGATTTCAGATACTATATTAGAATTGTAGCTGAAGGTCAGTGTACTATTGGTTAGATAATATTCCTACAGTTTGGAACGTAATTTCTTTTAACTCCTTTTGCTCCAGCAAAACAGACACTACATAGCAACACATTCATTCTAACACTTATACTAAAGTGTAGGTAGATTTATCACACTGTTCCTAAGCAAATTAGATGCAAAATATATTACAATTCAGGAGACACATAGTAAAGGGACACCATTGGTCCTCTAAAATTTATGCCATTGAATAAACTATGCCATTATAACACGAGTTAACAATTTTTATATTGTGCTCCATTTTCTTTTCAATACATTTTAAATATTTAACAATTGACATTAAAATCCAGTTCACTCCAGGCACACCGAGCACACACTATGCAATGGAGGCGACATAAAAACATTGTTTCTGTTCCTCTTTCTGTACTTATCATGTTCAACTAAAGAAAAGGCCAAAGGTTATAAAAGTGATTGATGGAGATAAAATGGAGGTGCTCAGTTCCAGGATAGAGCTAAATAAATCTGCGTGCAATTCTACGTATCAAGATATTTTTCAGAACTTACATACACATATATGGTAAATATAGGGGATGATGATATATAATATTACAATATTGCCAAATTATAGCTCCCCTTTAACACTTAGTGCTTGCAATATTCCATAAAAGGTAACTTAATCATAGAAAAGCACATTTAGTGAAATTTTTTAATTATTTTGTTTTGAAGACATGGACTTGGGTAGAAATTCTATAAACAAAGATGAGTCATGGGCTGATCACTGGCTTGTGTGACTTCAGCCAAAAATACCTCAGATTGGAAAAAAAAACACATTCAGATATGTTGGTGTTCTCTCTTCAATTTTTGCTTGGATTAATCTATTAACTACCTTAGTAAATGTGACTCATTCTAAAATGTCAATTAAGGTTATTTACCCACTTACTCCTATTTTTAATGGGCCATACACCTGAAATGTATTCTCTGTAGTTGGTGCTCCTCACAATAAATAGGGTTCCTCTAGTGCAGAGGTTCCCAACTCAGTCCTCAAGTACCCCCTAACAGTCCAGGATTTAGTGATTACTCAGTTATGCCTAAGGTGTTTTTAGAAAAGAAACACTGTTTCCCAGTTACAACTCCCATGATTCTCGGCCTATCTATTTCATTCATAGAATCATGGGAGTTGTAGTTCAGCAGCATTTGGAGGGCTGGAGTTTGAGGAAGCCTGCTTTAGACTTTAGATACAACAGGGTGATCCCTAAATCCTGGACTGGCAGAGGGTACATAAGGACTGGGTTGGGAACCCCTGGTCTAGTGCATCCAACATATCTCATTTTACACATTGCAGTCTTTTCATTTGTATGTTTGTGGCTGCCACCCATAGGAAACTATGGTGGTTTATCTCCTTATGGCGGCACTGGGACCGTTCTGTACTTTAACCATTTAGGAATGCAATAACCTTCTCTTTGCTGTTTTTTTTTTTTTTTTTTTTTATATATACAAAGTAACTCAGGATTATTCACTAATGTCCAAATGCCACTGTTCTAGTTTAATAGAAGAAAAAAAAAACCCATCCTGATATGTCTGGGTACATTTGGATTAAAATCCAGACATTGTTTGCACTATTTAATAATGTCAATATTGTGAAATTGTGGTTCAGAATGAGTCATAATTTTGTCTAGATTTCAACCCATGACAGGTTAGCTGGAATCTGCATCCGAACAATAAAAAACACTGACCAGGATTGTGAAAATTTGAACACATTTTTCAGACATTCACTATCAGCAATAGCAGTGGCAAATAGTTAAAAATCCCTCAGGAGAATGAGGATTAACTATGCCGTGGCTGGTCTTCTTTTACTTCCTGGTCACTAATGTAATAGATAAAAATGTATTCTAGGTTGCACGTGTAACTTTTTTACATACGTTTTTAAATTAGTATTTTTTTTAATTAAGATCTAGATGGTAATTGTGTCTGGATGCACACCTTAAAGTAACACTATAGTGACAGGAATACAAACATGTATTCCTGTAACTGTAGCAGTAATAACACAGTTTAGCTCTCCAGCCCCCTTGTAAGCAATGTAAAAGGTGATTTTACTCAACTTTATTCCAGCACTGCAGGGGTTGTCGCAACTGGCTCCATCCCTGCTCCACCTCCTTGGTTGAGATTATCAAAATTAATGATCTCAGCCAATCCACTGCTTTCCCACAGGAAAGCATTGGGAGGCTATTATGCATGCGCAGCAAAACGCAGCGCTGCGCCAATCAGCATCTCCTCATAGAGATGCATTAAATCAATTAATTTCTATGAGGAACATTCATCAGGAAATTAATTTATCAACTCCCAACAAATCTTGGCTTAGTAAATTGCCATGTGAATTGGCTGATAACACACGAAAACCTACAATTTAGTCAGTGATCCCACAAATAAAATAGAATGTTTCATTATTATTTTTTCTAGTGAATGAGATATTGCAAGATGAAAGTGCTGCACTTAAATTTGCACTTCCTGTTACATATGTTATTACTGTCCATAAAAGTTATAATTTGGAATGTTTTTGTCCTTTTGTTGTTACAAAAACATGTCACCTAACACATCAGGATTTTGCTTTTCCGGAATTTCTATCAGAAGCATTCTTCTACTCAGTGCTGGATTAACATAGGGGCTAACGGAGCTGCTTTTTTATTTGCTTGACTGCTCCTCATATGCTCTATGATGTTGTGTAGCGGGAACTTGGGAGGGATACAGAGAAATTAAAATGTTGTGGATTGACATTATAAAATAGTTAACGTACAGCTGACTCTGCACACTGCTCTTCCTGCTTCCATTTCTCTAACAGCCCTGCCCAACATTCTCTCATTATGCTACACTCATTACAACCACATTCTTCTCTGTCCAAGGCTGTATACCAGGTGCAAGCTTCTGCATGCTTGTAAGAAGCAAATTAGAGGAATGGACAAATGAGTCCTGAACAGTGAGGATTCAGAGATGAGAGCTATGTGGCTTGTAAGATGGAATGATAGACTGGGTTGATTGATAGACAGATTAGCATAGGGAATATATCTCCTGCAAGTGTTCCCTCCAGTCCTGTTTAAACCTTATGCAAGGTGTAGTGTTAAGAAGGAACAGTATGTTGTGTGTGTGTGGAGGCTATGGGTGGTGGCTATATGTGTTGTCTGTTCAGCCTCACCAAAAAATGTAATTAGTAATTAAAATTGAAATGAAGTTTTTGTTACCACTCTACTTACATTTCATAGAAGGGCATAATGATCTCTGGTGGTTCAGTGGGGAATATTATTCTTGGTGGTTTAGTAGGGGAGCATTGCACCTCTGGGAAGGAGCATACTTCAGTGAGGTAGAAGCACTAGACTGCAAGGACAGTAATTTGCCCCCAAAATGTGTAACCCACAAGCCCCCTTGGTACAACGAGGAGTGCAGGGTAAGTCAGATACATCTTTTCTCTTTCCACAGGCCCATAAAAATAATACCACCTGAGTTGCTGTTCCAGGCAAATGCCTAATTCAACTTATGGTAGTGCTAGACATGCAGTTTGGACCTTGATAATATCCCTCTGTTAAAAAGCACATGGTTAATGCATTACATAGTGATTTGAGGTATCAATTCCTTCTCCCAAACAACATATTCACTTCCGTTAACTTTGATTTAGAAATGACATTTAGTCTTAATGCTAAAATGAAACTTTGATCCAGTTCTGTTTTTAGAGTGCAGATTAATTAATATGCCAGGGCAACCATTCTGACCCTCTGTCTCGCCTTCTCCAACACTATATATCATCCTCTTGACTGTAAGCTTATTTGAGCAGGGCCCTCATCTACCTATTGTTCCTGTGTGACTGTGTAATTATCTCACTTATTGTAAATTCCCCTCCCCCGCCTTTCATAATATTGTAAAGCGCTGCGGAATTAGTTGACAATATATAAATAAAAATGATATTAATAAGAATAATTAGGGATGTGCATGGGAAAAAAATTTGTTTGGTTCGGAGATTCGGGTAAGTAAAAAAATGTGTCTGCTTCGGCAATTGGGACCAATGGCATTTGGTTCGGTTCGGAACTACCGAACTTCGGCAATTCGGAATTTTGGTAATTCGGAACTTCGGATATTCATAAGCATCCGAAAGTCCGAATGGCATGAAACAAATTGCACATATCTAGTAAGTGGTTGTGGTGGCAATCATGGCACTGGGAGCCCTACAGATGTGTGGTTGTGGTGGCAGTCCTGGCACTTGGAGCCCTATAGATGTGTACGTGGTTGTGGTGGCAATCCTGGCACTGTGAGCCCTACAGATGTGTGAGTTGTTGTGGTGGCAGTCCGGGCAGTGGGAGCCCTATAGATGTGTAAGTGGTTGTGGTGGCAATCCTGGCACTGGGAGCCCTACAGATGTGTGAGTTGTTGTGGTGGCAGTCCGGGCAGTGGGAGCCCTATAGATGTGTAAGTGGTTGTGGTGGCAATCCTCGCACTGGGAGCCCTACAGATGTGTAAGGGGCTGTGGTGGCAGTTCTAGCACTGCGAGCCCTACAGATGTGTAAGTGGTTGTGGTGGCAGTCCTGGCACTGGGAGCCCTATAGATGTGTAAGTGGTTGTGGTGGCAGTCAGGGTTCCCAGTGTCAGGAATTACACATGTCTAATAGTGATGTCTCGAACGGTTCGCTGGCGAATAGTTCCTGGCGAACATAGCATGTTCGCGTTCGCCACGGACGGCGAACATATGCGATGTTCGGTCCGCCCCCTATTCGTCATCATTGAGTAAACTTTGACCCTGTACCTCACAGTCAGCAGACACACTCCAGGCAATCAGCAGCAGACCCTCCCTCCCAGATCCTCCCACCTCCTAGACAGCATACAATTTATATTAATTCTGAAGCTGCATTCCTTTTTTTTTGTTTTTTTTATTTATTATTTTGTGTTTGTGTTTATTATACATTATCCTCCATAGCCAGTAACCTGTGTTTATTATACATTATCCCCATTGGCCAGTAACCTGTGTTTATTATACATTATCCCCCATAGGCAGTAACCTGTGTTTATTATACATTATCCTCCCCACAGCAAGTAACCTGTGCTTATTATACATTATCCTCCCATAGCCAGTAACCTGTGTTTATTATACATTATCCTCCCATAGCCAGTAACCTGTGTTTATTATACATTATCCTCCCATAGCCAGTAACCTGTGTTTATTATACATTATCCTCCCATAGCCAGTAACCTGTGTTTATTATACATTATCCTCCCATAGCCAGTAACCTGTGTTTATTATACATTATCCTCCCATAGCCAGTAACCTGTGTTTATTATACATTATGCTTTTTTTTTTTTTTTAGACAGAAGTGTGTTATATTTGAGCATGCTAGGCTGAACGTGCGTATATCATGGCTAGTTGCACTGAGGGTATGAGTATATAGCAGTACATTGTTGTGAAAGATGGCTGTCATGTTTAGGGTGTAGCTTGCATGTTATCAACTGTGTATTTATATCAGCAGCTCCACCACTAGTTATAAATCAAGTGTGAGTCGCCCCATGAGATGAGACTAGTGAATAACATAATACATGAACGGTTAAGGTAAAGGCATGTAAGGAACTACGACAATAAACTCTTTAGGAGGTGAAATAATGACATGTTTAAACGCTTGCTACTTTACGATTAGTTAATGTGCAGAGAGCAGTTCATGTGATCAAAGGCATGGTGTGGAGGATCGGCTATGGTGGGACATGCTTGGCAGGCTGCTGTTTACTGCTTGTGCTCATCCAATCCCTTCTGGGCACCAGGTGCAGACCCTGGGAGTCCCTGATACCTGGAACAACAAAGGCAAGTCTCTGGCTGAGTGCCGGGTTCGCAGCTTGAGGTGCTGGAAGCTTGTTTTGTCGGGTGGTCGGATCTGTCCCGGTGGTGCTTCACGTCCGGTGTGGGATTGTGGTGGCTTAAGGTGGAGGCGAGTGCTTGACGTGGGGCAGGCTCTGCATTTCTGTTTGTGCCTCCGGTCCCATCTTCGACACCTTTTGCGTTGGTGGATTTTAATTGGGACTGCTTCGCTTAGCTGTGGTGGAGCTTGTTGGGGCTTCCTGCTTGTTATTTGCTTCCAAAATTGATTACAGAGTCTGTCCAGCTTAGACTCAATATCCTGCCATGCTTTGCTGGTACCAGGAGGACATGCGGCTGCCGCCATATTGGGAGAGTCGCAGATGAGTATGTCAGCCTGGGTGGCTGTGCTCTGTGCGCCCATTAGCTCCAGACAGCCTCTCAGGGGTGGACCGGGATAACCCCCACCAGTCCGAGGGGGGGGGGACGGAGCTCCTGCCAGGAAGTAGCTGCTCCTGGGCATCCCAGGATCGGGAGATCGGCCGCCTCTCCCGCCCAGTGAGCACCAGGCCACACTTGCCACCCGGAGGTAAGTAAGACTCTGTCGAGTTGCTGACCGCTATTAAGCATGTCGGGTTGGTCAGGTAGGAGCAACATTGCTGGGTCATCCCCTTCTGAGGTGAAATTCGCTTGTTGATAGCTGCTTAAAGTGAGATATTGAGGGAGCTCACACAAAGTGCGTCTTTCCTCCATGACAGCTAGGCCCCGCCCCCCGGAAGCTGCATTCTTAGTGAGAGGAGGGACAGTGTAGCTGCTGCTGATTTAATAGGGAAATCGATAGCTAGGCTAGTGTATTCAGTGTCCACTACAGTCCTGAAGGACTCATCTGATCTCTGCTGTAAGGACAGCACCCCAAAAAGCCCTTTTTAGGGCTAGAACATCAGTCTGCTTTTTTTTTTCTGTGTAATCTAATTGCAGTTGCCTGCCTGCCAGCGTGTGTGTCAGGCTCACAGCATATACTGTGCCCACTTGCCCAGTGCCACCACTCATATCTGGTGTCACAATAGCTTGCATTTAAAAAAAAAATGTAATATAATAGCAGTCAGTTTCCTTCACACGTGTGCGTTTCAGGGCCTGCCAGGGCACAGTGTCACACCAGTGCAACTCATATCTGGTGTAACAGTAGTGTACATTAAAAAAAAACTAGAAATTTGACTGTGAAATAATAGCAGTCAGTTTCCTTCACACGTGTGCGTTTCAGGGCCTGCCAGGGCACAGTGTCACACCAGTGCAACTCATATCTGGTGTAACAGTAGTGTACATTTAAAAAAAAAAGTCCCTTTCGGGGACCCTTGGTGTTGTACGTGGCTGGGTGGAGGAAGAGACCTTCAATGACATCAGTGAGGACAAGGAACGGGACATGGCTAGCTTGGTATCCAACCTTGTGCAAATGGGGAGTTTGCGTTTGTGCAAATGGACTGTTTGCAGTTGTTTGCGGTGCGTTAAACGGGGAGTTTGGTCTGTCACTGTGAAGCGGGCATAACCCTTACACTACCTGATCGATACAACATCATGCCTGATGTTTTAAAGCACATTATTCCAAACAATTTAGGAATGTTAGGTGATTTATGCCCTTTATGGATTAAAACCAGAATCTGCATCAACTATATAATTTTCCATGGGAGTTTTGCCATGGATCCCCCTCCGGCATGCCACAGTCCAGGTGTTAGTCCGCTTGAAACAACTTTTCCAGCACTATTGTGGCCAGAAAGAGTCCCTGTGGGTTTTAAAATTCGCCTGCCTATTGAAGTCTATGGCGGTTCGCCCGGTTCGCCCATTCGCAAACATTTGCGGAAGTTCGCGTTTGCCATTCGCGAATGGAAAATTTTATGTTCGCGACATCACTAATGTGTAATAATAATAATAATAATTTTTGGTATCACAAATGTAATGTCTACTTTCTTACTGCCCTTGAGGGAGAGAAGAGGGGATAGACCCTCAGCATGCTGTTACACATTAATTGTATTGTATTATACTTGTTGCAACTTGTTGTATATGGATATTATAGCCACATGCATACATTGTTTCTTATAGTCTGTTGGCATTTTAGAAATCTGCATTACCAGAAATGCTTTCATGTTCCTTTTTAAATACCCTTAAGCAGATTATTTGACAATGTTTTTTGTTACATTGACAGTAGGCAACTACAAGTGTATAATTGCTTCTATATAAATATATAAGGAATTGTCTGCAAAGATGGAAGATAACTGGTGCTATATTGCCTCTAAAAGCTTACACCCCCTTAATATTTCTGTGAAGCATTTATGAACTTACTAAAAACTGAAATGGTGCTTTATTTTATTCATTCGAGTGTCCATGAACACCAGTTTATGGACAAAAATGCAATTTTTTTAGCATGTATATGCTAAATATCTATACTATGTTTGAAGTAAATGGAAATTAAATTTTCTTTAAAAAAAAAAAAGATGGTAGTGACATTGGTTAATGGGTCAGATATTTCTTGTTCTGAATCCTACCACCTTAATTATCCTTCTAAGTTCTTAAAGTATGTGAGAGAAGGTTCTGGTTAGAAACATAGAAACATAGAATGTGATGGCAGATAAGAACCATGTGGCCCATCTATTCTGCCCAATTTTCTAAATACTATGGTTTAAGTATGCATGGTAGCTTTTAATTACTTCATGGGTCTTGCAGAACTACATATCCCCTACAGTGGTTACTATAGCCAAGTGGTACTCCTTCTATAGCCCTGTCATCTAGAGTTTTTTGTTTTTTTTTAAATATACTTAAAAACTTTGCATTTGAACATCTGAATGTTTCTTATGCTGAGTTTTGAGCCATTCCATACATAAACTACTCTCTAAATAATTTTGATATTAGTTGATTTGCAGGTAAGTACGTGTTATTGGAGCTTCTTTCCAGTAGACTTGTGCACGACACATAATTTGGTTCGGGCAAATTATTTGTTCCATGTGCCATGTATTAGAACAGCACTTCCATTGTGTAATAAAGTGCATGTATACCTTTATTCCAACTTCTCAGTATCACTGGTTTAGACAATAATGTACTGCTAGCAAAAGTTGAGACATTCTTTTACTAAAGGAATATACTAACAACATTTGCTTGGTTCCTTGCTTAAAATGTACTAAATGGTTCATAATATATATTTCACCAGGGCAGTGCACACAGTTATTCTAGATACCACTGAACTTTGAGAATAAATGCTAGTAGATGCCAGTGTCTCATACAGTTCCCCCAGCTGGTATCAGTGAAAGGTCTATGAAGCCTCCCAGGCTACATTTTATTGAAATCGAGTTAGTGTCACAGATTCAACACAACCGCAATCCAAATGTCCCAATCAATTCAAACGGCTATGAAGCCTCCAGAGTCCAAAACCAATTCCATGTGTGTTATATCTGAATTATGGTTTACTAGTATGGGGTGATTACAATGAAAACCCTGCATAGAAAAAAAAAAAAAAAAGCCCAGTGTAAGGTTGGGGATAAATATATATCTTGTTATACGTTTTGATACTTCACACTATTATCAACACATTAAGCAAATACATTTACATCGGCAGTCTCTCACATGAAATACTTGGCAGGCAAGGATGGCATGAGGATTTATAGCATGGTATCATGTGTTTATGTCTAATCTTGTTTAAAAAAAAAATCTGAATAGAAAAATCACAGTGGTAAAAATCTGAGTCCCTTAGGAATAAAAAAAATTATGAAAAAAAATGAAATGCATCCGTTCTAAAATAAAGTTGCGATCTTAAAATTCTATTAATATTAATAATAATAATAATAATAATAATAATAATAATAATAATAATAATAATAATAATATCTAGCTATGGACATAAGTGACACTTGTGAATTAAATACTCCAAACTCAAATTGTATGTGACTTTGTATATAAACAAAGGAGTACTAATTAAAAGGGAAAAAATACATTATATCATATATACTTTTTTAAATACTTTTTCTTATTATTAATATTATTAATATTTTTTTTTATAATTGTGTGCGTTTTGCATGCTATTTAATGTATGTATTCACGTTTTGTAACATGTAAATAAATATGATTTAATATTTTGGAGTGTTAGTATTGTAAAATGAGGACATGCAAAAGACAACAAAGAGCAAAAACAAGCAAGGCCCCTATAGGCAGCACACTGCACTAATGTAAATTATGGCCAGACAACATAACTTGTCAGAGAGGATTATTTCTGCTTAGTGAATCTGCAGGGGCCCTTTGCTTCACCACTCAGCATTGACGAGAGAGAGAGAGAGAGAGAGAGAGAGAGAGAAAGAGAGAGAGACTAGCCATAGACATTAGAAGCTACTGTGGCATTGATGTTTGAGCGCACTTCTGAACCGGCTTTTGTTGAGAATATCTTTGTAGAAAGCATGCGCTGTCCTAAATCTGCAGTTACTATGAGAAATGAGGAGCTGCTTTTAAGGTACGTTGTACACTCTTTTGTTTCAACGAATGCTTTTTAGTTGCCGTGGAAGGTCTTGGCAAACAGCACGCTGTGTATAAGTAGTTCTTTCCTGTGGTTGGCTAAATTTACACTGCTTACCTCCCCAGCATGAGCTGCTCTTGTTTTAGGGGCAGGAAGGGCATTAAAAGACTGGTTTGCTCTTCCTTTATCTATCCATTAAAATATAGCTGTTGTTTGCTATGCTCAAAATAATCCTAAAAACACTGTGACGTGAACGTACACTGCTCTAAATACCTCTGTAAGCTGGACTTAGCCTACCTAAACATAGTCATTAAGGTTGTGCCTTATTTGGATCACTTTAAAAATATATTTTCATTAGCTCTTCGCTATTACTGGAGTTATAGAAAAATATGTATTTTGTACCTCAATGCAGGGAAAATCTATGGGGATAGGCATTCAGCTTTGAAAATAGCAGCCTATTGTTTATTGGTTAGTAGACATTCTATCGCTGAATGCATCTTTTAGGCTGACAATGGGACAGCCAAACAATGGAACTGTCAAAGTGGCTTTATGCATGTCTGGGGCAGATTTTATTCTTTTTAAATACCCTATTTTCATTATCTTACAACTTCTATAGTCTTGCATGCAAAGACTAAATGTCAGCTCCTAGTAGTATGAATTGCCTGTTTGTTTTTGTTGCATTTTATTAGTTTTTTTTTAATTTTATTATTATTATTATTATTATTATTATTATTTGTTGTTGTTATCTTCCATTAAACCATACCTTCTGTTGCACATATATATTATGCAGGAGATTTATTGCTTGACTCTCCATTAACCACACAGGAAAACATATTGATCTGTGTTTAATATGCTTATTAATCTGACAAGCATCTTGTTATAGGGCACCCTTTGGACATGTTTTATGGGCACAATTTTACATTTCTACTTTCATGCCAGGCATTTAATTAGGAAATGATGATGTTGTAATAACACCCATAAAATGTAAAGGGTCAGTATTTTATGTAAGGTGACATAGAGAGATTCTCAGACAAAGCAGTGTTAATTTGCAGGTGGATGAGAGAAAAGTATTTTTGCAAACACTATTCATATAAATTAAGCCAGATCAGTGTCCATGGACTTCAGATTATACATATTATGCATGCACTGTCCTCTAAAAAACATGAAAAGTATCTCTTCGGAGCATATGTTTAGATTATAAACATAGTGTTTTTATAGAAAGCTGTAGCATGTTTTTTCATAACAATTTGCTTTCTTTGTGTATCTTTATACCAAATGTACAACATTTTAAATATTAAAAAAAAGCATAAATTTAAGCTCCATAACTAATATTAAATTGGAAATGTTAGGTAGTTTAATGCATGCTCTACATTCATATATTTCATTGATCTTTTTATCTTTGTTTACACTATAGTTGTGTTGCACTTGGGTTAAAAAAAAAGTAAGTTGTCCTCATCGTTTAAAAAAAGCTATGTAATTAAAATCTATTTCCCCTCCATCTAGCTAAATAAACGGTCACAGCAGAGTCTCTAGAGTTAACCAGGCATGAAAG
Organism: Pelobates fuscus; assembly: GCF_036172605.1. Lineage (NCBI taxonomy): Eukaryota > Metazoa > Chordata > Amphibia > Anura > Pelobatidae > Pelobates > Pelobates fuscus. Next base: position 237,798,867 of record NC_086319.1, on the reverse strand, counting down.
AGTTAAGAGGGTATATTTAGTATGCATTTTATATTCTTTCTGTTTAAAAAGTACATTCTTACTTTGTTTTATGATAAAAGTCATGGCAGCCTTCGTAAAAGCTTGTTGATGCTAAGCATTTTGTCTGTAATTTGAAATATTTGACAGAGAGAAGCAAGGGAGGCAAAAACAATTCTGTCCCTGCATGACCCTAAAGCACTTGTTACTGTTGTTGTTTTGGTATGACAAGTCCTTTGCTTTGTGTGTGTTAGTGCACTTATGTGTGTGCATTAGTGTGTGTGCACATATTAAAGCACAGAATATATTTTAGTTACTGTAAATTAAACATTAAATGTTCTTATTACAACTTTCCATTTAAATGTTTTCATTTTGTGTATATAAGAAATCTTTTGGATAAATATATATACATATAAAATCCATTTATACATACATATACATAAGTATATATTTACATACTTGCATATCAAGAAGATGGTGAATATATGTTCATCCTACCTACACTAAGCAAACCTCCAGCACTGATAGAGTTAAGCTTAGATCACACATTTTCTGTCTCCGAGGCTTAGCAAATAAGAACAGCTATGCATGCAATCCAACAGCCATAATAGGTTCAACTGGCAGCTAAAGACTGTATGTATATATGCATGTATGTTTCATTTTTGCAATGTTTGGTTAACTGTGTTCTTTAATGTTTGCTGCATGTAAAAGCTTGCATGTGTTTGTTTTTTTATCGTTATTGTATTTAATCAATTTGATTAGCTGTCTTTACCTACGTAATGTTATAAGCCAATTGTCTAATATTTTGCTAAAAGGAAGTATACAAAATAGATTTGCTGCATGTGTCTCAGTTTTCACTAGCACCGTGTAGCTCATTTAGTGGCTGCAAGCAGCTGCTATCATCCCTACACTATTCCATTGCCACCTACTGAGAGGGCGTGCAAGGTGCCTCACTCTGAAGTCAATGCAAATGCCATTTCATGAATCAGTCAAAAGACACTGCTGAGGAAGTGAGACAGCTGCAGATTTTTGCTAAAGACCAAAGAGTCATTTGTACCCTATGCCCATCTACCCCACTTGGATTTACCTGGACCTCAGCCCACTTTTAAATAGTCTACCAATATGTTGCATACCTTTCTTGCATCCTTGCAACGTTGATTGCAAAATCTAAAAAAAATTTGAAAAAAATCGCTAGAAAATAGAAATAGACATTTCTACTGATTTGCAAGAAAAGTGTTTACTAATTGATGCTTTAATGACGGTTACAATAATTGTTTTTATTTTCGTTAATTTATCTATTTTTATTTCTTCCTTGTTTTTTTTTTTAACTTAAAATGTGAAACAGCTCAGTGGTACTCGTAGCAAATGGCAGTTCACAGAAAGTACAGTTTTTATTGCTGAACAGAGATGTACACCTTTCTGCAATAACAAAATGACCTTTGCAAACATAAGGCGTGAATAGCAGAAGACGAACGCTAAGGTGCTGGTTTGACTCTAGTAAGCTTGTCAATATCTGTTGTTATGAAGGCAATGCATTATCCAGTTCAGAAATTGCAGGAAGTGCAGTAGTTGATCCTTCAATGATTAGGAGTATAGAAAAGTGAAAATAACAAAGCTAGCTGTGTTCGTAATGGAGAGGGGAGAAACATTCCGTGTTAAACTGAGATTTGGACGAATGCTGCTGCAAGACAGATAATGGTAGAAGTGACAAAGTGTATTTACTGTGGTATGTGTTAAATAAATTGGTCCAGTGTCTAGTCAACATAGGCAAGCTCTAACATGCTAGCTGCCAAAGACTAGATCTGCCATCGTGATGGGAGTTTTAGTCATCAGGGTTGTTTATCTCAGCATTCCTGTTTGATTTAAGTTTGCCCTTTGTGTGAGCTCCAGCTCCCTTGTGGCGTTTGGTGGAGTAAATCTGATTGAGTAGTTGTTTTACATTTTGCCTCCAGCTCCTACTGAGAAGAATTAGACAACGCAAAAAAAGGGTCCAGTCTGATCAAGTCTTAAGAACATAAAAGCAATGGAGATCTGAAATTTCTGATAAAGCGGGGTTAAAGTTCACCATTTCCTTAAAGGGACAGTGGGCGTGGCACTGAAAAGGTTAATCACTACAACAAGAGATAATATATTCAGTGTATGCATTCCCCAATAGTACCACTAAATGAAGTTCCTAGATGCATGTGCCTGAAATGTTAACCATTTTTCATCCAGCAGAATAGGTCACTGGTGGTCTTTTTTTAAATTGCAGTATATATAGGAACTGATAAATCTTCCGTGTCACTCGTCCTGACTTGCATTGGATATACGTAGCATTCCTGTGATTTTAAGCAAATAACCCAAATTGCATTTCCCTTGCTGTTTTATACTATCTGCAATCCAACATTATGCATTATTATCATCATCCCGTAATGTATTCACACACTCATTGTTAAATTACAATAAAACTCAAGTGTGTCTGTTATCAAATTGAAGTGTATAAGATTGCAAACTATACCTTTGGGGCTCCAAAACAAAGAGGAGCATCAAATTAATATTCATACGCAGAACTTTGCAGCCAGTGTAGATTGGGCTTGGATGCTTAGGAAGTCATTCAGTAGTGAATCAATACTAATTATTGTAATCAGCAGGGTTAATTAGCTGAAGATGCTACTGATGGAAAGTTCATTGCTTACAGACCACAAAACACCCAACTTGATGAAACCTGAAATAAAATGGCAGAAGCTATTGTAAAGTAGGAGATTAACAGTACTCACTACTACACAGGTATTAGCATAGGCTACATTGAACTCTAAAAAAAAAATGTAAAACATGGATTGTCAGATTTGATTATGTTTATAAAGCCTTTGGGTCTAAAACAGTAGAGAGTGTTTTTTTTGTTTGTTTTTTTGGGGGGAGTGGTTTATTAAAAAATGACCACAGATTAGGTATACAAAATAGCAATGTGCACGGTGAAAACAAAACGTAAAATCTGCCCGATATGAATAGTTATAAAATGCATTTAAATCTCAGCAACTGCAGTCTTTCAGTTCTTGAGGACAAATAACTACTTATCTTGAGAGCCAGCAACTCCCAGAAACCTCAGCTGTTGGTCTACAGAGGCTACAAATTTGTATCCTCACAAAAGCTTTGGAGGTGACAGTTATAAATTAGCTGACATCGTCAAAAGAAAAGAGAAGGGTTCCGGGAGCATGATCAATACAGAATTCACATTTCCAGTTTCAACATAATTTCAGCAACATATTTTATTGAGTAAAAAATAACAGAATAATGTATCTTCCCTTTATTAAATAAAAAATGATCATTAATTCGTGCCCGGTAAACTACTAGAACAAATCTGCAGCGTACATGAAGAATTTGGTTTTCCAAAACCAATCGCATCATTCCTTTGTAACAAAAATAAAATGTAATTCTGTATTGTCTTCAATGAATAATCAGAATCAGCAAAGGATGATTGGCGTTTCTCATTGTGGCAGAATGAGTACCCTCCCTCCCTAAGCCAAACTAACATTAACTCTTTCCGTTTTACTAAATAACAACATCTACCAATAGATATCTCAAAGAGTTTTCCATAACAACAAACATAAAATTATTACATAAATCCATGAATTAATTTTCTATAATATTGAGCACAGCCCAAAAAAATTACATTGTATGGCTTTAAAATATTTATGAAAATATACATGTTAAAAATCCAGGAGGGAACACTGTTTCTCTAAAGAAGAGCAAATATTCATACGATGACAATTTGACAATCTTGTTTGCATTGGGCATATGTATATGACCCGGTAAACCTATTTATACAAGCAACATAATAAATATGTATACCCAGAATACCCATGGGAAAGCAGCAGAACTAGGACTGTGCTATGTATACGATTTTGTGATGCCTCTGGACCACAAAGGTTTATTGTGCACCAATTCAGGAAGAAATGATTCAAGCATTTCAGTTATTTGTTTAACTAGGAGAAAGCCTCACTGTTCCTTCTTACTGGGCACAAAACAGCATTAAGACCTAGTTCTTTAGGTTTGGTAATATGGTCCCATTAAAGCCGTTAGTGCAAGAATGGGTACATATTGCCCCTTCCTTATAATTTGATGTACTTCAAGAGCGCAGGTTAACTGGCTGTTGAAAAAGATGTAATTTGGCACTTATTTTTTTCATATGCAAAATCAATCATGTATTGATCATTATAAATGTGTACAAGAAAACACTTGCATTAATAATAATAAAAAATAAGCATTATTATAAAAAGGCAGAGGGAGTTACTACCATCACAGCACAATGAAGAACCTCTGCTCCAGTAGAACGTGTAATCTAATGAATTATATGGTATTTTGTATTTCATGACATGCATTGATTAATTGAAGTTACATGCAGATAGCTTCCGTTGTACTGACACTTTGCTATGTTGTGCTGTAATTGCTTGCAGGTTGTTTTAGATACAATAAATAATGAAATGGATTAGATCATTGCAGAAATTAAAAGGATCTTGACTTTAACCAATTTTTCATACAAGCCAGAGAGTGACATTATTCCCAATAATTCAGTAATTCAATTTCCATAGTAAATAATGTTGTTTGTGTCTTATAGGCAGGGATTTAAATTGTCATACAAATACCTATGTAAAAATATGGCTTCATATTGTGTGAAGCCAGGATATTTTGATGTATTGTTTTAATTTGATGAAATAAAGAAAATGCTATACGTCCTTAATGCTTCTAACCTGTTATGCACTGTTGAAGAAATATGGGCTGATAATGCTCTTGTATTTTTAGTCATTAATTTTGGTGATAAAACAGTCTAAACATGCTCTGTTTATTTCTACAGATTATTTACTTCTTTAATACAGCTCTTGCCAATAGTTTTCGATAGTTATACATATGGAAAATTGTCTTGGCTTATAGTCATCTACAGGTTTTTAGGGCAATATAATCCACCTCTCTGCTATCCTTGATGTGAATAGTAAAATCGTCACTTTATTGGAGCTCATGCTAAGTTCATAGGCTACGGTATTAAATTTTGCATGACCCATCCCTAGGGTAATAGGGGAGACTTGCGTCAGTGTGTGTGGGGGGGTTTGAATATGTTACAAGAGTCTAGCAGGGCTAGGCAACATTCAGCACTCTAGTTGTTATGGGTTATATCTCCCACGATGCTCTGCAAACATTAAGGCAATAAGTGCGTTATGGGAGATGTAGTCTAGAACATCTGTAGTGCTGAAGGTTGACTACCACTGGCCTAAGAGATATGATTTGTTATTCAAACAGATTTCTTAAACTTCAATAAATCTATGCAACACCTATTGATCATTAATACTGCAGCTGTATAATATTGGGCATTTTAGTCTTTACATACAATATAAAGCAAAAAAGAAAGAGGAGCGGACTGCTCTAATAGCATAACATAGTTTGAAGCATATAATTCTAGTTCACACAGGATTGTTCACATGTGTAGACATTACACAATACTCAATGTACACATCATTTTTTAATTTATTGTACGCTGGAGTATTTTGTTGGTAAATGTACTACAAACTTTGGTTGTATATTACAGAAAACTATAGCTGTGAGCATTAAAAATATGTTGGAGCCAATGACTTCCAGTTGGTAAGAGTCACTATGCATTATATATCAAGGGGTAAGATGCATGAGGATACATGCATTTAAATTCCATTAAATTTATGTTTTCAAAATACCAAACTGCTTTGCTGAAGTTAGACAACATTGAAGTTTCTGAAAAACCCCATCCAACTGGGCTAATTTATATTTATTTATTATAAATTTTTATTTATTTTCAAAAATATGCTGTTGTACAAAGGATGCATTGCAGAAGAGTAGGTAGAACTCATACCTGATCATATTAGAGTTCAATGAATAACATTAAAAGAGCTACGCCCTAAATTTCAAGTGGTAGAGAATTCACTCGGGAATTGAAAGTAGATGCCAAAATTGCCACATCGAAAAATTTTCCAACTGTTGACTTCAAGTTTAGCATTACCTGGTGATTTGTCCACAATCTCTGGTTTATACAATGATTGTTAATTCTAAAAGAGTCCCAACTTTTTTAATGCATCACTTTCTTATTTGAACATTTTGTTAAAAATTGTAAGCATGTAAAAATATTTTGAGCAAAAAATTCCCAACTATCCCGACTACATTAAGCTTGGTGTGTCATTAACTACACTTCTGCTACAATTAGCAAGCACAAAAGAAGACACAAGAAGACAACATATCTGTGGTCTTGTTCTATATTTGCTATAGCCTAGATCAGAATTTGTCTACTGTAACAGGATACAAAATAATATGTCCAAGGTTATATAGAGACAGAACTAAATCTCTATTTACACATTTTCAGGGATCGCTGCATAAACCATAAGGCCATTTAAACCAGACCATATAAATGAATGTTCCTAATATTTTTGGGGATTTGCACAGTGTAAAGTGATTTGTTTGTTCAGATTAGGATATAATTAAATGGACCTCCATGAGCTTTCATGTCTAATATACTGTACATCAGAGCCAAGAAAAACAATTGCTTGTTGCAATCCCAGTAAATCCAAAGATACTCTGTGTTAAGGAAAGTCGTAAAATAGGTTTTCATTCAGTTTACATGTGAGATAAAGTCTCTTTGAAATTGATATCAACCCTCCTCATGCTGTCATGACAGATTATCAGCTGCAGGTGTTAGTTTTTCTGTACACTGGTTGAACATGTTTACTTGTGTGTCAGTCCTATAATAGGTAACTGAAAATGGCATCTGGAGAAAGAGCATGTCACCATCTCCGGAATGACATGTATTAGAAGGGCAGCTTGGGCTGCTGGCATCATGGCAAATTTCTACTTGACCTGTGCAATAATGTGCTAGGTGGGATTTTGAGAAATCATTACAGCTTATGTGTCTATGCTGGCATCTCAACAAAGGAGCTAAAACCTGGAATCTCTCTCTGCAATATGCTTTAAACAATCTTACTTCAGTTACTTGATGTCGAAGATAAGGAAGATGACTAGAAGTACTAGGACTGCTTATCAGCAATTTGAGTAAATATTTCTACCTATGTATGTGTCTATGTATGCATAACCAACACACACATACACACACACACACACATACACACACTAATGACAGTCTGAGAAAATGAAGAGCCCTGGCAGTTGAATACACAAACCTGTTACATTACAAAAAACATAGGTGTCAATATTTTTGGTTGAGCTTTTTCAAAGGATTATTATTATTATGTTATTATTGATATAGCAACAAATTCTGCAGTGCTGTACAGTGGGTGGACAAACAGACATGTAGTTGTAACCAGACAAATTGGATGTACAGGAACAGAGGGGTTGAGGGACCTACTCAATGAGCTTACATGCTAGGGGGAGTGGGGTAAAGTGACATACAAGGTAAGGATAGTATTCGACTAATGACAGTTGCAGAAGAGGAATCAGTCGGGAGCTATTAACAGTTTAATTGATACGCTTTTATGAAGAAGTGGGTTTTTAATGATTTTTTGGAAGGAGTGGAGACTGGGTGAGCATCTAACGGAGGAGGGAAGTGAGTTCCACAGGTTGCAGCCCTCGAGATGTTTCGAAGGCGAGCATCAGAGGTGGGAGTACGGACAGAAGATAGACGTAAGTCTTCAGCATAGTGTAAGGGCCTAGATGGGACATACTTGTGTATTAGGGAGGATAGGTAGGTGGGAGCAGCATGATGTAGAGATTTGAAAGCAAGAACCAGAATTTTAAATTGAGCCCTATATCTTACAGGAAGTCAATGTAGGGACTGACAGAAGGGTGAGGTGTGGCGGGTGCGGGCAGACAGGAACATGAGCCTCGCTGCCGCATTCATTATGGACTGTAACGGCGCAAGTTGGGAGCACATAAGATCACTGAGAAGCGGATTACAGTAGTCAAGGCGAGAAAAGACAGTGGAATGGACCAGCACCTTAGTCGCATCTGGTGTTAAATATTATTGGATAAGCTTTGCAAATGCTAAGCGTTTTAAATTATGTATTCAAAATATTAAAATATCAAAAATATATCACATTAAAAGTGTATTGTTGTATAAAAAATTATCAAGATGTTAAAATATTTTTTAAATATTAAACCACGTTAAAAAGGTTATCTGACAATATGAAATAATTTGAAAAGCTTATCTAAAAAATCTTAAATTGAGGCCACTGTATTTAATTGTTTGTATGATAGTAAACAAATGGAAACTGGTATTTATAGACACAAGTATTTATAGAAGTGGTAGGTCATAGGTTTATGTCCATATGTTGCACTTGAAAATGAAACTTCAGTTGTGGTAATGAAAATTTGTAGCGACATGACACCCAAAAGTGCATCGGTAAGGTGAAACACCAAAGAGTTTTGGTTGCTAAGAAACAGAGTGCAAAGTTTTCTAACATAATGAACTGAGAGAACGTGATGTTTCAACTCTTGGATAACAATAGATTGGCCTACAAAGCAATGGCAGCATTCACAGTTTAGAGTAGTTTATGTTATGCAAATAATCTACATGTATAGTCATAATGAAAACAGTTACTTTAGAACAATGTAAAGAATAGAGCAGTAAGAAGAGTAACATAGCCCACATAAGATATATATTTATTAACTGGCAGTATTTATATATAAAAAAAGAATCTGAATACGTAAGAAAATCAAAACATTTCTGTGTATATGAGAGATTATGTTATATAAATCAAATATGTACAAGTATCCTCAAAATATCACAGAAATATACTAAGAGTGAGCCAGATTTTAAAATTGAGAAAACAAACAATATTCTGGAACAGTTGCCATTTTCATCCTCCCCAAGGTGAATATGAGCTAAATGGCAAATTGAGTTTATTTTTTAAATTATTACTTATTTCCACAATTATTATATTCATGTTTCATCTGTCTAGAGCAGGGATAGGCAACCTTCAACTCTCCAGATGTTATGGCTTACATCTCGCCTGATGCTGTTATAGCCTTAATGCTGGCAAAGCATCATGGGAGATGTGACGGAGCTATTGTACTCCGACCGAGTACCACCGCCCAGTCCCCTTCCTGGACGCTTGCAGGGATCCTGGAATGCTTCAATCCCAGTCGCCGAAGCTTGACTGTGGTCTCTCTTCCACCCCAGCAAACTCTTCTTCCAGGCAGGTAACGTTCCCTCGGCCTGTTCCTCTGCAACTTTCCTTATAGTCTCCTGTCCTTACAAAGACATTTTTGGCTCTGATGTCAAGCTCTCTTGATAAAGATAGATGGGTAGATAGAAAGTGGGAGAAGGGAAGAGAGAGAGAGATAGACAGACAGATAGACAGACAGACAGACAGACAGATAGATAGATAGACAGATAGATAGATAGATAGATAGATAGAACAAGAGAGAGAGATAGTGTAAACATTCAATTAAATTATAAGAATAAGAGGCTGAAAATATCCTATAACATGACCTGTAAGTACTTATTTCTCTATGTATATATGTCTAAGTGAACAACACTAAACCTTTCATTTCTATTTAGCTTAATAGTTAAAGTTGTCTAGAGAGTTTTGCACCCTATTCCAAGGCACACAAGCCCCGCCGATTCACAGCTCAGTGAGCATGGGATGAAAAAATCAATAACTGTCCATCGCATACTACTATCTTAGGACTGCCAGGCAGGTGTTATTTTTTTACATCCCATGGATTAGAGCATCCGCCATGTACGATATAGCATGCATGTTTGCATTCTTTTCAAAGCTTATCATAGAATAAATCACTATTTCTAACTGCCAAGTTTGTTTTTCCTCGAATAGCTCTGCCAAAGTGACAACATTTAAAAATAGTAGAACTTGTTCACTATATGACATTGGATGGATTCCGAAACTTTTTTTACACATACCGCTACTTTCAACAACAGTTATATTTTTTATTTGTTGGCAATATATTAACATTAATTTAACAAAGATCTAATAAACTGCTCGTGACACAAGGTGACTCATGAAGTTATGCATTGCTTCCAAAAATGTTTAGACATACCCTAGAATAACACTGTACTGTATTACAATAATATATTTTCTTAAATAAACATAAACTCATTAAAGAAATATTAAACTAAACAAGATATTTACAAGATACCTAAAACATTTCTAACTATAGCTGTAGTTTTATCCTACACAACTTGACAGTAAGATCTAGATGACAAATGCTCTAGTCTAGAATAATATTTTTTTGATCTTACTATTGGGAAGTAGTATATTATTGTGGTTTATACTTTTTTATATTTAGTAATGTCATCTCTAAACATTAAGCTACATTTAATTTTGAATTTACTTGAACGCTGGGTCCTAGCTGATATCTGAAGATGCTGATAGCAGTGACTGGGCTTACACTCAAGGATAGTTCCTTCTGCACCAAAAATAACATCTTTTGTGGTGCTCATTCCAGGCAGTATTTCATACAATAGGTGTGAAGGGAGAGTAAGAAGAAGGACAAAGAGATGTGGACACATAGCAATTATGTTAGATTTAAAAATTAAAAAGATTCCAACCTTGACAGACTTTAGAACATGTACAGGGAAGCAGATGGGTGTTAAAAGCTACAATCCATTTACAAATACCATATAATAAGAAACCATTGCCACCAGGGCCGGACTGGGGATACAAAGCAGCCCTGGAAAAAAATCTATTCCAGTCCCATAAGTCATTGTGCCATATATTGTCACATGTAATATTTAAGGCTATGTCTTGCCACCCTAGATGATTATGTAATATATAAATATATAGTGTTAAAGTAGAGATTGTAGCCGTATTCGTCCAGTGATGTAGATGTAAAAAACAGATAAAATTTGTATCTTGTAATACCTTTTTTTATTGGACTACCAGAATTTTTGAATGACAAGCTTTCGGGAGAACCTCCCTTTCTCAAGTCTGAAGCATTTCTCTGCTTCAGATTTGAGAAAGGGAGGTTCTCCCGAAAGCTTGTCATTAAAAAATTATGATAGTCCAAAAAGAAAGGTATTACAAGTTACAAATGTTATCTGTTTTTTTACATCTATATATATATATATTGTTTTTGTATATATATTGTATATATATTGTTTTTGTATATATATTGTATATATTGTATATATATATATATATATATATATATATATTGTATCTGTTTTTTACATCTATATATATATATATATATATATATATATATATATATATAGATGTAAAAAACAGATACAATATATATATATATATATATATATATATATATATATATACAATATATACAATATATATACATATATACAATATCTATATATATAGATGTAAAAAACAGATACAATTTGTATCTTGTAATACCTTTCTTATTGGACTAACAGAATTCTTTAATGACAAGCTTTCGGGAGAACCTCCCTTTCTCAAGTGGGATCTATTTTCTAATATAAAATATTGGTTCTTTCAATGTAAAACATTTAATTAAACAGTAAGCATACTTACATCCACACACAGACAATCTCACTGATGCACACAAGCTCATTGAAACACCGCCTCATAGACAAACAATCTCACTGATATATATAAGCTCATTGACATAAAAACACAAGCTCACAGATGCATACATATAGGCTCACTGACAGACAATCTCACTGACACACACAGACAAGCTTATTGGTATACACACAAATGTAGTACAGGCAAACTCTGACACACACAAGCTTTCTACAGACAAGCTCACTGTCACACACACACGCTCACTACAGAAAAGCTCCCTGATACACACATGCATCTTACAGACAAGCTCACTGACACACACAAAATCACTACAGACAAGTTCACTGCCACACAAATGCTAACTATAGACAAGTTCACTGACACACACATGCTCCATACAGAAAAGCTCACTGACACACACATGCTCCCTACAGAAAAGTTTGTAATAAACATGGTCTAGATATTCTGTGGCAATCCTTTACTTTTCCCTGCGAACAAGTCATTGGCACAATGCCCACTTACAATGGAACAGATATGATGATAGTGCTTATTTGTGGCTTGTGTTTCAAAATCACTTCCAGTTTCTTTATCAAAGTGACACCTTATTAACTGGGCCTTTTTCTTATTTATCTTAGATAGGTTCTGCAGTCAGGGAACTTCACAATAATATAAAAAGACTAAAGAGTTAAGAAATAAAATATAATAATAATAATTAAAAAAACAAAAAACAAAAAAAAACAAAGCCTATAGAAATCTTGCACTGGAAAACAGATCTGATAAAGAATTTGTAAAACAGCATTGGATTATTCCCACTTTGTACCCAGGTTGTGTTTGATTCTTGAGCACACACTGGCAGTATAATGTAGTGTACCAGTGATAAGGTCACACAGAGAACACCTTTGTTGTGGGCGTGCTCTCCATGCTACAATCTGGGACAGGCTTGGTGGGAGAACACGAAGGTGAAATGCACAAGAGGGTAAGGAGTAAAGGGAGACATACATGAGGTAAGGGGAAAAGGACAGACACACACAAGGGGTAAATGGCTTATGAAAACATATACGAGAGTCTAAGGAAAAATATAAAAATGGCTGCTTGTAATGAGAGACGTAATACGCGAGTGACCCTAACTGGATAAGGAATGACACAAGGAGTGAATAGGGAGGGTGCCCACAAGCATTTCTGCTTGGGTACTATATACAAATGGGAATATGTAGGAGGGTGAACACTAAAAAGTAGCAGAAAAATCTCAAATAAAACTTTTACTTAGCACAGCACGCATACAAAGAGTGCTATGGCTGGATTAGCAAAAAACAACATGAGAAAAAGAAAAAGTGCAATGTGCAGCTTAGTTGATCAGGCCACACTGGTAAAACCTAAATTCTATTACATATTTGATAGTATGTTTAAATTAGTAGTGTTATTTTAATCCAACACATTATAGTAGTTATTAGTCACATCACTGTTTTACATATCATATATTTTTCTATCTCTACAGACATACTCACATATGTTGAAGGAGAGGATTTATAACAGTAATGCATGTGTTGTAGGAAACTATTGAAATTAAGGGCTTCTGACATCATATTACACCACAATACCGAACATAATTTTATTTAGTTGGGGTTGGTCAAAGATTATGGTTCTTTTAAACTTTGAGCGGTATAATAATATACATTTTTCTTATTTGTCTGAAATTTCTGGGAGTTTACTCTTGGACAGCAGATACTACTTTTGACTGCTTGTCCTTAATATAGCCCCTTTCTCGATAATGATATACCAGGAGATTAGCTGGGAGGAAAATTGCACTCTCTATAATATATAATATATTATTATATTGGTGATAAGATACCTTCAGATTGTCTTTAACTGAAGATTTTACCTTACAGCTGAGAGGTAATTAACTTTTTTCATTATCGCCACTCTTTTTGCTGCTCATTACTTTGCAGATAGTGTCTGCTGGAATGGATTTAAGAGAGAAGGAGAAATCTATATATGTTATCAGCGCAAAAAAGATTGCAATCCGTTGGGTTAGAAAATCAGAACAACCTTGTCTGCTGCAACCAGTGTATAATCAGGGGCTAAGCGGGTTCAGTACATTTATTACTTTGTGTACAAGTGAATTGACTTTGCTATCACCTATCCGGTTGTAATACACTAGTTAATTGTTTGTTTTTCTTTAGTCCTTGTTTTACAGCATACGAAATCTCTTCTAAGAAGCTTTATGTTGTTGAACTGTGATAGCCAAAGGAGTTAATTGATTGTACAGATCCAGACAAGCCAGTAATCAGGGAATCTGAGATATAGTTTCAGTCAAATAAGAAACCCATTGGCTGAATAAGGGAACTTGATTATTTAAATACCTTCTATAAAGCTTCAGACCTCATTTATAAAGTCTACTTTTGAAATTGCATTTCATTTTTTCTCTTTGGTCATTATCTTTTTTTCAAACTATTTTTCACTTATATATTGTGTCAATTACACATGTGTCCAAGAGAAAAGCCTCTTGGGTAGAAATTAATGATTATTTTGAAATATGACAAGGAGAGGTCTTCAGATAATTCCAGATGTCAAAGGAATACTAAGGCAAATCAATAAAACATTTTTAACAGTTAAAGCATTTGCTCATTAGACAATATTGAAGAAAGATGGGACAATAAAATATATATTTTATCTTGCTTTAAAAATATACTGCTAACAAGGGCATTGCAAAGTACAAAAGTGATTACGGTATGTATTGATACCGTATAAGTGGAAAACAAGTTAAAAAAGAAAACTTTGCATTGATATGTGGAAACTCTATGCTGAGTTCAATGTGGTAAAAAAAAAACAAAAAAAGAAGCGGGGTTTAGAATTTTTGTATTCTGTGGGCATTAGAAACAGAAATTCCAGTATAGGTAATGGACAATCGCAAATTGGACAATGTCACATTTTATTGCAGGAAACTAGATTAGCTGGCTTGAGAACATTGTGAAATGCAAAATGGAATGGATTGCATAAGCTACAAGGGGAGGGACAGGGGGATGGAGATATGACATGTGATAAGTAAAACATCTGGAAACAGCCCTAATCCATAAATAGTACAGTTGTGCAACATAAGATAGCCAGAGCAAGTTTTGCAGTATGTAGTGAAATAATGAAGGGGAAATAAACATTATATCTGAATTATAGCAAGAAATTGAGCATTAGCTTTAATCCCCTTCTTGAGATGTAGTTTCAATTAATAATAATTTAATGATCACATTATATGGAGCTGCCTTTGGATGCTAAGAACAAGTAATTAATTGTTCTCCTTTAAAGATTGTAATGGTTTTTACTAGAACCTTAAAAGTGCCAAGAAGGGTGTGTAGTTTTATTATTGTGAATATTGGATAGATAGAAATCTGTGTTTTATTTCTCAACTCATTTTCAGGATCATCACTCTCATGATCCGTGAGACAAAATTAGTTCCACCTGAAGAAAGCCTCAATGATGAAATTCATTTCTCTACCATGAAATACAGTACATTTCTCAAGCCACAGTATAAATCACAAATCATTATGTAAAATGAATTTATGTTGGATTTGTGTGGGTCTTAGAAGATCTCAAGGGAGCATTCAAAGAGGGAATGATCATATGGTTCTGCCTGTTTTCAGAAAGATGAACAAAGACTGTTTAACCCTTTGTCAAGTATATTTTCAGCAGTTTCTTTAGATATATAACAGACTCTTGCGCAGACAAAACGTTACTACAGTTTCTATTCTAAACTAATATTAAAAAAACTACTTTTTTATAATTTACTGTTTTTTCTTTTGGGTTAATCAAAATCATTATTATTATTATTATTATTATCATTATTATTATTGGTATGTATATAGTGCCAACTAATTCCGCAGTGCTTTACAATATTATTTTAGAAGTCATGCTAATAATACAATCCACAGATCCAGGGAGTGTAATTTAAAATGTAAACATGAATTTATAATTCACACTTTATAATACAATAATATCAAAGTATTTGTCCAGGAAAAGTACTTTTATTTTTTCCTAGTTTTAAAGAGGTACTGTCACAACATTGGGATATACCCCACACCACTGAATAAAACATTGAATTTCACCTATAACGTGTGTTATCCGTTTTTGTTTTTTTCATGAGATTACATTTTCTTTAAATTTATATAAAGGATTATCAAATCATAATCCAGTTTAGGCTAGACAAAGGCCGGGCATACATTGCAAATGAAGAGGAGACACCGAAACGTTGTTTAATTTCTCCTTTTCTCTCTATGCTTTCTCTATGTTGACTGCCAGGTGAAAAGGACATAGCTCATAACAATGATTGACAGGGAGCTAATATGGAGTCACCTAGATGCAGTATAAAATTGTGTGGATTTCTAGGTTTCGTTTTATTTTACTTAGCTCACAAATATGCATTCGTTACTAACAATAAACATAATATTAAAAATCCTGGGAAGTGATAGTTGACTTCAAGATATCTGATCTAGCCTATAGCTAAGTTAATATAATTTTGGCGACCTTGGAACTCACGCCTCTCAATTGTCAGCCTACTAGCCTACATAAGGAATTGATAACTCATAGCCACCAATAAATTATAGGAGTTGCTTTCCAACAGCAGTTGAAAGGGAGGCCTTTCATTCTGACACCCAAGATTAACAATTAGCATTGTTAGCAACTCTGATAAATGGTGGATTAACCCTTAACCAGTCAGCTGTCTAACAGATTTTTAAAGTTGTTTTAAAAAGCAGACTGACATTTTCTTTTATAGAAAGCAATGTGGTAATTATGAGTAACAGTTATTTTTATCAGATTCAATTTTCATGTATATGTGTACTTCTGTATAATGAAAGTGATAAAAAAAAAAACATGCAATCATGTATAACTCGGACCATGTATCAATTTTCTTTCCCAGAAATATGTGATCGCTTTCATTATTTTAAAGACATCCTTTATTTTGGACATCCTCAGTTTAAAAGCAAAATGCCCAAACTACTTGATTACTACTGAGCAAGGAAAAGGCCATGCTCTAACGTAAGATGGGATGTTGATGTGGAAGTCATCATAATAGAACTAACAACTCCACCTACAGTCAAAGGAGTAATCCATCCATCCAATATTGTTTAACTTGGGTAATGGGGACCCAGTGTGACTGTGTCTGTATCTATACTCCTATTTTAATATTCATCTAGGTAAAGCTCTCTATTTAAAATTATAGCACTGGTGTAGCTGTTGGAAATGTTACCTCCCATTTTTTTTTTTAAATTTTTTGCCATGATCGTAGTGAAGACAATGCCGCTATCCCTGTCCTGCAGCAAAGTTTAACTGCTAAGTCTGATTCTTTTGTTTTAAAAAGTAAAGCTTCCTTGCTTGTACCACCAGTACAGTGCACCATTAGAGATGTTGTACTAGCACTATAAAGGCACCGATAAAAACAAGATAGGTCACTACATATAACAAAATGAAAGCCTAACAGTAGTTTAATTCATTAATATGTTTAATATTGTTGTAGGAAATGCTCCATTAAATGAAATCCTTTAGCAGTAATGGCTGTAAGTTAGCAGTTGAATCCATTAACATGTCTTCAGGGTTAACCACATAAAGTAGTTCATCATCTCTAACTACACAGTATATTTTACAGTAGGAATCATTGCATTGATTAAATATATGGACAAGCCACATGTTTCATGTTTGATTATGACATTTGCCAATATCCTTATCAATTACCTTTGAATGCTTAATTATGCTATGATGATCATCTTACCTAAACCAAAAAGCTTACTATCAGTACAATTGTATGAATAGATTTTCTTTTCTTAACTTTTGCCTGGAACATACGTGTCATACATGTGTCATTTAAAATAGTGAGTTAAAGATTGCCATATTTCAACATAAACATGACTCACCCTGAAAATACATAGGTGAAATAAATCCTGTTCAGAGAATGGTGTGTACATTCATAGAATGCATGCACCCTTTACAAATCACCAAATCAATATACAGTGAAAGTGCCTGTTAATCCCTAGACTCTAAGCTCTTTTAAGCAGGGCTTTATCACTTATTGTTCCTGTATATCTAACTTTTTTTTACATTTTTCTTGTATGCACTATACAGCACTGCAGAATATGTTGGTTCCTATTTAATTTATTTAATTATAATACTTAGGACGTAGAATAGGCATCCTTGGAATGAGAGCAAGTTGTACAGTAGATTAAGTGAAGAATTGCAAGCTGCGTTCTCTGTATAACTATGTCACATGAGTATTCTGCTCATCTAATGATAGGCTTGGTCTCTGTTATCTGGTTGGGTCCTTGAAGGAACGGTACATGTTCAACATGTGCATTTTATTGTTTATGTATTCATCTCAACCAGTAAGCTCGATTTTTGTATTTAGCAATTCCCAATGCCCACTGAACACAGTTGGTAGAGCGTTCGCTGAGATAGAGTTGAAACGAACGCATACAAATATGTACAGCTTTGCAAAATACAAATACAGAGAACTTTATATAATTGCAACATGCAAGATGGTAATATCAGGACTGAGAAAGTAAGAGTGAGATAACCACAAATGCAATTTCTCTCTCTCTGGGTGTGATTGTGTTTTCCTTTCCAAGATAGCTTTCAGTGAAACTAAGCCATCTCCCCCGGTACATCTGGCATTAAGCATCAAATCATTTCACAAAATGAAAGAATGCTTGCTACGTAGCTAGCCCCTCTCTTAGGTCAGGAAAGCTGGTTTTGCTTTGTATTGGCTCACTGTTCTGGTTTTTATAATACAGAGCTTAGATGTTTTTACATACTCTGGAATTTAGGCATATTTTCTAAGACCCATTTCAGTGCCACAGGCAAAGTGTAGAGGAAAATAGCTCTGATTGGAGTTGGAGGGGAAATAATTCTAGAAGAGTGAACTCTAACTGTACTGCCTTACAGGCTTCTCAAGATATAAGCCCAATCTGACACATTTCTGTGAAGTGTTTCCACTTGCTTTTTAGTTCAATAATTAATAGGCCATTGATTAAAGAAAAAAAAGGCAACAGTCAAGACAGAAGAAAAACAATAATTCTAGCAATCCTTTTGTATAACTCTCAATATTTTACTAAAATGAGTAGGACAACAAGCAGAATCTATTATTCTGGTGAAGCTGTAAAAAAACGAGAATGTTAGAATTCATAGGAACATGTTTACTTCCGGGCCGAGCTATCATCTTTATTAAAATTCATCTCCTAGCATTAAGATATGCTTCTGAATTACCATGCTGGCTGAAACAAACATTGACTGCAACAGAGATGTGGAGCTTTGCAAAATTTCTGATTTCTAACACATTGTTAGATTTAAAAGGCCCTATTCATGTCTAGATCTGCTCCTTAGAATATTATTTCTAAAGAATATATTTCTGCCGTATTGGGAAGTCAAGGAGTTTTTTATCCTCTGACATTACAGTTTTAAAATTTTTAGGTTTGCAGTGAAAAGATGAAAGCACGTAAGATTATTTTTTCCATATATGGTTCATTTAATAACCCTTTGAGAGCTGAAATTAACAAAAAGTTAAACTCTTGCACCTTGAAATGCACATTTAAGAAGTATTTAAAAAGAATGTATGTAATTAAAACTTTACAATGTACATAATACCTATATTTTCATAAAACATATATATATATATATAAAGAGAGAGAGAGAGAGGGCGCAGTAATGTTTGCATTACCTCTCGTTTATGCTCACATGTATCTATTTGATATTTATTAATAATGGCAATGGCTAAGTTTAAAAAACACCTGGGGCTTGAGCCCCCAAACATGTGATTACCACTTCCTAAAGTTCTTCTCTTGGCCCCACCCAACATACCAACCCTGCCCCTCCGAACTGCCACCACTTAGGACGCCTCTTGGCACACATACAGTTATTTACAGGCACACACACTGATTCACATAAACACAGATTGACAGACATAAACATGCACAAGCACACACAGTCATAAACACATACATACACACACAATATTACAGTAAAATGCATTGTATTATTTTACTATAATAAGCCTCACAAATACTGGTGACTGGAATGCAAGAGGACAAAGTGGGACTGGGGTAGTAAGTTATCTTCTGAATGCATTTGGAGGCTACATATAGAACTACTTGATTATTAAGGGGGCTGTTTGTGGTTTAGTTTGTGTTTCCTCAAGTTAATAGATATGTTTGTGGTGTAGTGAGTCTAGGGGCTATAGTGAGAAAGTGTGAGTGTATAGAGGCTGTAGTAGGCGCTTACAGATGATGCAGTTTTGTTATTTTTATTATATATACAATATCTTCTACAGTTTAATACATAAATAATAATATGAAAAATATATAAAACAATTTAATCCCCCCTCCCTCTGGTTATCTATGAGGCAGGAAAGGGAGATGTCATGCCTAGCCTTGGTGGTCCAGTGTGGAGAGATCTCTTTCGTCTGGGAACAGATCTCTTGTAAAGATTCTCAACAGCTCCATGAACTGCCCGAAGTTCGCGTTCTCCATATACCAGGTCTTTACCTATCTACGGGAGAAACCAGAGGCTCTGTGTGCTCCACCTACCCCCTACAGCTGATCTCTCATTTTAAGGTTGCTCCAGATTGGGGGCAAACTACCCTATTTAACATTGTTAATGTATTTACCACAGAAGGATGAAATGCTTTCTTAACCTAAAAACCCCTGGGTATTAAACATGCGACCCTGAAATAATGCAGGCAGTCATCCTTATGTACTGAGCCCTCTGTTTGACTGTGTGTATGTAAGCATATATATTTTAAAAACAGCAGCTGAAAAAAACTGCTTTCCAAGACTGTAACTCCCACAAATTTTATACAATAAAAGGACATGTCCTCTGCTGCCCATAAAGTGAAGTCCACCCCTAAACACTACAATAACATAACACACTATCTAAGTATACACTAGTGTACACTAAGTATACATATAATAAATTATTCTATGAACAAACTGTATCCCCTACACAGTAAACCAACATTAAACATAACCCCATCTCTACCTTCATGCTTACACTAACAAGAATTTGAAAATAATAATATATAATAGAAGAGATACATAATTGCAAAATCTATATTAGAGTATAGGAATGCCATTCACGGGGGCGGGGCCTAACCGCCGAGCAGACTGGTCGCACCTAACCAGAGCTCCAGGCAAGCACCGGTAAATAAGCGACTCACCCTTAACAGATCATGCCTAAATTGCTAAACTAACACGGCACAATAGCAGTGTGACCCCGGGGCTCCTTTAGCCGGTACAACGGACCCCGAGAAGCAATCTGAAGCGGAGATAGGGTTGCGGCCTTCCAGCTAGTACAGGTCGGGAGAGTCGGCCGACCTCCACGCCAGCGGCTCTGTTGGAATACGCTGCCACACCCAAGACCCCGTTTACCCCCCCTGGCCGGTGAAGGATATCCCGGCACAACCAAGCGACTAATACCAGCGAAACGCACCTGATTCAAGCACAATACACCGCAACACAGTCATGGTCAAAATGGCGACCGCCACGCGGCCAACGCGAGGCCCGCTGGACAACTATGAACAGTGGCTGGACGCATTATTTGAAGAGCTCTGGCAGAAACTGTGGAGCAGAAGGCCACACGCTGAGGGGGTGACCTACAAGAAGCAGCACTCACCTCCCGACGGCGGGAAACGCAGAATGGGTACACTAAGGAAAAGCCCCTACACCTCGGAAGCAGGAGAAGCAGAGAGACAGCCAGAAGGCTACAACCCACTCAGTGCCGTCCGCTGCTCACCGCGGCCCTCCAAGAACGAGACAATGTCCCACGGGAGGTTTGCGCCCAAAGGAACCGGCCAAAACCGTCAAGCGACTGCAACCCAAGCGCAGGCCCCCCTACGATACTCTCAACAGAGCCGCGGAGACCTCGGGGCACCTTACAGCTCGGAGAACCCAGCCAAGCCACCCTGAGGGCCTAAACGGACTGTTCAAGGGCCCCAGCCATTTACAGACTGACCGACTCTCACCCTGGCGGGAAAATCGTGGACATTGTACACAAGGAAGGTGGAAGCCCAGCCATGGAATCGGATGACTGCGGGAGCTGGATATCAGCCGTAATTTGTCTTTGGACAGGGACTCTAACCGAGGCTACAAACAACCCAGCGACACAAAATCAAAAATGATAGCAAGTTAAAAAAGTTAAAACTGTTATGTTATTAATCCCACTTAGAATTAGCTGAGTCTTCTCCACTCCACACGTAATGCATAATAGTTTAGTCTTAATTAATACTATGTCAGAGACATCCCAGCTGCATGCATGTTAGTCCACATTATGAACACTAGACAGCACTAGGGCATGCTGTGAGCTACTAAACAGTGAGTTAAAAAACAGTGTTATTTCTTTCCCGCCTGCCCTGCTGTGGTGGCGCCACAAACGTATTTGTTTAACTTAACTACTCACAATTTATGCTTACCATGTCTTGCCTATCTAGTTAGACACATACGCAGTACCGTCACTCGACACCTGATTTAGCTCCCTTACTAATCAGACAGAACGACTAAGCTTGATCATTTAACCCCAGTAACTTTGTCCGTCTCTGTCATTTAACTACCAAGCCTTAAGCAGGGATCATCATAACCTGTTACTGACAATACAGATTGCACAGTATGTGACCTCGTATAGGTAACCTGATGGATAGCAGAGACTAGCATGAAAAAGCCTGTCTGTTAACCAATGTTTTATTAATCTAGCTAATATAACCAAACGAAATGAACATGATTACTATACCAAAAATGTGCAGTTTAATCTTGGCCCAATCTGACATTGTGTTGATTTAACATGCCTGCAGAGGCCTGATTTTGCTGTTGTGGCATTACAGGTCAGTTTGTACTCTCTTATATGCACCAAAAAAAAAAAAAAAAAAAAAAAAAGAATGCCATTCACTTATTAAACGCCAACTTCAAAACTTCAAAAGCTCACAAAATTAAATTATTTCCTTGGAAACACCTGACTCAGGCAAAACAAGGGGGGGTTTAATTATAGTATATGATCATAAACTGCAAGCTGATTTCCACACCCACTCTGCCATACTTCAGCACTGCCCTCATGAGGTCCAATCCAATGCCTCTCAAAGATAAGCATTTGTTTGAACCATTCTCACCGGCTCAGTGCGCATTTGCGTGTGAGTAAGGAGTAAAGAAGGAGAAGAAGAGAGGGAGTACAGTCGGGCATAGAGGGAGGGATATAAAAAAAATAAAATAAAAAAATCATTAAGAGTATTGGGAGTTGGGGACAGCTGGAGAGGGGACTTAAATAAAAAAATAAAGGGAGTAGAGATATACCTTTCCCCTTGTTCCCCGTGCAGGTGCTTTGCACAGAATTAAAATTAGCTCACGTGTAACTAGCTTCCAGGACAAAAGTGAATATACCTCTGTATGTGCAGCATTTCAAGCAGAAATGCTGCACGATTCCTACCAGCATCACCAATATAATTAATATAAACATATAACACAATGGACTGTGTATTATGGGTAAATTAATAGTTGACAATGAGCTTTGGAAGCATCTGCAATTTGTGTAATAAAGTCTCCAGAGCCTATCACAGGCCTGACATGCGCACAGTTGTTTGTCTGACATGGTAAATAAACTATACTCCCAAAAAGTGAAAGTTTTAATTAAAATGGCCACCTCATATGTTGGCCGCTATTTATATCCCTAGCAAGCCCCACCCCATCTCCTTTTGCTAACCCACAGCCAAGTATTAAAATTAGATGTCATGCCTATTTCCTGGCCCTGTCAAGGCCCATTCCCTTATCTGTGCTGTTCCATGGACTACATTACTGCACCAGAAACACAGTGTTTGTATGTATATAAAATTGAAATAAAAACAGTACTGCATGGTGTGACTGACCGTGTAGAATGTGGAGAGCCCTAATCTCAGTGCACAATGGGATATATATTTCCTGGCTAGCACAGGATTAGTGGGAATTACACTATTTGGCGGTAACTGCTTTTTTCAGATGCCACCATTAATCCAGCCCCTTTCCCTGCTATTCTCTTTCTCCCTCTACTTGTCAGTAGCAGAAATGGGGCTGGATTAAGGTTTTTAAGCTGCAAATAGCAATGGCTACTGCAAAAGTGTAATTGTCACTAATCTCGGGCAGGCCACAATATGTGCAAACCATTGCTGCCATAGGAGTGAAGGAGCCATCACGTGTGTATGAGTGTGTGTGCGTATGAGTGTGTGTGTGTGTGTGTGTGTGTATGAGTGTGTGTGTGTGTGTGTGTGTGTATGAGTGTGTGGGTGTGTATGAGTGTGTGTGTGTATGAGTGTGTGTGTGTGGGTGTGTGTGTGTGTGTGTATGAGTGTGTGTGTGTGTGGGTGTGTATGAGTGTGTGTGTGGGTGTGTATGAGTGTGTGTGCGTATGAGTGTGTGTGTGGGTGTGTGTGTGTGTGTGTGTGCGCGCATAAAATGTTCATAAATGCCTATATTATTTTCTAATCATTTTACAGCACTGTGGAATACATTGAAACTTTGTGGACGAAACCATGATATATAAATATATATCTCAGTATGCAAAATTATAAATGGGAGCACAGGCAATTGCATATCGGTAAAGTTAATTTGTGTGTGTAGGAACAGAGAAGCAAATGCTCCATTTTAAAATGTTAGATTTTCTTTCTCAGGCTATTGTATATGACCCTGGCCATACCATCTTCTTTAAATGCCAATAGCAGAGGTGAATTGAAAATGTGACACACTAGTTGTTAAATAAAACACTAACCTATGCACTTGCAGTGCTTTCTATATGACCTACTTACATACTACTTCACCCTCCCTGTGGTATGATTAAAAGCTGCTTTGAATCCACTATTCCCTCAAGGGATTTGAGGCTAGAATTTAACAAACTGCTGAGAAGGCTTAAGTCAGTAAGAGCCTGGGCTTCCCTGCAGCTTCTTTCAGCTAATTCACATGTAATTAAAAATAAAATACATTTTTCAAAGAAACCCATGTTTTAATGTTGTATTTTAAATACCCATATTTATTTCAAAACAGTAACCATATCAGGTGTTGAAATTGACAAGAACGTAATAATGCCAAAGGTTAGGGATTGTCTGGTTAATTTAATTTAATTGTGTTGCTTAGCAATGTGTTAAATATCAATTCATTTGACTATTAGTTGAACCCTTGCTAATAAAAATACAGAAATATGTTCTATGATTTAGGATTGCATTAGTTTATGTGCAAATAATTTCTTTTCAAATAGTTGTTATTGACATTTTTTCATAAAAAGGACTGTATTTGCACACTAATTTTTTCTTAAATGGAAACTCCAGTGCCAGGAAAACAATCTGTTTTCCTGGCACTGCAGGTCCCCTCTCCCTCCCACCCCCCAATACCCGGTTGCTGAAGGGGTAAAAACCCCTACAGTAACTTACCAGAGGCAGTGACATGTCCCACGTCGCTGCTTCTTCCTCCGCTGCCGCTCCTCCTCTGTATTACGTCGGCCGTTGGGCGAGACTGATCCCGCCCACCAGCCAGGGAGACCTAATGTGCATGCACATTAGAACTCCCCATAGGAAAGCATTGAAAATGATTTTCAATGTTTTCCTTTGGGGAATTGAGCGACGCTGGAGGTCCTCACACAGCGTGAGGACGTCCAGCGACGCTCTAGCACAGGTTTTCTGTGCTATGATGCAGGAAGTGCCCTCTAGTGGCTGTCTAGTAGACAGCCACTAGCGGTGGAGTTAATAAAAAACTGCAATAATTACAGTTGCAGGGTTAAGAGTAGTGGGAGTTGGCACCCAGACCACTCCAATCGGCAGAAGTGGTCTGGGTACCTGGAGTGTCCCTTTAATGATTTTATGACGATTATTTTTTTCTAGCAAGATTTTAAAATATACATTCAATTACCTCCATACATTAAGAGAAGAAGATATTTTAAACCACTATATATATATATTTTTTAAATACACACTTTGGTGTTTTTATTCATTTATTTATTGTATCTAGTTCTCTTTTGTTAAAAAAAAATGGCCCAAAAATATATGTTTCATCTACTGAAACACAACACACCAATCTGTATCAACCCAGCTAAACAACAACCTTCTTAAAAGCATTTATCAAAATGGGAAGGGCTGTGTTGAGTTAGGAATTACTCAATTGCAGGTACAGGAGAGAAATGGGTGACCCAGTCTAAAAAATAATGAGGAGATCCAGGGAAATGTAAAATTATAAAAGGATTTTTTAAAAATATATGTAAAAAATATTATAAATTGAGATTTTGTAGATGTGAGTACATAATAGATTTTGCAAGCACATGGGTGTTGCTCAAGCTGAGTGAGGCCCGATGAGATGAATATGTAAAAAAACAAATTAGAATTGGTTGATGTGGAATAATGGTGAATGAAGGATGGCCAAGCAGAGGTAAACAGCAATAGTTGAGCTTGGCAGATAAGATGTGTAAGGAGTTCAGCAGCAGAAAAGGTGATGCACAGAAAGATTGTTCATGTTCAATAACACAGGAAATGTCAGGTGAACATAATGGACAATCCATTTGTATGACAGTAGTGGATGGAATACAGATGACAATGCTTTGAGCTGTAGGCAAAGGGGACATGGAAAAAGGTGAGACATTGTTTATTTCATTTACATTTTTTTCTTTTCATTGATAATAAGTGTAAGGATGTTCGGAGGTGATGTCAGAGTCGAGGTCAGATGTATTAAAGGGGCATAAAAAAAACATATTTATGTTACCTGCAAATAAATTGGTATTAAAGCCATAAGCAAATAAGGTGAGACAAGAATTATGTATAAAGTAGAACGAGTACCCAGAACAACGAAATGTATTACATTTACCAGAAATGAGTTTGGTGTGTGGTATGCATTTTTAAAAGAGATTTTGCAGGAATAGGTATGCAGATAAGAAAATAAATAGGTGAGGGCAGATACCTGATAGCCAGATTTTGCTAAGGTAGAATATGGAAGATCAGCTAGAAAGGGTGACATTTAGGTAAAGGTAAATAACTTAGAGGCTAATAAAGACTGAAAATTGTGGACTGCAATTTCTTTGGAGTTGCCGAGAAAGAAGCCATATTGCATAGGGACAGGAATAAAGTGTGTAACAATGAGGATAGGTTGATGGTTTTGGACAAAGTATTCAAGAAACATGCAAATATAAGGTAGAGGCTCTCTGGGTAATAAGGTGAAAGGAGTAAGACTTTGTTAAGTTCAATGTTGAGGTAGGGACTGAAAATAATGAACTAAAAAGGGAGGAATAGTGATGTAGAATTAGGAGAGGGAAGAAAAGAAAGTTGGTGGTTCTTAGGAGAGTTAGCATGCAGTATGAAGGTGAACAGATATTGTGTAAAGAAAAAGGAAACTATATCAGGAAGGTTGATAGGGTAGCCTGGAAAGGATGTTTGAATGTTGGAAATGTTGATTAAAACTATTTTTGTATGATGTGGTAAGAGGAAATAGCAGTGAAAATAAAAGGAGAAGTTGGTATAAAACGTAGTCATTTAAGGTAGAGAAGAATGGCTTGGGTAAAGAAAGAAGGAGATAAAGAATATGTTGTTCAAGCTTTTTTTGCTTTGCTTCAAGGATAGTAGATTATTAAGACAAAGATTGAAGATCGATATCCAGTGGGGATTTGTTTAGGTGAGTTTCTTTAATCAGTATGATGATTTTTTCGTTCCATATTCAATAAGCCACAGAGCAGTAAATATAGCAAAGGATAAGGATATGACAGCATTGAAAAACAGTGTATAGCTTAACGTTTTTCTAGAAGTAAATTCGAAATAAATTCAAAATGTGTATATTGTATGAACTTTGATTTTACTTGTATGAATGCTTATATGACTTGATAGCATGAATCCAGAGTTTATTTACTAAGCAGTAAACCATGGTAAGTTACCCACTAAGTAAAAAAATACATTATAGATGTAATTTACTAACTCAACAAACTCGTGTCTGTTAGCCTTCCAAATCTCCAGATCTCTTCATTAAATACCAAGCCTAGGTTGTTATAATTAAAAGGACTCTAGGTTTTTAGAATTGTTAGACTAAAAAGATTTAGGAGGGGCGTTCTTCACACAATAAATGTATTTAATTACTTTAAAAAGTAAATGAGGTAATACATCTGATCACTTTTAAAATTCTGTTTAATATTATGATGAATGTGTGTTAATGTGCACAGTAGTGTTTTTTGCCACCATTCTCTGAGAGGATCCCCCTAGATTAATAATTAAAATGCTTATATGGTTCCAACTTAGGAAGAGTCCTACTTAGTATTCTGTTGAGCCATTGTTATCTTTGAAATGGACCCTGACAATGAAACATTACAATTTAAATAATTGCTTTCAAATTCCACAGAAAATAATAATGATCTAATTTATTTTAGTCAATAAAATGATCGAAAGGGTGTGCATAACCATCAGGAAACATATCTCCTGTTGTTTCTTCATGTTAAAATATATTCAAATATAAATGTTACGGGTATATTTATAGAATACAAAAAAGTGCTGCATTTAAAATAATCAGTAGACACATTCCTTTGGTTGCTACGGTGATTTTTCCAAAAGTAGCCCAGAGATGTTCCAGTTTTATCTTGATAAACATGGTCAGATGTATTTGTTTTCTTGCAGCTTTTTCACTATTCTGTATGTGTAAAGAATATGCATACAGCACATGTGACTTTATATAGGCATTATACTTACCTGCTGACATCAGATGGGGAAATGGGTCCAAAGAGTATTGGTTGATTACACATAATGTGTTTATTTTTCAATAAAAAAAACTAATGGCACATTATTCTTAAAGGGACACTTTAGACACCCAGACCACTTCAGCTCATTGAAGTGGTCTGGGTGCAGTGTCCCTTTTGCACTTAGTGCTGCAATATAAAATATTGCTATTCCAGATAAACTGCAATGTTTACATTGCAGCACTAAATCTGCCTCACTGGGGGCGCTTCCTGGATTGAAATTGGCCTTTCACGCTCTGCATGAGGATATCTAGCGTCGGATTTTTCCCCAAAGGAAAGCATTGATAAGGTAAGTAAATAAAGGGTGTTTAACCCTTTATTCACCAGGGATGGGGAGTACACAAAGGAGGGGGGAGGAAGAGTGACTATAGGGCCAGGAATAAAGCTTTGTATTACGGCACTATAGTATCCCTTTAATATGACTTTGTATTTTTATACTCGCTACTGTTTGGTTTTCTAAGGATCCACAAATCTACTTTTAGACTAAGATATAGGTTAGTATTGCTATCTTTGTTAATCTGCATTGATCATAAATAACACAATGTTATAACTGCAAGAATTTACTTTATTCTTCTTCCTATCAGTAAGTGGCTTTTTAAAAGTACTTTTACCTTGGGCTTACCCTTGCATTGTCAGAGCAGCCATTTCCAAGTCCTCTTTGGTCAAAAGCATAGTTCATCCAGCCAACCCCAACAATCAAGAGCTAGTATTTGTTTAGGAACTCTGATATCAAATGTTGAATATATATATATAGATGCTAATGTTTATTTTCAGATAAAAAAAAAAAATATTAGAATTTTCTTTAAATTAGTCTATAAAACTAAATATAGGTCAGTTTAGTTATACAAATAATGTATACTGCAAAGGTCGCTTTACTTGAATAAAATTTTTCATAGCATCCCAAAGGATGAAACGCATGTATTTTCATTGCAATAACAGGAAAATTAGGATTACTCTGTCCAACAATGTTGAATTCAAAAGACATATTTTCTAATTAAGACATGGAGAAAGCAGAACATTTTACAATCATTTAAAGTTTGCTTCTGCTGTTGCAGATCTTATAAATTCTGCATTTGGGAAACATGAAAATATTGATGAGCCAAGTTCATTGTAGCTGTTTTGGTTCTTATAATATCTTATTTGCGAGTCTGTTTTGAATAAGAAATTCATTTGTTGTATAGTACTGGAACAATGTACTATGTATTCACAGTTACATTTTGTAACAGGTATATTTTTTAGGGAAATAAGTTAAGTATCCATAAAAACATAATATAATATATGGAAGTTGCTTATATACCAGCTTTTAATTATTAGATCAAATTTTCCTGCTGTTCAACTTTTAAGGATAAGTTTGTAATTTTCAAAGTCTCTCCACACCCAATTATTTCTTACTGTTATTGAAGGAGAAATTTGGGGGAGTCTGATCTCTTCTTGTGATGTAGCGCCTACTGACTTTTAATCCTTTTATACCAAGAAATCTGCTGTTAAAAAAAAAAAAATGCCATGTGGGTATAGATCACATATCAACTATGCATGAATCACCATTTTCTAATATAGGTATTAGAATTGTGCAAAAGTTAATATAAGACTGTTTGTCCAATTCAAATGCCTTTTAATCCACACAGACACATCGATCATCTGGGATTTATCTGTGAATAAGACTCCACAAGTAAATCCCAGATGATCGATTAGACTGGGTGTGGACTAAAAGGCATTTGATTCTGCCGAACAGTAATAAACTAACTTCTGCACAATTCTACAACCATCCAAAATAAACTTTTGCACAAGTCTAGTAGGTACTACTTAGGATACAATAAAATAGGTGCACAATGTGGGGGTGATTAGGGACTGATGCTCAAACACCTAAAAAGTGGTATCCCCTACACCACTTAAAAATACATAGCATACATACATAAAAAGGTGGAGCTCAATGCAGCAAATATTCTGAAAAACAAGATAATGCAGCAAAATAGTGTAACACAGTACATGTAAAATTTTGGTTTAAAAATATATAATGGTGTCACTCACAAGCCTGGAGTCATACCGTCATATGACTCCGGTGGTATATGCCTCTGGACCATTCAAGGTTGTCCAAACCCCTTCTGTGTGAGGTGTTTTCCTTTAAAGTGCTGTAGTTCTTCTTTCCAGTGCTTTGGATTCTTTCTCTCACTTTGTTTGCCGGTTTGAAATAATAGATACACCAGGTCCAGGGTAGTGAATCCAATAAAGTGCTTTATTACTTTAAAATCAAAGAGTAAAAAATAAATAAATGAATCTGTGCCAGGCAAATACCTGGATAGACTAAGTAGTCCAATGTCCAATGTCCAAAACGCGTTTCGCCTTGTTAAAAGGCTTCCTCAGTTGGTTGTTCTGTCTCTTCCTCTCTTCTCCTGTTTTTAAATCGCCCGCTTCAGGTTGTTAATTGTTTGTGTTTCCGGTCTTTCATTTCCGGTTTTTCGTTTCGTGGAACGCACGTGCGTAAATAGCTGTAAGGTAAACAACCAGCATGTTTCCAATTGTCTAATGAATTATACAGTCCTCATTTTGACATACTATAGTGTATATGATATGGTGTATTCACCCATGTTAACACTGCTGCAGGTGATTTTGTGAAATATCATACATGAAGTAAACAAGTTGAGCTATGCCAGTCAATCAAAATGGTGCACGCCGCCATCTTGATTATGCTAAGTTAATGTTCGCTTGTTCTCTGCTTTTAAAACTATGTCATAGAATGACCTAGTCAAATTTGCAGCACACTGAGTTCAATTATAGTCAGTTAGCCATATTTTGGTTATCAATACATTTACAAGCATTGACACAGGCGCATTGATTAGGTTTTCATGGAAGAATGAAGGTGCCTTTCATGACATTCTTTGACTGTTTTTTTTTTTTTAGTTTTCACGTAGAAATAAAATACTATATTACTCATAATTATTTTTATCTCATACATAACTGCCACGTTTCACGCATTCAGAATTTTTTAAAAAAAGAGACGGTTGTGCTTTATTTTTTTTTTATTTTTCATATACATGTTAAAGTACAATCTTATTCGTATAGGACACATTCCATTTTTTTTACAAAAATATCTGTTAAGCTAAGCTTTACCTTGACATACTTCCATTCCATTATTTAAGCCACAAAATAAAATTGGTCCCAAAAACCTGGCTTTTCCCTGTAACAATGACTTTGGGATACTGATGAGGAAAGTTCCGCTTGGAAATAGAATTTAGTTTAGAAATATTGGACTATTAACAGAAAAAAGTTTAATCCCAACTGGAACAACATTTATTTGATCTATAAGTATCAGATTGTATGTCTTCGTTAGTACTGCTTTGAGAATAACTGCACTAATAATAAAAATTGCTTACCTAAAGGGACACCATAGGCAATCCAATAAAGCTTATTCTCGTGGGGGGGGGGGGGTTTGTGTGAAAGTGGCCTTTGGGTGCAGCTTCTCTGTTTTTCGCCAGGCTATTTTTGAGTTATGTGGGAAAAAATGAGATTTCTTGGCATTTAAAGCCCTGCCCGTTCATTGCTGCTCAGACTTAGACAGTGATGATAGGTTGGGCGAAACTGAAGGCGGTGTAACCCAGTGTTCCAATCCCTTCTATTGCTGTCTAAATATCATCATATAATGAGGAATGAAATGTCCAACAACAGAAAGGGTGCTTGGTTATCAGGATGACACTGCTTTATGTCAAACTCCTTAAAAAAATTTGACACAAACTAGAAGGGGCACACCTAAAAACTCTTGACACCATAAATACTGCAATGAACTGAACGGTGTGTGTAGTAAAAGCCGCCTTTTGAATATTTAAAATGTCTGAACTTGGAATTCCTACTGTCAGTTCCATCAATTCCTGTTCTATTTGCCGTTAAATCATCAAAGAATCTCACAGCTAAATTCATTTGAAAGCATCGTTTGTGAGGTCATAAGAAAACACAAGATAAATCTTTATGGTTCTACCTGTTGCTTACTGAGGCAAATGCTACACTGTCTCGTTGTAATCACACAAGGAAGAAGAGGTATCAGAATTTGAAATAGCATAAAAGCTTAGATAAATGATTACACTATGTAGCGGTGTTTTGTGAGTATTTCATTTTTTTTCACTGATATCCAAGTAAAAGTATTAGCACTATAAATAAAATAATGTATATTTCATTAAGAGTAATTTTAAAGATTTCTAAGATGCCTTTTTTTCCCCTTGGTTCAATATTTTGATTGTTAATTGATTGGTGATCGTTACATATTTCAATTTGGGTTATTTGGATAAATTAATTGTCATGAATTTAAAAGCAAATTGCAAAATACATCATGAAAAGCTGATTTATAAATTTAGCCTATATTGTTTAATTTGACTTTCGTTTGAATAACATTCAGTGTTTAGTGAATAAGCCCCCATTTTTAAAAAAAAAATGACTAGTATGAGGGTGTGTTGAGTTAGAAAAATGAATTTTCACTGGGATAGCAGTTTCTCAAAGCAGGCAACAATGTGGTATGTTTAACTGTACACACTTGAGAAAAGTACTTTAACTGGATTTAATCTGAGAAAGATTAGCTACTTAAGGTTTTTGGGCACTGATAGCATTTGTCACATTCCTAAAGTATGATACATCCCATGGGCTATTCACAGCACCCGTTGGTTGTTTTTGGCATTTTATGTTTATAATAGATAATACAGCGTTATTAAACCATATTTGCAAGAGTTACATGCTACAAACAATAAAAAAATAATAATCTACTACTAATTTATTTCAGGCATGAGAGCCAAGACTGGTGTTTTTGTTCTTTTGCTAACATGTTTACATGAATATGTAGGCCTGAGTACTAGAGAAAGACTCACTTTCTTTCAAGTGCATGGGATTAACATCTTCTCTAGTGTATTGTAACAACTTCAAAGCACATGGATGGGTAGCCTAAAAACAAGAAAGATGTATAATAACATGAAAGTACAGGTCCATCCATTTTACAGTTTGCAAACGTAAAAAGAAGGAAAAAAATATTCATTAAATTGCTTTTTTCTTTCTTTTATAAAACCAAAATAATTGAGATAATGGCTGACAAAATAACATATTTCCATATTAAGTATCACAGCATTAGTTCTAGCGAATATATTAGTTTCTATATCTATCCCACTAAAACTTTTTGAAAACCACCTTATAATTGAATCCTTAAAGTGCAAGTTTCATATTAATGCCAGTGTACATATTATTTCCCAAACAGTACATGTTCACTCATCTATATCGCATGTTTATTTACGCACTCTAGCATCATATATGCAATGTTACATTTATTACTGGATTATAAACGCATTTAAATAACTGGTATCTATTTACGCCTATTGTAGTGACAAATGCATATAAACATTAATACAAGTGTATGCAATTAGGGGTTAACTTTTTTAAAGTATACTATTCCAAGTGTACCGTGTTATATAGAAGATAAAAATGTAAAAAAAAGAAAAGGTAAAAGCTCTCTATATTATTGGTAAATTAGACTGAATTGCAATGTTGATCTATCATAACAGAATTAGATTTATGCAAGAACATTATTTCAACAATCGTATACTTAACACAATTATTCCTTTCATTGCTGCAGTTTTTCTTTGTGCATAATAGGGAAAGGTTCATGGATCTTAGGTTACATAATGATTTCCACGTTTCTCTAGTTTGCATTGTAGCATGTGTATAGGAAACATTTGTTATACAGTGATCTAAAAAAAATGGCTGATGCTAAAAATAACAAAAAATCAAAAACAAAACACATACAATTAACAAACAGCATACAGAATCACAGCATTTTACAGCACATTTAAATTTTTAAGGAGTACAAGAGAAATGAACTGAAGGGAATAGAACGGAAGGGATGCAGGGGTTAAATTGAGCTGCAGTATGAAGGGAGCTCCTCCTATCGTTTCAGCACCTGGTACTCTATAGACAGTTGCCTCAGCAGTAGAT
Organism: Pelobates fuscus; assembly: GCF_036172605.1. Classification (NCBI taxonomy): domain Eukaryota; kingdom Metazoa; phylum Chordata; class Amphibia; order Anura; family Pelobatidae; genus Pelobates; species Pelobates fuscus. Next base: position 237,764,725 of record NC_086319.1, on the reverse strand, counting down.
TTCAGAAGGGATTGGAGGAAAACAAGAGGGGGAGAGAATGTGACAACTGCCGACTCTGGCTGCTGCCTTGGGGAGGCCTCCCGCACCTGTCTCTGCCTGTCTCTTGGCCAGCACTGTTGTTGAATCAGACAAGCAGAGAAACATTCTTATTTGCCAGAGCAGAACGGCGTGCAGCAGCAAGAACATGACTTCTTCATTCAAGCTGGATTTTCTTCCTGATATGATGGTCGATAGCCGTTTGCTAGTTTCTGACAGAATGTAAGTACAGATCCAGTTCTCTGACAGCTGTGGAGCTGTGTTATGCTACATTAATGCTACACTGTTCATGTGTGTGCGTGTACATTGATAAAACCGTGGCACACACCATTCTGTAGTTCCTCGGGCTACAGAGTTTTGGGGAGTGATTTGTGCCTTCTGGTATCTGGAGTTAAATCAGCATTTGAAATCACTTTGATTGTCTTAACGATCTTCTGCTAATTGTCATAAAACATCTGAGATCGGAAAAGAATTGCAAGCTATGAGAAGGATTTTTTTTTTTTTTTTTTACTTAAATGCTGAAAACAAAAATGGCATAAATCATTGTGCTTTACCAGTGCCTTGCATTACAACACACATTATTTCTCATGTTTCAGCCCTGATAGAGAGATGATGCTTGTGGATTTCAGTTGCATAACTAAATTTAAAAAAAACAAGCAAGATTTCTCCATCCTATTAACAGTAATGCAAAAAGAAGAGAGGGACGTGTTCTGATCCTTCATCCTGCATTTGTTACATTGATCTGACATCTACTGCTTTCATTTCCAATAGTTTGTTACTGTTCTAGGATATTTAACTATTCCAATAGGTATACCATACCATAATACTGTGTCATATTTTATGGGGTATAATAAGCAAAATATATGTTTAACTCTTTTAACTTGAAGAATTAACCATAGTAAATGTGTCTTTTAAGGCAGTTAAAGGGTAAACTGTGTCCAAGTTAAACAGAATAACAAGCCCACAGATATAAATATATATATTTATGCCTATGAGAATAAATATTTATGTGAAATGTTTAACTGATTTTTGATAGAGCATAGCAGAGAAATATAATTTCTAAGCCAAAAAAAAAAAAAGACTTTTACAAAACCCGCTCGTGCAAAAAGCCACATCTGTTACGTTTTATTTGGCTTTTTTTTAACAAGCATGTTTGTACATTATGTTTCTACCAAATAATTGAAAACAGGAAATATTTAGTAAGGGTTAAAGTGTATCTATAAATAAAAGGCAGTATATGTTGTAATAACTGCCAGCCATGATTCATTTTTATGTCTTGCAAAGCCCAAGAAGAACCATTCAGAGTTTTATGATCAATTTTAGTGGCAGCAAACTTTCCCCAGCGGTGTTTGTTGCTATCCTAAGCACATTCGAAAAGTAGCCTTAGTGTAGAGCAATTCAATACTAGTCTATTGTTTAAGCTGTTGAGCCATGGGGGTGGGGAGATGAACCCTTTCATATGCTGGCCAGCTCACTTTATACAGTGCTTGTTTTGAATAATATAGAAAATACTAAACTGCTTCTTTTAAATGATGAGATCACTGTCAGAGCAAGTCCCTGAAAGATGTCACTAAAGTACAAATCTGTTATTCCCAAGAGGATATGGAAGTTATCTAAAAGAGTGCCGTGGTACAATGCCAGGAGTTACTGGTATTCAGAATTATAATAACAGTGGCTATAGGATATAAGGGCATAATGGGTTAAATCCATGCATGGATATATGGAGCAGTCTATAAGGTTATGCTGAGTGCTTCTTTCCCCATTATCATCTAACTGTATGTTGTGTTTTATCATGTAGGATTGCACTGTTGAATAATTGATGTTTTCCACTGTATTGTTCTTAAGTGCAGTTTTCCAGGGATATGCTTAGAGAACAAAAATATAGATTTTTTTGAATACTTTTTAAAAGCGAACATTTCTTCTTTTATGATCAAAATAAAGCTTCTGATAACTCAAAGTTACAGTCAGTTTTTTAATGAGTTCCTTTAAATGTCCTGACCACTTGGCATGTGGCACATGGTCCAAGTTATGCATGCATGTACTAATCCACTATTCCAGGGAGAATAGGGTTGTTCTCAAACTTATTCAATTGACACAGTTAAACTAAACAAATGCCGATTACTCTTAATGGTGGACCGTGTTTTCAATACAGCGATAATGCTGTATAGATAGCGCTACTTTTCTGTTCTATGTATATATATATATAAAAAAATATTTGTCATACAGATTATCTTCTAACCAAAGATTATTTTAAATATATGTATTTATGTGCTTTGAGGTGTATTTATGTACTTAAGGTGAAAATGTCCCTTCATTTTCTAGTTTCCAGACTCATAATAGTCATAATCAAAATATGTGTTAAATAGACAACTATATAAGAGAACATTTATATCATAAATCAGTAGCTAAACATTCTGTATGATGCCACCTCTTTATTAACCCCTTAAGGACCGATGACAGTGCATACCATCATCACAATCTGACCCCTGAAGGCCCTGTGCCAGCATGGAATACATTGCTTATTAAGCACTGACAGCTCTAAACCTGTGTGCTGTTGCTTAATGAATGAAGCATTCCATTTTGATACAGGCTGACTGAAGACTAAATTTTAAAGGTAAACATATTCGCCATGGTTGGTCTATAAGGAGTTAATCATATGTAAGCGAAAATACAGTTTAATTACTGTTAATTCTGCTTAATATACAGTTTGCATGTTTTGCTTTCAGTGATTTTTGTCTACACAAATCTCTTCCAGAATAGCTAGCGTGTTTTATATTACCCTGTGCTACAGTTTAAGCAAACATTAATCATAGAGAGGTTTATAGTCATACACATTTAGTGATGGCATGAATCCATATTTTCCTTGTGGTGTATTAAATATCACTTCTGTTTTGAAAATCGACACAGCAAAATGTTTACATCTATCTTACTAAAACTGATCATATTGCTCAGTGAAAAGATTTCTTAGCACACCTGATGATACCTGAAATCAGTTTTAAATTAGGAGCTTTATACCACAGAACAGTAAACAAAGAGCAACAACAAAGTGCAATGCCAGTGGTATTGCCATACGCATTTACAGTAGTTCAATTATTTTATTTCTCTAGAGACAGGTGTACTTTAGAGCTTAATAGGGGAGGCACGTTTAAAGGTTTCATTAGTTGGTAGACTTCTCTTTAGTGTTTAGGACTCTGTTATATTAGAAGATATAGTTTATTGTAATACAATCAGACAAAAAACATGTGTGGTTGAAAGCTGTGCAGCAGCTTTTTAAGAATACTCCAATAATACTCCATTAAAGGTTATTCTTAACCTCTTAAATGAACTAAGGTCAGTGCATGCTATATTCTGAGAGCTCGCTTAAATAAAAAAATAATAAAGCCATGTAATGCCGTTACGTTTTGAGTGTGTGTCGCAATGCTTTTTTATTAACTGGAACAAAGTTGAGACATGCTGTTAGTTCTTAAATTATCATTCCAGATTTTTCCAGCACATGAAATAGTGTTTATTGTTCGGAGGTTTATTTCTCTGTGAACTTAATGATAAAGCTTTCATGCCAATACCTTCGGAAATTGAACTGGTCGTCTAAAACAAATATCCTAAAGAAGTTATCCCAAGACTAATATGAACACTACACTTTGCTTATGATCTGAATAGCTTTGAAGATATATGGCTTTAGGCACTACTTCATTTGTCATCTGGACACTTAACCACACTGACTAAATTTGAAACTAGTGCAGTTTGTACACACCAGCAAAGTGAATGTGCATCAGTTGAGTACTCCTTTACTGGCTCAAATATTTCAACCTTACATCTCTCACAGTGCCCTTCTAATTGGTGTCTATTGATTAACCTTTATAGGCACTTAGCAGAGTACACCTTCACATCAGATTATGGTTGTAAGTGTGCATTAGTGGCGATGTGAAGAGTGAAAGATTAATGGTCGATTTATTTGGTCATGTCTTTTTTTTTTAAAGCAGTTTTGAAATCTTAAAACCTTAAAATCGAATTTGCAGCAGGTAAAATACATTATGAAAACCCCCTACCTTTCTTCCAGATATTTTTTACGTCATATTTTTATTTATTATTAGTTTTGCCTTACCTCATATTAAATTTGTGAAAATCTCCCTTGGTTGTACTTCAGTTATTAATTTGCTCACACAAGAGACGAGAACAACTTGATTCATCTGTAATCTCAGAAAAGGTGAAATGTAACAGCAAAATATCAAATTAGAATATTTTTAATTTATTTAATAAAAAACGATAGACAGACAGCGAGAAGTAGCCAGCCAGACACATTCATTGATAAGCTCAAACACGTATATATATAGTATATAACAAATACATTTTATCAATATTAGGTTCATTTCTCCATGTATATATATATATATATATATATATATATATATATATATATATATATATACACATATATTTGTGTGCGCGCCGTATATAGCATATACATGTTTGAGCTTATCAATTAATGTGTCTGGCTGGCTACTTGTCTCACTGTCTGTCTGTCTATTTAATATATATATATATATATATATATATATATATATATATATTGATTGGTCTTCAGAACATGGAGCAATGAACCTAATATTGCTAAAATGTATTTGATATATATATATATATATATATATATATATATCAAATACATTTTAGCAATATTAGGTTCATTGCTCCATGTTCTGAAGACCAATCAAAATATACAAAATGATCTTGCATGTGTGAAAGGCCCACTATTACAGCATGGAACCCAACCTGTGATTCTGAAATGATTGAGCTTAATTACCACTCATTTTATTATGAGAGCTTGTGATATTCCTTTATATCCAGCAACAATTTGCAAAATATGCAGCGCTGAAAAAAAATGGCAAGATTTATATTAAGCCTCACTTGAATGCTACGATGCCGTGTCAGTAAGTACCGATCATTACATATTGTGTACAAAAACATCACATCACTATAGAAAATACTAGTGAAAACCTGAAGAGAAACAAGGGATTGTTTTTGAAGATGTCAATTTAATTATTGCACCTTGAAAAACAATTGACAAATCTTGCATAAAATGAAACAAAAAAAAGACTAAAAACAGCATACCTTTTGTGCCTTGCTTTCATTAAATGAAGGTAATAGCCTACTATACATATTTACAAAATTGGGTTCTGACATCAAAGAAACTATTCTCAGTTCTTCATAGTATGAGGTGTTTTTTTTTTTGGGGGGGGGGGGGGTTCTTCATAAAAGGGCAAAAATACTGTATACCGTATATCGGTATACCATATGAAGTGTTTATGAATATCAGAAAATGTAATAGAGAAATCCTTCATCATGTCCTATTGGTGTGCCTTTTTGTAACCCTTAGTATAAATATGCCCCACTGCATTATATTGCATACACATTAAAAATAACGATATTGTCTCATTCAACAAAATTGCCAGGTTGGCACAAAAAAAGCATTTTGCATAATATTTCTGCAGGTGTTGGCTTGCGTGTATGTGCTATTATGATACCACATCAGATTTGAAAGAAATGCATTTTTACTGTATTTTGAAGTTCCACATTAGAGCCTCTTCTTGGCATTAAAGGGGTTCTTTTTTTATATTTCCAGTACTCCACATGTATGTTCAGTAGGATTTAATGCAGCTGTTTCTATCTCAAAAGAGCACAAATCTCATTTTTTTTTTCTTGCTGCCCTGAAACCCATATTTATGATGAACAGGTTCAGGAATAAATTTCATCGACTGGGCTTTGATTTACTTCACAACAGCCTAGCAAATTGCGGCAACATCTGATCTTTTAAATAGCCAGCTGTTCTTGGTTCTCATGTAGTTCGTTGGAACCAGAATGCAACATTTTTTTACTATCCTAGAGAGAACATAAAGGTAAATTAATAAACCCGTTGATCAAATATACAAGAGGTGTTTATGTTTTTTTTTTTTTTAAACTATCATAATGTGTATATTATTTTTTTCTGTTTTCTTTTTGAATCATAGAGATTCTTATTTCATAATATGAGATTATTTATAATTTTGTTATCTACATCAAAAACATGCATTTTGAGAAAATACGACAATTATATAATGTTTTCATTCTAACTATTTCATTAGCAAGTCTGTTAGATAGAAATGCCCACCTGTGCCATGTTGACAACATGATTTGTTATGGTCTCTTGAGCACTAACCATAGGGAAGAAGTAACTTAGTACGTCAAATATTTTCATACATGTATCATTTAAGCCACAGTAAGCTCTATAAAAAGTGTAAGTTACATGTCAAACATAAATAGCCTCGTGATTGACAACCAAACTATTATGCCTTTATATTATATGCAGGCTAACTTAAGTAGAATAATGTATTATGTAATACTACTAGTATCCATATACTTATCAACAGTTAATTGCAAATCATTTTATCATATTACAAGTACTAGCATAATTGTAGTAGGGGTTATGTAGTGGACTTTTACTTTAATTCTGATATCCTTACAATAAAATATACCTTCTGATGTTGATGTCCATAGTTCCACTCGTGTAAATACAAATGCATCGAGTGGTAACTGTATTAGATACTAGACTTGAGCACAGCAAACAAACTCAGTTCAGCCGAATCAATTTGTATGGAAACAAAGTTTGTTTGGGTATGCAGACAGGTGTTCTGAAATTCGTCCTTGTGGCTGTTCAACTTACTGACAATTTAAATCAATACAAGAAATTTGGAAAAACGATTCAAACAAAAAAACATGCACCAATCAATGTACTGCAAAATATATACATAATAAAGATATAATTTGCAATACACTGATAGGAACATGTTCCTGCATATTAATTTACAGGTCAAGTGAAGTAACCAATGGAAGTGAAAATAAAGGAGGAGCGGTAAAACAAATTAAAATCTACATTTATACATTTATATATTATATATTTAAATATATAAAATATAAAATTAGACTATTTTACTGCTCCTCATTTTCTGCCTCTTTTGGTCACGTCTTTTCACTTGACCTGTAAACCGAATTGCTTTGATCTGTGAATACTATCAGCATTTAATGGCTGTCCTATAACCATCAATCATTTTTTTTCTCATCAATCTTCTCATTTTTTTTGGTGCCACTTCGAATCATGAATTAAACAAACTGGCTCTTTCATTGTCCAGTTTGTTTGTTGGTTCGTTTGTTTCGTGATACGTCCACTTGGCAATTCAAAATTATGGAATTCAGACAACCTGCTGATCACTCAAAATTTAGATGATTTGCAGTTCGTTTGAAGCTGAATGCACAGATTAATTACAAACCCATATCTAGTACTAAACAAAGATAATAAAGCACTTAAAATAGTCCTGTTATTCAATAGCAGCAACAACCTGCCAATGTTTCCTTCTCCTGGCTTGAATAATGATAGTTTTTCACAGTATGTTGGTGGTTCCAAATGGGTGAATATGTAAAAACATAAACAAAAAAAGAAAATCCAATGGTGTATTATGTTCTGAAAGTTAAATGAGTTATGGGGAAAAAAACTTAGAGCAGCTCTGGAATTCAAGTTTCAGCGGGACAATCACCCCTGTGGATATATGGATGCTTTTCTTAGCAGATATGGATCTGAGTATTTTTATGAAATATGAAACAGAAACAGAAGAGAGAAGCAATATATAGTGAAGTATGTAGTAAATAAGTTGGTATATATATATTAATACATAGTCATGCACTCACACGCTAAAGAGCCCAGTGTGGCTTTGGTAAAACAGCATAAAGTGGTACAATCCCCATTCCAGGATTATATACAGCCAGCTTCCCTCAGTAGTATAATGCAAGGTAAAACACAAATATAGTGCTCTCTGTAGATACGTAACCAGGTCATATATAAAATAAGAAGAATTCTTGTTACATATTTCTGAGCAATAGTATTGCTCAATTCTTCTGGAATAGGTGGATTTAGTCCCCACGGAGGATACTGAAGATGCGATGTAGTCACACAGAGATGGAGATCCATGAGCAGGAGAAAAATAAAAAATAATGTAAAAACAATAAAGTGATAAAATATAATAAAAACAGTTCCTATAAACACTAACGCTTTCACCTTATTCAAAAGGCTTTTTCAAAGTGTATAAGGGTTCCTGGCTTCCATATTTTTATATAAATATAAAATAAAATTTGAGATTTGATACCAAAATGACATCATGGTCACAATAGTGACCTGTGATGTCATTAGGCATTTTTTTTTGTACATAACAAAAATGGAAAAAGAAGAAATAAGCATAAAAGAGAATATGAATATAATGGATTAACAATAAAGTGGTGTGTTGATAATTATATTCATGGGTTATTATTTCTGTAGAATATTAATTTAAGCTTTCACAAAATGGGAGAGCTATGTATTTTATTCCAGATTGTGCTCATCCAAAATGGTAGATGGACATAGGTTTATATTTTGCAAGAGCTTAAAGGACCACTATAGGCACCCAGACCACTTCAGCTTAATGAAGTGGTCTGGGTGCCAGTTCCATCTAGGATTAACCCTGCCTGCTGTATACATAGCAGTTTCAGAGAAACTGCTATGTTTACAAATGGGTTAATCCAGCCTCTAGTGGCTGTCTCACTGACAGCCGCTAGAAGCGCTTCCGCACTTCTCACTGTGAAAATCTCAGTGAGAAGACGCCAACGTCCATAGGAAAGCATTGAGAATACTTTCCTATGAGAGTGACTGAATGCGCGCGCGGCTCTTGCCGCGCATGCGCATTCAGCCGATGATGGCAGAAGAAGAAGATGATTCCCCAGCGCTGAGGGAGCCCGGCGCTGGGAAAAGGTAAGTGTTTAACCCCTTCCTACCCCTAGAGCCCGGCGGGAGGGGGGCCCAGTGGGTAAGGGGGACCCAAGGACCCTATAGAGCCAGGAAAACGAGTATGTTTTCCTGGCACTATAGTGGTCCTTTAAATTAATATTCTTCAAAAATATAAACCTTGGGCAGGAAGTAAGTAAGCAAGTAGGATTCTTCTTTTTTATATTACACAGCTACATATCTACAGAGAGCACTATATATATATATATATATATATATATATATATATGTTTTACCTTGCATGATGCTGCTGAGGACACCTGGCTGCATTCACCCATTTGAAGCACAACATACCACCAACATACTGTGAAAAACTAACTTATCTAACACTGGCTACGATTACATTTTGTCTCCACAGTGGCATAAGGTAGTCATACCATTTAGCAAGATGCTAGTAATGTTTCTTATGGATTTTGGTCAGTGTGATCAATAGCACTACACAGTTCCGGCTGAAACCCTCCTATTCTATTTTATCCCAAGTGCCATCATTTAGTTTAAAAACAGAGGAATTTACAACCCATTGACATATACCCAAGTCACATTATATGAATATGAAAACATGCCCACAAAATTGCCTCATCAAAAATTCTAATATATGCTATTGATATAAATAGAGCCCAATGGACTGAGTATGTTTTTACAAATCCATGTCAAAACATCTCAATGCTCAGAAACTGAGTCAAATAACATCAGGCATGCTTCCTATCCACAAACATACACTTGTGGCTAAAAAGTAGCCGTTGTAGTTTCATACTTAAATATATTTCTTACAGATTAAATTAATTTGGTTATTTGTTTCTGATGTTGTTCTTTAACAAGTTGATTTTTTACCCCCTGATCTGCTACTCATTGGGTGTTTTATTTATTACTTCTTTCTCTACAGGAATATAACTTCATTCTCTAAAGGAAACTCTAGGAAATAAAACCCAGGAGGCCCACGGTTTTGGAAATTTGCATTTATATATAAACATGAAGCTGTTCAGTTACAGTTTGACATGCAATGCAAATTACCCTTAACCCCTTAAGGACCAAACTTCTGGAATAAAATGGAATAATGACGTGTCACACACGTCATGTGTCCTTAAGGGGTTAATCCCCATGTAGCTGTTTACACAGGCACCATGAAAGGTGACTGTACACATACAACATCATTGAAGGAATGTCCCAATGTACATGTATTTATATAGTACTTTGGTACTATAAGTATGCTCAGAGCATTTGAGAAGATGACTGAGCACAGATCTCTTCATACTTCAGTGAGATGTACTTATAGTTGAAATATTCTGTGCCAATTTCCTAGGTGATAGTGATATGGTACAATGTCAACTATTGGTCCATGAGTCATAATAGCTTGTATGTTATTGTGAAATCATTGCATTCTTCTTGAGAACTTGAGAGCTGAGTCTGAAAGGTACCTCCGATTATTTCTGGGGATTTAAACAAAACACACCTATAATGTTCTTTCAGATTCTGGTGTGTTCATGAAATTAATCATGAGAACAAGTTAGATTTATTTTAGTTAATTAGTAAAACATTCACTTAGATAATACAATGTCTATGATAAGACGTTTTTCATATAAAATAAATAAATATGGTTCCAAAATTTTCCCTTTTTTTTTTGCAAAGGTCCTATAATAGAACAAATGTGACAAGCTTAATTCATGGTAGAGAAGAAAGACTCATGGGCATTCCGAATTCAAGCCGCAGGCAGTTTTATTGTAACAGAATGTAACGCAAAGTTTCGACCGTAGAGGTCTTTTTCGAGCATAATTCATGAACATAATGGGATATACACAATTTTCCTACAAAGCAACTGTGCCAAAAAATGTTTTACCAATTGCAATATCCCATTGCTTTTATTTGTTAAGCACCGATATATAGGGAATATATTCCACAGTTCCCAAGAATGTTATTAATTTTCTTTTATTTAAAATATTTAGATCTCACAATTGTAGTCCATTACCTTTAACCACTCATTATGTGTGTTCTGAAATAATTGAGACTATAAAATTCAATAATTAGTTTGGCTAAATTAAACATGATTTGAATTTCTTCCAGGCAAATATGTACATATTCTAATACCTGTCTGGGTACAGACTATTAACTTCCGTATTATGTAGCATTATATTAGTTCATTCACTTGAATGTATTACTTTATAGTCTATTCGTTTTATCTCATCTACCTTCCACACTTCATATTGCAAGTACAGTAGTTTGTCAAATGTCAGTATCAATTGATGATTTCAATTTAATGTTTCTATACATGTGTAGCATATCAGCTATAGGTGCCTGTCTGTCTTTCTATCTATCTATCTATCTATCTATCTATCTATCTATCTATCTATCTATCGACAGTTGCAAGAAAAAGTATGTGAACCCTTTGGAATTATATGGATTTCTGCACAAATTGGTCATAAAATGTGATCTGATCATCATCTAATTCACAACAATAGACAATCACAGAATGAAATGTTGCCATGTTTGTATTGAACACACCATGTAAACATTCACAGTGCAGGTGGAAAAAAGTATGTGAACCCCTAGACTAATGACATCTCCAAGAGCTAATTGGAGTGAGATGTCAGTCCAATCAATGAGATGAGATTGGAGGTGTTGGTTACAGCTGCCCTGCCCTATAAAAAAACACACACCAGTTCTGGGTTTGCTTTTCACAAGAAGCATTGCCTGATGTGAATAATGCCTTGCACAAAAGAGCTCCCAGAAGACGTACGATTAAGAATTGTTGACTTGCATAAAGCTTGAAAGGGTTATAAAAGTATCTCGAAAAAAGCCTTGCTTTTCATCAGTCCACGGTAAGACAAATTGTCTATAAATTGAGAAAGTTCAGCACTGCTGCTACTCTCCCTAGGAATGGCCATCCTGTAAAGATGACTGCAAGAGCACAGCGCAGACTGCTCAATGAGGTGAAGACGAATCCTAGAGTGTCAGCTTAAGACTTACACTTACATCCCTGTTAGCGAATCTACAATACGTAAAACACTAAACAAGAATGGATTTCATGGGAGGATACCACAGAGCCACTGCTGTCCAAACAAAACATTGCTGCACTTTTACAGTTTGCACAAGAGCACTTGGATGTTCCACAGCAGTACTGGCAAAATATTCTGTGGACAGATGAAACCAAAGTTGATTTGTTTGGAAGAAACACACAACACTATGTGTGGTGAAAAAGAGGCACAGCACACCAACATCAAAACCTCATCCCAACTGTGAAGTATGGTGTTGGGGGCATCATGGTTTGGGGCTGCTTTGCTGCGTCAGGGCCTGGACGGATTGCTATCATCGAAGGAAAAATGAATTCCCAAGTTTATCAAGACATTTTGCAGGAGAACTTAAGGCCATCTGTCTACCAGCTGAAGCTCAACAGAAGATGGGTGTTGCAACAGGACAATGACCCAAAGCATAGAAGTAAATCAACAACAGAATGGCTTAAACAGAAGAAAATACGCCTTCTGAAGTGGCCCAGTCAGAGTCCTGACCTCAACCCGATTGAGATGCTGTGGCATGACCTCAAGAAAGTGATTCATATCAGACATCCCAAGCATATTGCTGAAATGAAACAGTTCTGTAAAGAGCAATGGTCAAGAATTACTCCTGACCATTGTGCATGTCTGATCTGCAACTACAGGAAACGTTTGGTTGAAGTTATTGCTGCCAAAGGAGGTTCAACCAGTTATTAAATCCAAAGGTTCACATACTTTTTCCACCTGCACTGTGAATGTTTACATGGTGTGTTCAATAAAAACATGACAACATTTCATTATTTGTGTGTTATTAGTTTAAGCAGACTGTGATTGTCTATTGTTGTGACTTAGATGATGATCAGATCACATTTTATGACCAATTTGTGCAGAAATCCATATCATTCCAAAGGGTTCACATACTTTTTCTTGCAACTGTATCTATCTATCTATCTATCTATCTATCTATCTATCTATCTATCTATCTATGTCCTATATTTCAGATGCCAGAAAGTTACCCAGAATATTTACTATGTTATTATTACTACATATATTTGTTTCTATTTGTCTGTAAAACCATATAAATCCCAAGATAAATATACTGTTTTATAGCCAATTTTCTGCATTTTCATTGGAATTAAAATGTGGAACTTTTATCTGTTACATTAATGTGTGTAAACCAGAAAAATGGAAATTCCAACAAGCAGAGATTATTGTTCAACAAAGATAATGTCTATTATGACCAAACTGTGAAAACTTAACCAGTGACAGGGAAATTCCAGCCCATATAAGTTACTGAATAGCAGAGTTGAATGAGTTCTACTTTTTAGTCCAACTTGCATTGTGAGTAATTGTGAAATGGTAAGACTACCATTGGCCTTCTCACTTCCCATTGGTCTCTTGGGAATCATATGCATATTTTTTTTATCAAACTAAGTTATGAGCAACAGGTACACCATGAAAACGGATTACAATTGTCCAACACTCTCTGCATCAACACTCTCTAGTAAATGTTTGATACCGCAAATATCATTGTAGATGACACATTGCATGATGATAGGTCTCATCCATCATTAGCAGTTGCTCACAATAGCTCTATGCCTGAAGGGCTAATTTGGCTTTTCTCTAGAAGTAAATTGTAGTGCCAATAATCATATTCCAGTAAATATAAACATAAGACTACCTACAGAAGGTGAAAGTAAGCACATGGTCAACACAATATGAAGAATGATGTTGGAAATACTGGAAATAGCAGGGTGCAAACTAGGACAACCAACTTTTCAAAATCTTGTATTGCTAATAATTAACTATTTTACAGGATATTACACCACTGTAATGTTCTCAGGTCCTCTAAACTAATCTTAAGATCTTCCTCAACCTCATTTGTTCAATGTAGATGCTTAATTTCATTGAGGTCATTATGTAATGCTCTCTCAAAGAAAAGCACCATTTTAAAAATTCTCCATTCTGTTATGTCATTTCTGGTCTTCTTACAGTATCAACCAATTCACTTCTTGGTGGCAGTTGATACTGCAGTTGAGTTAGTTAAATGGTAAAAAAGTGCATGGATACCTATCTGCCATCATGTAAGCCCAGAAGAACTGGTGGTGTTTGGCTCCCACGTCCCAGTCCATTCCAAAACACTATCATCCATGTTTCATTGCACTCCATTACAGAGTTCCCTCAATCTACTGTTTAACATCTGTTTAACATCTGGGGATCTACCTTTTGGGCACACCTGTGCTAAATTATTTATGCACATTAAAGTAAATTTAAGAACCTAAATGCTGCCCCTAAAACCTGCATGGTATTGGCCTCATATCTCCTAAATTCAGTTTGCTATTGCTATCCTTGTGAAGTTTACAGTGATTCCACATTTATGTTCATTTGCCCCAGCATGATCTACACATTGTTTCTTGGACCATTTTCTAAATATGCTTTCTGATTGTTATAGTCATGTTATAGGCATTATATGAATCTCACTCAATGACACCTTTGAGTGTATAGTTGTAGTTTTATGACCATAAACATGCAGTAGGTTCCTTATGAACTCCATGCACTGTTTCCTGCATCGCTTGTCGCCATCTTAGGCCATACCTATTGATTTCCATATCTCTACTTTTTTCATTGTTTTGCTCATGTGTTCCTTGTGATCTTGTAATTGGTTCCGGTTTTCCCTCTTTATAAAAAAAATTAACAATACCATCATAAGATTTAAAAATGGTACTCTCAAAAGGTTCCTGAACGTTATAAAACATGTAGAATTATGGACATGACAACCTTTTTACCATACTGCACATTTGATAAGAATTTAGTTGCATATTTCCATTTTGGTTTCCCACACATTCCTTATCTTCCTGTAAGTTTATTATTTGTCCTTATATTACATGTTTTTATGTTTTACAACTGGCATTTTTTTTATTTGGTTGTCATATGCCGACTCAACCAAATGTTTTCAGAGAGGACTATTGTTTAACACTAACACTTTCTCCAATTGTCTGAAAATTAGAATATATAATAACTGACCTTGAAATATATTATTTCTCCTTTAAGCACAGAAAAAGTGCATTAGGTAATATAAAGTGATATCAAATATTTAAGAACAGATACAACGTTTCATTCTCTTGAAACAAGGGGACTTGGTGGATATTTCTATTTGTTTTACTATTTTATGCATACCCAAGAGATAGAGAGAAGTGAAGCTAAATAAGCCATACTTAAAATTACTGTGAATGCTTAAGATGCTTGGTCAGCTTTACTTTTTCTTTCTTTATTTCGTTATATATATATCATTTTAGGTTGTATTTTTTTCTTATTTTTTTCTTCTAAGTAGCTTATACTTGTATCCACAATATTTAATGCAGAGCTTTAGCATGTATTTGTTATTCCTGATAGACCTTTGCTAAGCCTACATTTTAACATCCTATTTTATCCCAGCTGTATTTCTATGAGCTGCCAAAGGTTTTAACGCCACGTAGATGAACTGCCATATCTTTAGAGTTAGGTTCAAGACACATTTCTAAGATCCATTTTCTCATTAAATTGAATGCAATGATGAGAGGATTGTGTGTTTACAGATATGTAGGATTGTTAACTGTTTTTTTTTCCCAATTAAAGTGCATTTGTAGTTTAACGGAATGGTTTAGTAAATAAATATATGTCCATTTTTGAGACAAATACACATTTTACTGTAAAATGGAAAAGGTGTCGAAATACATTTTTAGTTTAACTGTTATGAAATACATTTTGTTATTTTCTTATAAATTCTCAAAAATTTCTGTTACTATATTTAAAATATATAGAATCGAGTGCAGTAAAAGCTATGCCATTTGTACACTTTCACTGGGCATCTCTGCCTAAAATAGGAATGTAGTTTTCAAAACTTTCACACTAACACTCTCTCTGTTAATTTTCATGAAATTTGCCATTCAGCTAAAAGGACACGTTTCAACAACTATGTGTCTTTTTATCAAGCGATAATATATGATTTATGTAAAATGATTGCAAACTACTATTAAAAAAAATGTATGAGCAGGCATTTTCTTCGAAAGCACCTGCTCTTAATGAAGTAGAATTGAAATTGAGTGACAACCATAGATGAAATATTCAAATATAAAATAGTTGATAGGAAAGGAAAAACCCCAATCCATTTGATTTTTTTTTACATTTTTTCTTCTATAACATGCAAACATATTTTTGGTTCAAACATAAACACTAAAAAACAAGGGTTTAAAATATGTTTGTGACTTTCATATAAATTAATTTTGTTTGAGATATTTTAAAACATCTAATTGTTCTGTGATTAAACAATTCAGTGTCTATTTGATACATGTTTTACCATGTTGCCATCACCACTAAATGTGCATTATATTTATGAATTATAGTGCAAAAAAAATTAGGCTCAAATATTTAACCTATAATTACAATTGTGTTAGAGAATCGGCTATTTTCCATAAATTTGTATTCTTTTGTGACTTATCTTCTAGGTATATATTTTAGATAGCAGATGAGAAAGTTCAGATAATGAAGCTCATCTCAAATATTCTGTAATTCTGTATTGGGTGAAGATTTAATAAACTTTGAAAACTGATAATATGCTATCATAGCACCTCACACTACTTGGTTGAACTAGATGACTAGATTGAAAATTAGATTCTTTTGAAGAACATAAGTGTTCTGAACAACATTTAAACTGTTTCCAGATCTTCACAACCCCCTTAACAATCTCTTGTGGTATATGGGTTTAAATAAAGTTTAAACACCTGGTTTCAAACATTTCTAGCTTTCGCATGCTATTAATTACTGAATGTTCAAGTCATAAAAAAGGTTGAAATTGGAGAATTCTGATACCAGGAGATAAATGTAAGCAGTATCAATGTTAATCATCCACAACAGAAAATAGTTAATTAGAAGTATTATACAATTTTTTTTTTATTTTTTTTTTATTTTTGTTCAAGGCTACAAATGAACCATTTTTCTTAAGTTCATTACAACTTAAGAGCTTGAGCAACTACCGGTATTAACTTAGCTAAAGTAAACTCTGAAAAAGTCCTGTCGTTTGGAATTTTAACACTATTTAATAAGATCTTGCTTTCATAAAACTAAAATATAATTTGCTTTTCACGTAGCTTTTTCTCGGGCTATAGTTAAATGATGTAAACAATTTTGAGATTATTGGTTCCATATGGGATCATCACAGGAAGATTATGTATTTGTGAATGCCATTCATGACATAATGTAATGTTACTGTTTTTACATGACACTGGATAGTTTCTTTGTCATAGGCCTGCATACAATAAAACTGAAGACTATATATCTGATTTATCAGTTCAGTCCTGCTCACAAAATATAATTAAAGAGGCTTCATGGCAACTGGACCACTTAATCTCAATGAAGTGGCCTGGGTGCCATGTCCCTGTAGTTTTACTATGCATAGGATGAGGTAGAGGCAAATCATATACCTATACAGACACAGTAGAAAAATAAATAAATTAGACCTGAGCGGCAGGAGCTCCACACTGTAGTCCAAGCAGTGTAGTACAGCAAACAAAGAAAAAAACAGAGTCCTGGCCATCCAGTGTATCCATCTACTGTATAGTCAGTCTCTTTAGACTTCTCTCTTTGTAGGGCTCCATCTCTCATGGCATGCTGTACACCCTCATTTTTTGAGAGGGTGCTTGATTTCTTGATTTATGTGTTTAGTATTAATATTGCTTATCTTATATTCTGATTATGGTTTCCTTTCATGTATATCTGATCTCCTTGGGTGGCTGTCTGGTCATTACTGTTTTCCCTGTTAAGTAGCCCTCCTTGTGCATATATCTTTGTCCTCATGTGAGTAATATGAATTTCTGAATGCCAGAAGACATATTTGTGTAACAGATTACAATACATTTAAGCATTTTCTCTAGTTTTCTGGACCATTCTGATGATTTGAATGCTCGTTTACTGTTCTATACAGATGTATGCTGTTTTGTTGTTCCGTTTTTCCTATCAACGGAACGTGATGACATCACACGCGATGGGTGTGACGTCTGACGTCATCACGCATGAGTTTGCGGAACCAGGAAGTGACTGGAATTGCTGAAACTGCCAGGGACTCAGAGATTCACCACACAGCTGTATTCTTTCTATGTATAATTACTGGGGGTGGCACTTCTGTTAATGTAAGCACTTGTTTTATGTATATATACTGCCATTATTACTTGTACTCATTAGGACATTTGCATTGAGAAAGGGCTTGAGGCCGAAACATTTGCTACCTGTATTGTGTCCTCTAATAAATTGCAGTAGCACCTGGGTGTGCAAAACTACACTGGATATGCAGGACCCTGTTTTTTTTTCTTCTTTGTTTGCTCCCTGTAGTTTTAAGTCTGCTAATGCAACATTGAAGTTCTGCAGGGAGGTAATGTTGACTGTGCATGATTTAAATGCCTCTAGTGACTGTCTAGTTCCAGAAAACCAGCCAAGTAAAGCCTGGCTATTTCAAGCTTATGGTCTCATAGAGCTTTTCCTTGAATGTGCACTAGTCTCCAGATGCTTTCATATAAGGGTAGGACCAGCTGAGCAGAGAGCATGGCAGCATGGGAAAAAAGATGAGTAAACTGGGGCCTAAACAGCTAGAGGACACATTTATATTCTTAATGCTGTAGTGTTCATTTAAGGTATTTAGTAAAACAAAAACATACTAATTAGTTAGGTTGGTTCTCCTCTGGGTACCATGCCTATTTTGGATTAATACATTTGCAAACAATAACTCAGTGTAAGTACAGTGTTCATAGTAATTAAAACACATAAGTCAAAACCCACAATTTGTTTATAACGAAAAATAGTCCTGTGTCGGTTTTTCAATATTGGAGGCCCAAACTATTTGATTGTCCCCATATTTTATTTGTAAATACTTGTACCAATACATAGGGGATCTTCAATTTTCTTTTTTTCCACTCTGATAACGTTTTTGTGCAACTCTTGGTTCGTATTTGAATACAATAGAAAGTATGTGTTATGATAACAAGTAAAAAATAAATATTACTTATTAAAGTCCCTGCCTCATCTCCGATCTTTGCTGCAGTTATATGGTATACTGCCATTCTCTGCATTTACAGATGTAATGTTCCTTCAAGCAAACATTGATTATACAACAGTAGAAGAATACAAGATAAATAATTATAGACACTATAGGGAGATAGGGAGAGTATGACAAGCCAATATATGAAGTGCCAGTATATGAAGAAATGTACTGGTATTATCATTTATGAAAAAAAGTGATTTTCTTAAGTGACTTAAGATCTCATCCTGACTTTAATGCATCTATACATGTATAATGAAATATCTTCTCTTAGTACTGCAGCACAGACTTTGCATATTGTGTATTGTATTCACATATGAGACTTATTCTTGAAAGTCATTCATTATATTTTATGGAGAAGAATATAATGGCAAGTTGTGGTCATAGAAGTGCATATAAAAAGTATTTTTTTATCCACTCATCAGCTGACACAGTTGTTGTATAATGAGGACCATGATTAATATGCATTAGATTGTTCGATTTCCATAGAGATGAATGGTTATTGTAAAATACCGTTCACAATAATGACTTACTTGTGCAGAAATTATAGACTGAAAAGAAGTCTTGACTTTTCAGGTGTCTTATGAATATAAATATGGAAGTTCAGTTTCTTGACACGACTTAAACTAAACATTTCACTTTCAAAGCACCCAGTAATGGGCCAAAAAAAAGGTCAGAAAACTAGTTGTGCTACTTCACATACAAAAAACAATTGACATTTTTGTGAGATAATTTCTGTCAGTTTTTGCTGAGGTAAATTAGCTTCTCAAGTGTCCCTATTTAGGAGGATCTGGCAATATCTGACAATAACATCCAGCTAACTCAAATCCTTGAGAGACTTCTTTACACCTAAATATACTCTTTCTATAATTGTAAAATGCTGTGGAATATGTTAGTGCCATATAAATGATAATAATAATATGTAACACAGCTTCACAATGATACAGTTCACAATAGTCTGTCTTTAACCCCTTAATGACACATGACATGTGTGACATGTCATGATTCTATTTTATTCCAGAAGTTTGGTCCTTAAGGGGTTAAAGTACAATAAATGTATTAGAAACTGTTCCGTGCAGATAAAATAAATTGGTCTAAATTACACTTTCAGTTACTTATATGGTTAACAGTAGGCCATTAAGTCTCCTAAAATGTCCTAGAATAACCCTTCCCCATAAAACAGATACATTGTATGTAATCATTTCAGAAAGTGTAAACGTGCCCTTGTTTCTTGCGTTAATCTATCCATAATAACAGTTTAGACCAATTGTATCAAGCATTTATAGCAATCCAGTGCTTATAACGGTTACCGGTTAACTGATGATATGATGTGGAAATGGAAGTGCAGTTATAAATAGATAGATAGATAGATAGATAGATGGATGGATGGAGAGATAGATAGATAGATAGATAGACAGACAGACAGACAGACAGACAGACA
Organism: Pelobates fuscus; assembly: GCF_036172605.1. NCBI lineage: Eukaryota > Metazoa > Chordata > Amphibia > Anura > Pelobatidae > Pelobates > Pelobates fuscus. The sequence goes on along the minus strand of NC_086319.1, from coordinate 237,744,359 downwards.
GACAGACAGACAGACAGACAGACAGACAGACAGACAGACAGATAGATAGATAGATAGATAGATAGATAGATAGATAGATAGATAGATAGATACATAGATAGATAGATAGATAGATACATAGATAGATACATAGATAGATGATAGATAGATAGAGATAGATAGATAGGGAGATAGATAGATATACAGATAGATAGATAGATAGATAGATAGATAGATAGATAGATAGATAGATAGATAGATAGATGGATAGATACAGGCAGACATTGAAATTCTAGTTTGGTCGGAATTTATGTTTAGATGTGGACTAGAAAATTCCATTAACATTTTCCAATTGAAGGTACATGTTTGAGTACCCTTAAACAAGCAACCACTCCCCCCTCCCCTGTTCATGATCCATGTATCACTGGTAAAAGTAATAATTTCCAATACTTTTCAAACCATAATAGTTCAGCTTCCAGGGCATATTATAATTCCGATGTGTATCTCAATATCCTCTTTAAAGCCGATACAAAGCATTCCAAATAAAGTGTTTTATGATTGAAGTTAATAGACTGTGCCATTGGAAGCCAAAGCATGTAGCTGGTGCATGTCTTTATTTCACACACATTACAGGAAAGATCCAATCCATATGTTTTACATAACCCTTATTTAACCTTTGCTGCAGAGATTTTAACATTGATGTGAAAGTAAATGCTCCGTAGTGTCTGTACTAAAAACTAAGCATTTCTCTGGAATTAATATGAATTGTAGAAAAGGTTTGTAACAGGATTGTAAGGTAATGTAACAGGAGAGCTAAATTAGCATTATTTGCAATCCTGACAGCAAAGCTTGATTGATTATGGCATATCTGCAAGGGGAAAATAGGGTAAGGGAAAAAAGAAAGAAAATGTTGACTAATTTTATATCAAAGAAGATTTGTGACGCACCTGTTCGATGATTTATTTAATAATGTATTGTCAGCACGAACACGTAGGATCTTAATGTTTATTGTCCAATGCAGTCATCAATTCAGCAGCTAACCTGTACAGAACTGCTGAATATACTCATGGATATTTTTAGGAATGTTCTTATTACAATACCACGTGTATTTACAGGGCCGGCTCATCCATTGGTACTGGTGGGGCCATGGCTCCAGGAGGCACTTTGACAGAGGCGGCATTTTGTCACCCCTACACGCTTTAAGTTTCCCGCTGTGGGGTCTGGGCCACCTATTTGCAAATATATGTAGAGATTACGGCTATATAAATGCTGTTCTGTGCCCCCACTACCTTGTCCTGTGAAGAGGGGGCCCAGAAGTCTAAACTTCCCCTCCAGCAGCATGTCCTCTCCTCTTGGCAACTCTGCAGCATGCATTGCGTGCCATGCAGAGCGTTGCCATGCAACCTGTGCCAATGATCACGCGCATTGCAAGAAAAGCAGGGGATGATTAGACTTCTAGGCCCCCTCTTCACAGGGCAAGCTTGCTGTGCCACCAGATCACCAGGGAAACTGATGTCCTCCCTCCCTGACCAGAGGTAAGAGGCAGGGTGGGAGGAATAAACCTAATTTTTTTTATTTTATTTTTAAAACCTCACCTCTCAAAGTCCCTATTCCCCCCCACACCGCACACACCATATGCACTACACTACACACATTCACAACACACACACATTGCATCCATTATACACACACACTGCATCCACTACACACATATACTGCATCCACTACACACATATACTGCATCCACTACACACATATACTGCATCCACTACACACACACTGCATCCCCTACACACGCGCACAATTAATTCACTACATACACTGCATCCCCTACACAATCACTGCATTTACTATATACACTGTGTTGTCTGTGCACATAAATGTGCGCATCATCTTGATGAGGGTTGGGGGCAGCATTTCATCCTTGTACCCAGGCACAAGGTATATGCAAATGTATGTTTTGTCATCTGGGACCTATAGACCAGGGGAGGTAAGAACAATTTTGAGAATCCTCATTCTCCGCTTGCTGGCTGCCACAAAGCATGTCATCCAATATACATGTATATAATGAATGAGGGTGACTATCCATGTGAAAACAAGATCTACCCTTAAACATAATAACCAATTTAAAATAGCCTCTTACTTGCTATTACATAAAGCATTTCTAGTACCCTTTAAAACTCAGTTTGCCTCTAGATTAGGCTAGAATCAACTAGGTAATGGAAAAATGTCTTAAGATTATTCCTTAGGTGACAGAAATCCTTTAGGAATTTTCTGTCCGTATAATTCCGACAGGTGTTTAAGACATATATTTATGCTGTGAACCTCTTATTCCAAAGATAATATATTGGATTGCTGTCCCAGAATTGTGCTCATGAAAGCCATTGAGATAACTAATTACTCTGTCAAGTAAGTTGATGGAACAAGCCTAAGAACATTAATTAAAGGGACACTTTAGTCACCAGAACAACTACAGCTTAATGTAGTTGTTCTGCTGAGTATAATAGCTCCCTTCAGGCATTTTCATGTAAACAGAGAAAATGCAGTGTTTACATTGCCTCTAGGGACACCTCCAATAGGCCATTCCTTAGATGGCCACTGGAGAGGCTTCCTGGCTCAGGGCTGCACAGTAAGCAGCCCTGCCATTCAGCGTCCCCACGCTCTGCATGGAGACGCTGAATTTTCCTCATAGAGATGCATTGATTCAATGCATCTCTATGAGGAGGTCCTGATTGGCCAAAATGCCCCATGCCAATTTTAGCCAATCCAATGCTTCCCCTATGGGAAAGCATTGGCTTGGTTAAAAATCGGCCATTTTGATTATGTCACAAAGGGTGCAGAGCTAGTGCAGACCCATGTAGAGCTGGAAATAAGGTTAGTTTTAAACTTTTAGAGTGGGGCTAAGGTGGGCAAGCCACCTAAATGGTGGGTTTAGCATTAAAGGGTCAGGAATACGTTTGTATTCCGACCCTATAGTGATCCTTTAACATAAGAAGACTTTTTATTTTAAGATTGAGTAGATTCTGGCCCCTAAAGGGATGCACACAGCCATTAACAAAGTTTATGGAATCATTAACAAAGTTTATGGAATCATTAACAAAGTTTATGATCTGACATTAAAATTATGTTAATTTACTATTAAAATAGTATCACCATCACCAGCCTGTACCTTTAAAACAAAAAAAGATGGGTAAATGGATTCATGCAAATGCAAATGAACTCATGTGCCAGGGGTCAGTTGCACCCCCAGCACGTGTGACATTTTCAATTCTGTGCATATTTTACATCTGTCATCAGTGCACACAGCAAGGTGTTTACAAAATTAAAAATCTTCATTTTGCCGGTTGAGCACCTTCAAGGGGAAGCTAGTTCCCATCCTCCCTCCCTATGGGCACTTCCTCCTGCATTTTGCAGGCCAAAAATGGGAGATATCCTTCTTCCTCACTCCTACCTCCACTTCCACCCCCATGCTGGCATAGAGCGCACACATGTACTCTGAGCTGACAAATTGGTCCAATCACATGCTTCTCTCTGGTTTAAGTTAACTTAAAGCTCTTTTTGGGGGGATCCAATAGGTATTTAGAATGTTAATTAATTATTTTTCAATCGAGTTGGGAGTAACCCTTTAACTACTCTAGTGACTGAATTACCTGAATAGTCATGGATTATAAACAGTTTCTTCAATACGCAACCAAAAAAGATGTGCACAATACCTTGAAACATTCCAGACAAATTATCATGTTAACACATTTAGATAGACAGATAGATAATGTACATATATACAATAATACATATATGCATATATAGAGAGAACGTGTTACAGCCATGGTATAGAATAGACAATTAAATAGACTTGCAGCTATTGCTTCCGCATGCTAGAGCTGTTATAGTGTTGATAATATGTTACCCTTCTGAGTAGTGCAATTAAAATGAATTATAAAACGGACTCAATTGTTACAGAACGTTGACTTTGCAGTGGTAGGCGTGAAGTGCAGGTGCTAATGCTACATCTTCAGACTTAATAATCAACATTAGCAGTTGCTGAACAGTGCACTTTCTTACTTAGGGATGTAGGAATGATTTGCTTCTATAAAGTGCTTCCAGTCCTGGTGCATAATTCTAATGTCAGTGAATCAATGTGCAGGCCAAGTGTCAGGTGCAAGTCAAGCTCATTTCCATGTATTTATAGAAGTTGATAGAAGTTAGATTGGTATGTGATTTCTTTTTAATGTGATGTACGTTTTGAAAGATATTTTATCTGAGTTGTTAGTATGCATATTACATTAGGATTATCCACATTGAAATATGGATATGTGTGTTTAAATTTATCTATGAAATGGAAATGGAGAGATAGATAGATAGATAGATAGATAGATATACATATCGATAGATAGACAGACAGGCAGACAGACAGACAGACAGATAGATAGATAGATAGATAGATAGACAGACAGATAGATAGATAGATAGATAGATAGATAGATAGATAGATAGATAGATAGATAGATAGATAGATAGAGAAATAGATAGATAAATAGATAGATAGAGAAAGAGATAGATAGATAGATAGATAGATAGATAGATAGATAGATAGATAGAGAAAGAGATAGATAGACAGACAGACAGACAGACAGACAGACAGACAGACAGACAGACAGACAGATAGATAGATAGATAGATAGATAGATAGATAGATAGATTGATTGATTGATTGATTGTTCCAGTATAGAGCCTAAAGCTGACAAGGTTAACCAAGAATAATAATAGACATTGATTTGCCTTAGGTCAAGACTCCCACACATACTGTCTGACTCCCACACATACTTTCACAAAACCTTACGCTTTTTAGGAATTCTACTTCTCATGTCAATTAAAGATTTGTTTGTGGTGTCAGGGAGGGTTATACAGGGTTATTGCAATATTCACTTTATTAGATGAGAAGGATGAATCTTTGAACAATATGATTCAGATCTGGTTTCCAGCGTACCCTTTTATAGCTACACATATTCATGATTATATACTCATTTAGATTTGATTGTAAATCTGCGAGTAATTACAGAGTTCTCTGGTTTCTTTGTTGCATGCAGATGCATTAGTCACCATGAGCTGTGTTTAGGTTCATGAATAATCCCAACAGTTAAGATTTGTGGAATTTTGGTTTCATTTGCTTTATCCACTGTATGTTGTTGTCACACCTTCCTTTGCACTTTCATAACTATGTGTTGTCACATTTCTCCACACTATTCTGAATATATTATTCTTCTGCCTGGTACCAATGCCACTTCCTCTGAACGTTGTGAGACACGAATAGGGGATTGGGAATCGTCATAATTTCTCCATTCAGTTTCTAGAGATGCAGGTGATATGGGTGAAATATGCAGGACAAACACTCTGGTGTGTTAGCTACAAAATCTGATCCTACTGTTCATCTATGAAGCATCACCAGGGTCAAGAATGTGCCCCCATTGTCAGTACAATGGTCTGGCCCTCACTTCACAGCTTTACAATGGGTCTAAGCGGAAACAGTTTTCCACAGGTGTTTATATGAATTACATACACTTTTTCACACTCACAAAGCACATGGAAGGCATTGATACGTTTTACAAAGAGTTAGCAACGCTATTGAATGCTACTCCAATAATTTTCCATAGAAAATCAGATCATGGTCGATTACAACTAAACCTAAAAGAATTTAACACAAACACATGTTTTGGCAGAAAATTACATTGCAATCACATATAGTTAAGGGAGATTGTTCATATATGCTTACTTTTGCTTTTCTTATTTAAGTTGAGATAAGTCAATTTTTAAAAGTTGCTATTGCTAAATGCTACCATCTCTATAATGCAAATATGTGATCACGTGGTCACTTAATGTTTACTTTTTTCACTTGTGAACTAAGGACAATTGGTGTATTAGTAGTAAATTAAAGTTAAAATAAATGTATATTCTTGCATGTTATCTCTCCCCCTGCCTTTCCAATATCAATTTTCTTTTGCTAGCAAGGATGTAGTAAACATGCAGCTGTTCTTTGGAAGTTGATGGATAGCTATATGGAATGGACTGTGCACTTCTGTTTGGCTCCCATTCACTGAAAGTTGTACATGTGCAAGAATCACACATCACAATAGAACACCAGTTATCCACTTAGGACATAATACTTATTCTAATATTCAGATGAATGCATTTATTATATACAAATCCACCTTAGAGTTACCACCTCTATTTCTTTCACTAGATAGATAGATAGATAGATGATAGATAGATAGATAGATAGATAGATAGATAGATAGATAGATAGATAGATAGATAGATAGATAGATAGATAGATGGATAGATAGATAGATAGATGATAGATAGATGATAGCTAGATAGATAGATAGATAGATAGATAAAAATCACAGCTAGTGTATTCCCTGTTTAAGTGTCTCCCAGCATCTTTCTATTCCAGCTAAGTTAGTACACCACCTTTATCATAGTGTTGATGGGCACTCTTGCCAGCTTCTCTAGCACAATGATGGATAACCTTTGCACTGCAGATATTTGTGATCCACATTTTCAGTGTCCCAGTTACTTATACAAGAGATAGGGAAGAACATTCTGCCTGCTGCTATGGAAACAAACTCATCTTTTTATTGTTGCCTTTTATATTTCTAATGATGACACAACAACATAAAAAATATGACAGATTGTAATAATTTTATTTAAAACACCTCATCTAGACAAAAAATAATGGGGATTTAGTTACAGTATATGATCATACATTGCATTAGCCTGTTACAACGTCGATGTATCCATTCTTAGCAAGTCCTACACTAACAACATTTTAGCAATATATACAATTTTAGACCATGATAGATAGTAATAATGTCCATAATGTCCAATTTACATTACTTTATAAAAAATATATAAGAAATCTATTTAACGTGCAATTATTATGTTCCATAAAGTAACACACTTTCATCTTGCCCATAATAACATGTAAATGTTATTTAGCTAGATAGGTAACGTAGCTATGGGTTTTAACAGTTGGAAGAATGTGTGAAGTCACTAAAAATTAAACTGTATGATTTGCTTGTTTTTTCACCTTTTATTTCATTAAATGTTCTGATCAGTCTCATACAGTTTTGTGTAACTCACCAAGTTGAGCATTTTCAATATTATCTTGCAGCTTTGCCTTCATTTTAGCCAGAATACATGCTTTGTTGTTCAAAAAAGGTACGATTGTAGTGGATTTTTCATGCCCTGTGTGTGCATTGTTTTCTTGCTAGTCATGCAAGTATTATCTATAATTACATTTTTAAGCCAGTACAAATCGCAGTCTTTGTTGAAAAATATACACAATGGAATGCAATTTCTAACAATATGTATATATTCCTCTACCAAAACCGCATCAAAATGCCTTCGCTTAAATGCCAGCTGCCATTTTATTACAATAGAAAAACCATAAAATAACAAAAACAAAAATTGTATCTAAGGCCTGTTTAGGTATCACTTAGCAAATGCAAGCTATGAATTGCAGAACGACAAGCAGTAACAGTGCTTAGAAGAGCACTTTATATATTTAGAGTTAGAATCCTTCCTTGGTCTGACTAGAAACCTTCTTTCAATGCTATTATATCCCCTCTGATGCACCGTTTTTCCAAACTAAAGAGATTCGAATTTGTTACATTTGTTTAAAAAAGAGTGAATAGTGTGATATAGTTAAAAAAAAAAATGTAAATTCTTTAAAAGTAAAAAAAAAACAAGATAGGTTGGTAAGGAGCCAAACCGATCATTTCTAAATGACAAAACACAATATGTCATCCTTAGATTTTATAAACTAAAGATCTCCAGCTGTCAATGTAATGTCACACAAATCATAAACCATAGATTATAAAAATGAAGGTGATTATGATGTGACTTTAGTTACTAATACTAGTTAATGAAAAATCAATTTTTGCTAATTATTAATAAACTACTTTTAAAAGCATCTCCATTTCAATATTTTCTTTCAATCAGATCATCTATTTAGTTTTATATTTTACATTGAGATTTTTTGCCACTGTTTCAGAGCTCTCTGAGAGTTTTATTCAAGAGCAGTTGAAATACCAGACATTTCCTGTCTTTAGATTGATGTACCCAAAGTGTTTAATGTAACATTGGTATGCTGAGTGAGTTAATCATGTAAGCCACTGCTTCTGTCTGTTCGAGAAGTTTGAGTACCTTGGGAGAAAAGTGCCTTGTGAAAGCCACTGTAAATGTTCAAGTAAGGAGTTTGGAAAGGTTGTACCAACAGCAAAGAAATCTTACAAATATATATAAGCTGTACACTGAAGGTAGTAGATGTGCTAAAAAATGGCATCTACAAAATGACTTGGCATCGTAGCTTCACTGTTGGCATCTAAAATGACTTGTCATCATAGCTCTACTGTCATAAATTAATCAGCCATCAATCTTTAGGTGATTACTTTTGTAGTGTGGTTATCGCAGTCATTGAATTTCTCAAGGTTATTCAGTAAATTGAAAATTGTTGTGAATTCACGGTAAATTTAAAGTGAACTTCAATTTCAAGGTTTTTAAAAGAAGTGGAAACATTTTCCAAACTAGATGTTCTTCCAGGTTGGCTATTTTGGCTTACATTTGACTTTCTTCACTTTCAATACACTTTGAATTCCCAACAACTCTCACTTTAGTGAATAATCCTGTATGTGTTACCGTTCAGATGCCTGCTGTTTGGATAAGCCATGAATACATGATTTTTTGTAGACCATAGTGAATCCTAAAGCTGTCACTTTTCAAATACATGTTAGCCTAGAACAGTAGTTTAAAACCATGAAAAACGCATGCATACTGTACACAGTTTTATTTTGGCATACAAAGGAGGGCATACACTGTACATTCCACTAAACAAAAGTCAAACAACTACATAAAAACTTTCTGGGAGCCGTCAGTCAGTGCCTTACAGTATTGGCATGCAAAGATAATTTTATACTAGATAAGGTTTGTCCGCGAACAATGTAGTTGTGACATTTTGTGACATGATTGTATAGTAACATGTATTAGATTTATTTTTAGTTAAATAATTAAATAGAAAACGCAAGATTTACACGTAGATATAGGCTACCTCTCTCAAACCCAAAAGGCAGATGAGGGGGGGAGGGGAAGGGACTGTTGAGAATTGTCGTACTTTGATTGATTGTATAAATAACAAAATGGTCATGTATCATGTATGACAAGTGCTTGTGCTGTGACATATTGTAAATGTTTATACTGAAATGAAACCAATAAACTTCAATTACAAAAAAAGAAAACGCAAGATTTTAGCAAACCGGAACTAATACCAGTGGGTATAAGTGTACTGTAGCTTTTAAAAGTAATTATGAATAGATAGGTACTCTAAAATATGCTTAATACAATCTCCCAGTTGTAGGTTACAGTGTGTCCAGTTAATAACATTAGTAGACCAGGTCCCCATAAGCATCCATTCATGAGTGGAAACTTACACTGAATGAGGACTACTTTATCTTATGTATAGAAAAAACATTTTCAAAAGAACGCCAAGGGAGTTGTAAAGAAGCAGATGTCATGTCAAGTCCAGTAAAATAAATCTGTTAATTAGGTTGGAGTGTTCATTCCCAGGGTTTCTGATGCATATATGACAAATATGACACCAGAGGAAAATTAGATGTAGTGCATGACAAATCCAGCCAGAACAGATGAACTCTTTCAGCTGAGAAAATTCTGAGGTTTATTACAAAAAAGATAACTTTATGAAAAGAGTTGTTGGCACTTATAAATTTACAGAAATAGTTAAAAAAAAAAAATACATTGTACACAGACTATGAACACAATCCACCATATACCTGAGGCTGTACCAAAAAGTTTTGAAATGGTGAAGAGTGTTTATTCACAGTATTTCTTTTGTAATACCTCTGACTTTTCATCTGGAGATATCCATTGGTGTCTGCTGTTTGGTTGCACAATGCCGTCTGTCGATGGATTTCTTTCAGGCCTCTCCTATTTTCCTAGAATTCAGGAATAGGGAAAGAGAGCTTTCAACTTAGTAATGTAATAGAAGTAGTACATTAAATATTACGCCCACCGAAAAGTCATGTATATATATGTCAGGATACAGTAAAAATTTAAATAAATAAACAATAAATGAAATTAAATGTGGATACTAGTACTGCTTTACAATGAAAGAACATTTAAATGTGAGCCCCCTTTTAAACAGATATTATCAATGTTTTTTTATTTATCTATTTGTTTATTCATTTTACTAAAATACAAGATGTGTCAAATAAACACAAACTTTGATAATTGTTGGCAAAAATATTGTACACACTCAGGTAATATTAATTAAAACCCGTTGGAACTCACATCAAGTATTGTCTGAGTCAACTTGGACCTTCATCAAATGCCTTTTGGGTTCATAAATAACTAAAACACAACGTTGTGCACAATATCAATATGAAATTGCAGAGATCTTTTAGATTCGGTTGTGTTTAATATAATGTATCTATATCTATAATGTTTTTATACATCAAAATCGTCCTGGATAAATGTTTGTACTAGCCATTTGAGAAATTGCCATTAAATATTTTGTTTGACGTGTTGATGCCAGTGGACCTTGAGCATTCAGTATTCTATAAAACTGTCAGTACATGAGCCAGTGGGCTATAAAAAAAATATTGTGCGCCATAATTTGATTTATCCTTTTAATGCTAGTGCTAGTGGAGCTTGATATTATGTAAAGTGTTTTTTAAACATTAGGTGCTGTAAGATGTTGGATTGTATGCTCTTTAAGTATATCTTGTACGTAATATTTTCCTATTGATTTCCGAGAGATCAGCATTATGCACCTAGCTTCATGCAATTAGCAATGAATTACTTTAGGAACTTTGTGTTTGAAATAAACGCCATTAAATCTGTGCACAGACCATTACAAGTCAACAGTTTACAGACTGGTCATGACCGCTGTCTTTTCCAAATGCATTAATGAGCTGTTTAATTAAGGAATAAGGGATTTACAGCCAGTGATCACCACTTTTGTTGTTTTAATAATGGTTAGATTTGAGATCTTTTTATCGTGGTAACTTCATTAAAGAAACAACCATACATACTAATGCTGAAAAGATATAGCTGGTTTCGCACTTGGGATGGTTAACCTCTGTTTTTCCTGCTGACTTTGGAGTTTTACTCCCAGCACGCATTCAGAAATGTGAGAACTACAGGTAAATCAATAAAGAATTAGACATGTCCTAAATGATGCCTTGCAGAAAAGATCTTAGACAGGGTAATCAGGAGTACAGAAGAGTATGCTACCAATCACCTAGAATGAACTTTCTTAATTTGCAGGTTTATTTAGTTAACACCAAGTTGTGTGGAATTGCCAATTAAGGTGCAAAATTAAGAACAAAATAGCGAAGTTAAAAATCATGTTTTTTAGACTATAATTTGCAAATGTTTTGCTTAACCCCTTAAGGACACATGACATGTGTGACACGTCATGATTCCCTTTTATTCCAGAAGTTTGGTCCTTAAGGGGTTAAATTAACAAAAGCTTAATCTCTTGTACCTGATTTGATGAAGTATGAAACTGGTGTATTTTAGGTTTGTTCAAGGTTGTTCATATTAGCATCAGCTGAAATAAGCAACATGAACTATAAACCTACTTTTCTACCATGCCCTTACTGTACCCCACCCCCTTTAGTATGTAGGCTCATTGAGCAGGGCCCTCAACCCCTCTGTCCCTGTGCGTCCAACTCATCTGGTTACAAATACGTGTCTGTTAGTCCACCCATTGTACAGCGCTGTGGAATTTGCTGGAGCTTTATAAATAATAATAATAATAATAATAAAAATATTTTGATATATAAAGTTCTGGCTAGTATTTGTTTAAGATATATAATAATTTATGTAACACAAAGTGATGACTTTAACTGGCACAAAAAAGGAAAGGTATGAGGACGGGTAAATAAGTTCCCTGTTTTCCAATGACCCAGTGAAAGGGAAATAGTGGAAGCATTTATCGGCTCAAGGTTAAAGCAGAGGGGCAGGAAGGAATGAGACAGTTGTCAATCGGGCTGCATAAGCTAAATGCTGCTCTAGTCTATCGTGACTCTTGGTAGGAAAGACCGCAACATGCCTTTCCTTCAACAGGGATATTTAGTTCTGATGCATTTTATGTTTATAAGCGATTTCTTTTCCACATTACAGAAAATCTGGCTGCACTTTGTCTGTTTACTTTAGTTTTCTGCTGCATCATCAAAAAAAAAAAAAATAATTCCTTGAATGCCTTTTAACCTTATTGAATGAGAAAAGACATAAATGATTTTAAAGCTTTCTTGAAAACTCAAACTCTTCTACTGAACTCTATAAATAGTTGACTAAGCAGGACACTGAATTAATCATGTATTCTCGTTATCTAATAGAAGAGGAAATCTAATTTGCTCAAGTCATAAATGCATATTATAAATGATCTTTCTTTACTTTTTGAATTTAAAAGCTAGTTATGTTGTTATAGATATATAGCTGCTGTAATGTACTCTGAGGATCCTTTTGAAGCTGATTTCAATAGCCTTAATATTAGTATCTACAGCGATGGTTAGTAATACCTTTCAATAGACCAGTATCTTCATATATCATCTGATAAAATTAAGAACTAGTCATTTGACCACATCTATGTCTAAGCCCAATGTTCCGTGAAGTAACTTACTTTCTTTGGGATTTCTGTCTTCATTAATAAACAATTAATGCTTGCTTAAGTGGCCTTTCTGTCATAAACTGTTACCCACATTTTTAAAGTATTATGCATATGATGAAAAAAAAAAACCACTATTAACAATTATAAAGATAAAAAAGATAATCTCCTTATAAAATAGCATTCCAAGCACCATAACCACCACTGTTTGCTGCTCAATAGATTTAGCAGAAGTTCTCGCTTAGGAACTTCTGGCTCTTTTTTTTTTATTGGAGGTTTGGAGCGGATTTTGGGATTCAAAAATGGTTTGACTACTTGCAATGAGGGTGCACCACGGCACTTTTGAAATCATAACCACTACAGCAGGCTATAACAATGCAGGCACCAGAAATATTTTTTATATGTCCCAAGTGCTTTAATTCATAAACAGTCTTGAATGTCACTACTTGGCAAACTAATAGAGGCCATGGCTATATTTTTTCACGACAAATACTATTCAAGTATATGCAAAGCAATAGTAAAAAGATACAGAAAAAAATACTGAGGAGCCTCTGCATGTGTTTTACGTTTTGTACAGTATACACACATTTATGTATATATATATGTTATAAAAGAGGAGTATGGCCAAGGGAACTTCAGTTCATTACTTCAGCTCCACTCCATTACATTTCTTGAAAGGACAAATTAACTTACTGGAGAGGAATAATCATGTTTAAAGATAGACTCTCTCTCCATATTGACCCACTCAACCAATCAGATAAACAGAAAGATGTCATTAAAAATTACACAGTTGGAGATGCTAGTAAGTCTTCATTCTTATTATCTCTGTTCCATAAAATACTTAAAGCCCACTTTTTTTTATTTTCATCAATTGAAGTTTCCTTTCAGTTCAGCAAATCGAATTTGCAAATACTGCCAAAATAAAAATTTGTGAAAGGGAATCTTATCAAATCAGTTCTTTTGTGTACAGAGATGTAACAAGCACAAATTAGTAAAACATAAAAAGTTAAAAGCCACAAAGATTATAATTTTAAATTTTTTTAAAATTTTAGGGCAGTCCTACCAAGGCTCCTGACGTGATGCTAACACGAATAAACTCTGACCCTCCAGATGTTGCTGAACTACAACTTTCATGATTTGTTGAATGAAATAGATAACCAGAGAATCATGGGATTCATAGTTCAGCAATATCTGGAAAGCCAGTATTTGGAGAACCCTGTGCTACAGTATAGTAATATCTAAAGCATCTCCATGCTTCCAGCTACAACAAGGTAGATATAGACAGCATATTTCAAAAGATGAATATCTGTTTAATTTACATATGATAAACCAATATAATCCATCAGTGATTTAAGTAGCCTTCTAGTTAGATGATATGCAGATCTATGTGACAGGCTGCTTGGGTCTTCATTACAGATTTGGGTCTTCATTACAGATTCTAACATTAAGTTCCTAGCGTTGAAGCCCTAGTTATACTGCTTATATGTCTTCACCCTGCTAAATAAATCATTAGGAAAGTCATACGTTTGTATACTCATACGTACCCATATTTATTTAATCATGTAAAATCTCATTTATTCTAATCTATAGCCATGTGACCAAGTTGTTTGCATTAGTTGCTGTAGCTAAATTTTAAGGGAAAAAAAATACTAATAAATGAGTTAAACACAACTTAAATTACTCTAGAACAGATGCACATCCCTTGGTTAGTGTCCTTCACCAGGTTTTTCTTGTGTATAGGTGTAATAACCATTTCAGCCAGTCATTTTGATATTCTGCTACTGATCATGTAATAATGTTACAATGCCTCTCTTGTTACAGGAATTGGCCATTTAGCACAGACTATTTTATCTACTTCTATTTTTCCTGCTATTAAATTTTGTGGGCATACTACTTTACAATGCCTTTTAATGGCCTTAATGGTTTAAATAACTAAAATGCACTTTCATTTATACAAACTATAATGCTGCATCCCATTAAAAAGCAATTATTGCAGAATCACATCATAAGATGAATGCCATCAGTGAATCTGTTACTATCGCACAAGAAGATATTAACCAACAGGTAGTTAATAAAATGATTGTAATGATTGCAAAAAAGTACAGAATAACACAGAGTTTGAAACTATGTAGATTTCTTTCATTTGGATTTAGAAAGCATTTTGATTTATTCCCACTAAAGAAAGAGATGGAATGAAAACATTGACTACATGTAAAAAAAAAAAGAAAGGTTTCAAATATTGAATTAAGGATAGGCATGTACATTTTCATGCTGCAAAGATGTGGAAAATGTTTTAAAAAAATATATTTTCTGCAAATTATAAAGTTTGTGCAGAAATCACACCTAAATCTAATAATACAGTTTAATATATTTCACACATCTTTAAATCAATTTGTTAAAAATTAAATAAAAAAACTGGAAACACCTAATTTTGAAATGTAACATATGAAGTGTCCAGAAGAGTAACAATGAGCATTGTTTACTTAACTAACCCCTTACAGATCAATGACGTAATAATACGCTAGAGTTCCTGTATCAAAATGGAGCGTACTTCTTATTTAAGGTATGTAGGACTAGAATGCAGGGCTGTAAAGAACTGCAAATGCAAAATAAACATTTCATACTGACATATGGGCTTTAAGGACGGAATTGGGATCCTCCTGAAATGGGTTATGATTGTGGTCCTTATAGTAACATTCCAAGAACCATAACCACTACAGTGCAATATAGTAATTATGGTGCGAGTAGTGCTATAAAGTCCTAGTTTGACTACACATAATGGCGGGCTGCCAATGTACAGTGTGCAGTAGTGGTTATGGTGATTTGAATTTTCCTTTAAGTGGTTAGCAAACTCTGGAAACAAGAAAGAAACATTACAACCTTAATATTTAAAATCTATACACTGGCTGTCTAGTAGGCACAAGCAAAGGAGCGAGGAATCCACATTAATTATTTAGGAATAGGGTGGAAATCAACTGCCTCCTACTTTATGCTCTAGAATTGTATCGTTTATGAAAATAGGGCTATGACTACCCATGCCAGTCTTTACTGCTGGACTCGGTTTATCTATTTGCTGCAAATGTAAACATTATTCAGTGATGGAAGCATAGTCAAAGCCATCCATAGATATTTAATAGAACATTATGCAGTGATGCATAGTTGATACTGTTACCTCTGTTTCCCTATTCCAGAATAAGCAATGTGTTTAGTAGTTGCCATTCACAAGTTAACCACCACTTTAAGCCCTGCAAGACTTGCTGAATTGGACTTCTTGCTTAGCCTGTGTCCCTACCCTTGTTTACAAGCATTTTCCTTGGGAAATGAAAACTTAAAAAATGCAGAGCTAGCCCCAAGCACAATGATTAACACTTCAGCAAATGTGTTTTTAATTCAGCAAGGACGATTGCAAATTTATTTTGTTATGTCAGTGAGGAAAAAATGCTGCTTGGAAGCTAATGCAATAGAAAAACGGGAAAGTGTATTCTAAACTTCCAAAGAGTTGTCAGAATGACTATGATCATTAGACAAAAAATATAGAGCACGCTCATCCCCTTAAGCCAAGATACATTTTTCCATGCAGCTGCGTGTGTTGTCAGACTTTGAAAAAAATGAAATATGGGGAATGGCAAATTATGTAACCAGATAAATAGGATTCACAGTGTAGAATATTGTTTTTCATAGTTGGCAAATATGGTCCTCTTTAATTTTGTTGCTTTTCTTACGATTGTAAACAGCAAAACATGGCTTCTCTATATATCTTTTTTTTATGCTAATCTGACTGTTATTGATCACACATTAGTGTTGTTAATGTCCCTCATGGTGGAATTAGGACATCTGGATTTATCACACCCATTGGCTACAAATAAGTAACCTTCAGCACTAAAAAAAAGCCAACAACAGCTGCCAATCTCATTGTTTATGCTTATACTCATATAATATGCCCATCTAGTCTGCCTATTCCCAATATCAGAAGCATATCAATTAAACTGTTAGCAGGTTTTCATCCCCCACCCTCCATGACTCCTCTTCTGCAACTGTAAAAAATTACCTATTAAGCCCTCAATCAGGGCCGGCGCGTCCATAAGGCAGCACGGGCTCTGGGGGCGCAATATTTCAGTGACCGGCAGGTGGGAAGCGCTCCATCCTGCCAGGCCACCATCTCGACCCCCGGTGCGGCAGTGCTGTGATCAGACGCCGCGAGCGAGCTCTAACCTCTCTGCTCTGCTCCCTCACGCGCTGTCTGCTGATGCCGCGGGAGCTGGAATGTGATGTCATATCCCGGCTCCCGCGGCATCAGTAGACAGCCCGCGAGGGAGCAGAGCGTGGAGATAAGAGCTCCCTCGCCGTGTCTGATCACAGTACTGCAGCAGCCCCAGGGACAGATCCATCATCCACACCAGCTCTCCAGGTAGGGAGGCTGGGTGGAAAATGTGTATTTATAAAATAATTAGTGAATGTATGTGATGTGTGTCTGTGAGTGACAGTGTGTGTGTCTGTGAGTGACAGTGAGTGTGTCTGTGAGTGACAGTGTGTGTGTCTGTGAGTAACAGTGTGTGTGTCTGTGTGTGTGGCTGTGAGTAACAGAGTGTGTGTCTGTGAGTGACAGTATGTGTGTCTGTGAGTGACAGTGTGTGTCTGTGAGTGACAGAGTGTGCGTCTGTGAGTGACAGTGTGTGTCTGTGAGTGACTGTGTGTGTCTGTGAGTGACAGAGTGTGTGTCTGTGAGTGACAGTGTGTGTGAGTGACAGTGTGTGCGTCTGTGAGTGACAGCATGTGACTGTGTGTGAGTGAGTGTTTGCTTCTGTGTGTGTGCATCTGTGAGTGACAGCGTGTGTGTCTGTGAGTGACTGAGTGTGTGTGTGTCTGTGAGTGACTGTGTGTGAGTTGTGTGCGTCTGTGTGTGTGTCTGTGAGTGACAGCTTGTGTGCCTGTGAGTGACTGTGTGTCTGTGAGTGAGTGCATCTGTGTGTGTGTCTGTGAGTGAGTGATTGTATGAGTGTGTGTGCATGTGAGTGTATGTGTGTGTATGAGTGTGCCTGTCAGTGTATGATGAGTGTGTTTGTCAGTGTATGAGTGTGTCTGTCAAATCAGTGAGAGTATGTTTGTCATTGAGTCTGTGTGTGACTATCAATGTGTCTGTCAATGAGTGTCAATCAGTGTGGGTCTGTCAGTGTGTGTGTGTGTCAATGAATGAGTGTGTGTCAGATCAATGAGTCTGTATCTGTCAGTGATGTCTGTGTGTTTGTCATTGAGTGTGTGACTGTCAGTGTGTACAGAGTGTAGCGGAGCGCGGTACAGGAGCTTCTGTTTTCTGTACCTGGCCAGACTGACAGGAGGTGCTCACACAGAGAGCACTCCCTGTCAGTCCGGCCGGGTACAGAAAACTGAAGCTCCTTTAGGGGATCTGCTCCGCTCGGCAATGCAACAATAGAGGTAGGAAGCACACCAGGAAGGGGAGTGTGACCACTAAAGGGGTGTGTGGTGCACCAAGGGACAGGGAGGGAATGGGAGAGAAACACCAAGAGACAGGGAAAAGAGGGGAGAGGGGAGAAGAACACTAAGGGACAGGGAAAGGAGGGGACCAGTAATGGTCGGAGAGGGGAGAGGGGTTCATTAAGAGGCACATAGGTGAAGATTTTTATTTGGGGGGGGAGGCGGAAAAATGCATCTTCGCCTATGTACCCAAAAATCCTTGCACCGGCCCTGCCCTCAATTAATACTTTTCTAACAACCTACTTCGCTCCCTTACTTTTACCCTCTGTGTCACTATACCCCACTACCTCTAGAATGTAAGTTCATGGAGCAGAACCTCTCTGTTCCTGTACGTCCAGTTGTCTGGTTACAATTACATGTATGTTAGTCCACCCATTGTACAGTGCTACGGAATCTGATGGCGCTATATCAATAATAAAACAATAATAATAATGTTCATCTTCAATATTGATATTAACTTCATATTCCTGAATGTATTGAATATTATATCACCAGTCTGAAAACTGAAAACTGAAACTGGAAGGATATTTAATGCATATATAACTCAGCATTATGTTACTAAAGTCCAAAACATTTCTTTCTATCCATCAATTCTGTTTAGGAAAACAAAAGTAAAGGTTTTTGCGAAATTGTGCATGTGCATTAGCTGAATGGTGAAATAGTAACTGTTGTTCACATGAAATATCCCATGCACAGTTCTTGATAAATTTACACTTGGCAATAAAGCAGGTTCTTTACGTAAATTCAAACTCTAAAACTGTAATGGTCATGTTTACTTTTGACAGCTTGTAAGTGAAGATATATAATTTTAGTAAATTCAAGACTGAACAATAAATATGATTTCCTTCAGGCTTGGTGAAAAAAAAACATCATGCCATATTGTAACCACTTGCACATTATTTGACATATGAACCATACCAACTAGTCTGACTTTGCTTAGAATTCTGATTCATAAATCATAGTTTGGTACATATGAGACAGTGGCAGGAAACACATGTGCTGGATAGCCTTGGAATATGGTCTAAATTATTAATATGCCATTATATTAATTATTCATTTATGTCTGGTCAGTACATGTATCTTTTTATATAG
The DNA here is from genome assembly GCF_036172605.1 of Pelobates fuscus. NCBI lineage: Eukaryota > Metazoa > Chordata > Amphibia > Anura > Pelobatidae > Pelobates > Pelobates fuscus. Next base: position 237,725,110 of record NC_086319.1, on the reverse strand, counting down.
CTCTGGAGACAGATTTGTCTTCTCTGATCAGACTCATGAACATTGTATGTTAAATCAAAAGAAAGCAGTTTTCAGATAGATTTATAATAGCTCATGCTTCAAAAATACCTACCAACAGTCAATAAAGAATGCATAAAATATGCTGCCTACCCAGGTGTCAATCAGCCCTGAGATTATTAGAGTGTGTACTATGTTATATTTTTTACCCGATAACTTCAAATATTGTATTTCAGCCCTATTCCCTTCCTTCTATCATCTCCTCTGCACTGTACAATATTTTTATATGCACCTTCATCTTTTCTATCTTTTCCTACCCTGTATTCTTACATTCTACCATCTTCTCTGTACCTGTTTTCCTGTTAATCTGCTGTTCCTAGTTAAACAAAGTAAACCACAGAACTCTATATAGGATGAGCTAGGCACAAAGATGGTGCATTCCATGGGATGGTTTACTGATTCTCCTTGCTAAACCTTGGTTAAAGGGTTAAGGATGAAGATAATTTTAAAAAAATCTAAAGGAGGCCCGCATTGAAAGAGAGAACAGCTGTCAGGGCCGAGAACACAAAAATACCAAGGAAATATAAGATTAAAGCCGCAAATGCCTAAGGCAGCATCTCTTATATTACACTGCAATGTTTTAGTGCTTTCTCCCCATTTTGTGTATACATTTGAAATGTGATTACGTTGTCGTGGTATGTAATACGTGTCACAGCTTGTTGTGGAAAGGGCACAAAGCTGATCTAACCTGATTAAACATAGAAGGGAATTTATCACATGAGATTGGACCACAAAAGTGTCACCTTTATTATTAAAAAATAAAATTATAGATGCAATTCCAAAAAAAAAAAAAAGCATTAAAATACAAAGATTAGCCTAGGGTCTATTGAGAAGGTTGGAAATAAAACACTAGGATAAAATACCCTGAATAATGCTGATCCAGCAAAGAAATCTGATGAGAAGGTTTCTGAAGGACCTAGATCATGCGTCAGATTAATGTTTAATTACAGCTGTTCTAAATTTGTATATTGATCTAATAACACAATATTCATATTTAATGTAACACTTCACTCTTAGATTGAGTAGCGCTTCTACATTCTACTATATCATTAAAAGAATTGAAACCTTTTCTGATTAAAGATTTTTTATTTTCTTCAAACAAAGTAATTTTTGTGTCAGACGTCTTACGTTGTAGTAGTAAATAAAGATCATGTTTAATAGAAAGTTTGTTAGCCTTCAGTCATTATTAATAAATAATGCAAGACCAGGCTAGTGCAAGTTCACGACATGCAGCTGTTCATTCACCTCAAATTCCTCAGGATTCTAGTAATGTATAAGCCTCCTGGCTGTAGACATTTGACGTGACAGGACATAGTCCTGTAAATAAAGTAAAGTTGTGTGTACAAATATATTTAAGAGGCAATATTTTTTTTTATAAATTACTTTTAAAATACAACTAATAGTTAAATAGCTAAACAATGCACATAAAAGTTATGGGAAGCAGACGTTAATGTTTTCAGAGGAATCTCGGCTTTTGGCTGTTTTTTGTTTGTTTTGTTTTTTTGAGAAAGCAGAACCTAATACTTTTTCCACATTAAAAATCAACACTGTTCCTGGTATGAATTAATTAAATCAATAAGAATGCAGCTATGATGGAATTCAGACTATAGTTACTAATCTCGAAATGCTAATTGATGAAATCCTAGTTAGCTATCTGCTTGATTTGATGAAGACCTACCAGAGCAATATGTGGAAATATTAGATGTGGGAATTCAGGTGCTAATGTCCTTTAAATTCCAAAGGAAGTAAATATACCAACTACAGAAGTTAAGGACTGATTAACCTCCTGATATAGTAAGTTAATCCATAGTTTTTTCTGTCCAGTAGAATGTGTATCCAAGACTCTGACTGCTATCGGATATCTAAAACTGACTTCAGTTTAGTTTAGTTTCCTAACCTATCAAAATGCAGTGAGTTGGTCAGTCCATGAAACTACTGGTTATTACAAGGGAGGGAGCATCCAGGGTCCGGGATCAGTGACCTTAGTAGACTAAGGATGAAGTTAAGGTATCTGATGTCTAATAGGAATTACAGCCCTGAAAGTTACTGAAAGACAGGTGGGTGAATAGTCTGTGATCGATCTCCATCTCTACGATATGATTTTCCTAAAAAACGGTTTTCTATTTTTCCCTAGAAATTGCCAGTTAAAGGGACACTATAGTCACCAAAACAACTTTAGCTTAATGAAGCCATTTTGATATGTAGATCATGCCCCTGCAGTCTCACTGCTCAATTCTCTGCCATTTAGGTGTTAAATATTTTGTTTATGAAACCTAGTCACACCTAGTCCCTGCATGTGACTTGCACAGCCTTCCCAAGCACTTCCTGTAAAAAGTCATCTAATGTTTATCCTTCCTTTAATGCAAGTTCTGTTTAATTTAGATTGTCTTATCCCCTGCTATGTTAATAGCTTGCTTGACTATGCAAGAGCCTACTGTATGTGAATAAAGTTCAATTTACAGAGCAAGAGATAGAATAGTTTCAGATAAATTACATCTGATATAAAGTGAAACTAGTTTTTTTTTTCAGGCAAGCTGTGTCAAACAGAGCCAGGCGATGTGTGGCAAAGGCTGCATAAACAGAAACAAAGTGATTTAACTCCTAAATGGTAGATAATTGAGCAGTGAAACCTGAGAGGCATGATCTATACACTAAAACTGCTTCATTAAGCTAGAGTTGTTTAGGTGACTATAGTGTTCCTTTAATGTACTCATTGGTTCTAGACCCTTAGATAGAATATCAGCGTCTACAATTCCTGTGATGCTCATTGGATTCCTAGTTGTTCAGAGCCCAAACCAAGGACCAATGATGTTTTCCAATTGACTTTGATAATTTAGATAAAAGTTGCAGGTAGAGAAAGTAAGCAAAACAAAATGTTTTTAAGTATAGCTTAATATAATTTTATCATCATTGACGAGAGAATCTACAGTTGAGGAGAGAGCACTGGCAGACACTAACTACTACTACTCAAAAAGACCTAAAAAGCTTATTTTTTATTTATTTTACTAATCTATAGTATGTTAAGTAAATTTCGATATAATATTCTTGGATAAGCTTTTCAAATGATTTTATGATTTTTTATAAACTTTAAAAAAAAATGCAAATATAATAAAAATATATTACATATAAAAAATATCACTATATAAAAATCTTAAAGTATGTTTTAAAATATTTTATTATTTTAAAAGTTTATCCCAAAAATATTAAATCATTTGAAAAGCTTACCGAAATATATTAAATCGAGGCCTACATTAGTAAAAGTAAAAAATGCTTGCCAATTTTAACATTTATTTGACTTGGCATGATAGATGTATTCGTTTTTTTCCCCCTACTCTAAGGCTATGTTTGATTTTTACATGACCTAAATACTGATGTGAAAATTGAATCTGATTTGTCAGTATATACTTTTAGAGATGAATCTCAATCTGTTTGTTTCATAAAACTGCCCATATGTACATTCAGCTAGGGACTTCAATGTGAACTTTGAGCAATGCTTTGCAAACCTAATGAGAAAGGGTTAATGAGAAAGGTGTACTTCACTAATATTTACAAACTCCTTTTATGTTCTCATATTAGATGCAATAAATACACATACTTCCCAGCTCACAAAATACATTTTGAGGAACTAGTCAAATAATACAACTTAATTGTATTTGTTGTACTACGGAAAAGTAACCATCTTAACCCCTTAAGGACTGAGCCTAATGTACACGTTTTAAACAAGATAAAATGTAAACAGAACGTCTGTTCAACGGTAATTCACCTCTTTCATATTAAGTGCACCCACACTTATTGTATATCATTTTATTCAGGAAAAATAGGGCTTTTTTAACATCAAATATTTAGCTATGAAACATAATTTAATATGAATAAAACATAAAACAATGTGAGAAATTAAGAAACTGTTATTTTCTTAGTTCTGCATGACTGTGGCAGAACCAGCCCCGCCACTTGTGCCTGGAGAGGACTGCTTGCCAGCTTCTTGCCCTGTGACTTTGACCCTGTGATGTATTGCCCTTCTAGGAACTGATTTGGGCATATTGTATTTTATTATGCTGCTGCTGGCCCTTTAAGAACCATCTGGGGACATACTGTGGAGTTACTGGGTGGCCACCATTTCATGTATCAGATGCACATGGTGAGAACAATGGATGAAGCACATGGTGAGAACAATGGATGGCGGCCATTTTAACTCACAGACACTGTTTGGACTTTTCTACACGGTGCCATGTCGCCTGTATTTGGTGCACAAAGACATTGTGCAGTAGTTTTAAACTATACAACAGGGGACACATTATACAGTAATTATTTTTTATATATATATATTTTGCATGTTTTGGGGTCCCTGTGATATGTTTTATAAAACTGTATTTCTCTGCCTGTGATAATTATATTACCCATTGTGTTCAGTAATCATATCACAGGCAGAGGGGAGGATTTTGTGTTGGAGTGTCTGTATGTATTGTACGGATTGATTGGTTGTATTTCAAAACCCTGTGGGCAGTACGATGTTTGTGGATTGTGAATAAAAGAGGCTGTATGTGCCAGTACAGTCAGTTCTGCTTGACCTCAAAACGAAGTGTCGTCTCGTTATTGGGGGAATTGGATTGTATGCTGATTGCCAGGAGTGTGAGCTGATTGTATGCTTTTCCTGCTCAGCTGTTTACAGCATTCATATGCATGAGAGCATTAGTATGCTTCTCCAGTTCGGTGGTTGTGGTGTCTGCTGCAGTGCTTGGAGTCCTCAGGAAGCACTAGGAGCATCCTTCAACGAAGGTACCCAGTCGGGTTGCCCGTCGATCCGTTACAATGACATTTTAACTGTGAATGTCATAATACAGTTAGCTTTTACTGCAATAAAATATACATATTTATATTCAGTGATGTTTTACATGTAAAGCAGTACCCCCTATGTACAGGTTTTATGGTGTTTTGGGTAGTTACAGGGTCAATTAAAGCATGTTACATTTTTCTGTTTTTTCACATTGAAATTCGCCAGATTGGTTATGTTACCTTTAAAACCGTATGATAGCCCAGGAATGAGAATTACCCCATGATGGCGTACCATTTGCAATAGTAGACAACCCAAGGTATTGCAAATGGGGTATGTCCAGTCTATTTTTAGAAGCCACCTAGTCACAAACACTGGCCAAAGTTAGCATTAATATTGTTTGTGTGTGAAATATGCAAAAAAACTAATTTAAATGCCAACTTTTGAAAACACCATAAAACCAGTACATGGGGGGTACGGTTTTATTTAGGAGACTTCGTTGAACACAAATATTATTTCAGAACCATAAAAGGTATCACAACAATTATATCGCTGGTGTAAGTGCCGTTTGTGTGTGAAAAATGCGAAAACTGCATTTTTACTGATGATATCATCGTTGTAATACATTTTACTGTTTTGAAACACTAATATTTGTGTTCAGCGCAGTCTCCCGAGTAAACCAGTACCCCCCATGTAAAGGTTTTATGGTGTTATATATATATATATATATATATATATATTATATTATATATTATATATATATTGATATCAAAATACAGTTAGACAGTGTATGTGTATATATACTTAGATCATATGCATAATATATATCAATGATCTAAGTATATATTATTTTATTTTACACTGTTTTTAACCTTTTTTAAACTTTATTACAGGCAGCAAGGGGACTACCTGTCATTCCAGGGAGATAGCCCAGCAACCCTAGCTATAATAACAAAGAGGCTCGCACAATACTTTACAGACCACGCTCAGTGTTTAACCCCTATCACTACTCAATGGACTGCGCACAAAGCAGTGATGAGAGGGAACTTCATACAATTAGGTTAAGAAAGCACGCAAATGAGATCAATACAATCTTGAACAAGAGATCTCTGCCATGGAGAATCTAAACAAACAAAACCAAACTGCAGCGCGTCACGATACACGGGGGAGGCTCAAGGCGAAATTGCACTCAATTCAATTGCAGGACACTGAGAAACATATGAGATATCTCAACCAGAGCTATTACGTAGCGGGAAACAAGGCAGGTAAATTGCTAGCTAACAAACTTAAACAACGGCACCTTCAAACAAAAATCCCATACATATTGTCTAGAGGTGGGGACAAATTGTACAACCCCCAAGATATAGTGGACACTCTAGCCGATTACTATGAATCCCTGTATCAACTACACAGGGACCCAACAACCCACCAACCCACTAATGGGGAAATTGCACAGTTCCTAGAGCAAATTTAACTCCCCCCGCTTGACGGACGACCAGGGCAAACACCTTCAAAAACCGTTCACAGAGGACGAGGTTAAGACGATGATACTATCCCTACGGCCTATCCAACTACTATTATTTCAAACTTGCCGACCAACTCACCCCACACCTCACCCAGCTATTCAACTCAATTAAACAATCAGGGTATCTCCCCATGGAAATGCTAGACGCATTCATAGTAACGCTCCCTAAACCCAACAAATCCCCAACAGTTTGCGCAAACCTCCGCCCTATTTCCCTCCTCAATGCGGATCTAAAGCTATATGCTAAATTAATAGCAGGACGTATTGGGCCGCTACTACTTGATCTAATCTCGAAGGAACAGGCAGGTTTTGTACCTGGGAGACAGGTGGGGGATAACACAAGGCATTTTGTTAATCTCATAGATTGGGCAAACCGCTCTCATTATGGCACTCTCATTATGGCACTTGACGCGGAAAAAGCATTTGATAGATTACACTGGGGATACATGGAACAAACCCTATCCAGGATGGGGTTCCCACCCTCGTTCCTAATTAGTATCAAAGCTCTTGATCGAGACCCGTCTGCCAAGGTGTTTAGCACAGGCTTTCTGTCCAAGTCCTTCACAATCCAAAATGGGACGAGACAGGGATGCCCACTGTCACCACTCATATTTATACTATTCTTAGAACCAGTCCTGCGCCTCATCAAACTAAACCCACAGATAACAGGCCTAAGTACGACATTCTCCTGTTTTTAACTGACCCTAAAGCTACTATCCCACACTTAGTAGAACTACTGGGACATTACGGGAAAGTGTCCTACTATAAAACCAACTCTACCAAGACTCAAACATTACCCATTAATCTACCACGGGATACAATCACACATCTAGAGGGTATTTACAAGTTTGATTGGCGCAAAAAGTCATTACAGTACCTAGGAATTCAACTAACCAAAACCATACAAACCATTCCCCAAGAGAATCACATACCATTACTCAAGAAAGTTGAAGCTAATCTGGGAAAATGGGCAGCCATGGAAATCTCCTGGCTGGGTCGCATTAACTCCCTAAAAATGATGACACTCCCGCTAATCTTATATCTCTTTCGTAGACTACCCATACAATTACCAGCCAAATTAGTGAATAGATTTCAATCCACAATAAACGCACATGTCTGGAAGAAAAAGCCCCCCAGAATTGCACGCCACAAATTGGGGCTCCCATACACGAAAGGGGGTCTAGGACTGGCTGTCATAAAAGCATATTACAGGGCATCCATACTGGCACAGGGTGTTAGACTCCTCAAGGCTCCACAAGCACAACAAAGCCCTTTCTGGTTATCACTAGAAAACGCGTGTCTACGACCATATGACATAACTCACTCCCTATGGGTCAGCACGAACCACAAGAAGGCTGGTACGCATCCGCTACATTGCACTGATTTTCTGCTGTCCTCCTGGGTTGCCTGGAGCCCGAGTATTTTATCCACTAAGGAACTCCTTACGGCAGCCCCTTAGCGGCTCTCTCACCGGACTTAGCGATCAAAACATGGTCAGAGAAGGGGGCACTCAAAGTGCGGGACCTGTTGGAGGGGAATGATCTCAGATCCTTCCCTGCTCTCCAGCTACAATTTTCCCTGACACCAAGAGACCTGTTCTTACATCTCAGAGTCAAAAACATACTATTGAACCGCCTAACACAAATTAGCGCCAAACCCCAATCAGAAGTAATGCCCCTAGCACTAATGCTCTCTCCGAAACAGTCAAAGCCCCTCTCGTTTTGCTATAATGCTATCCTGGGAGGTCCCACTCAAGCGAAATTACCATATATGTCCCAATGGGAGAAGGACTTGGACAGGACGTTTCCCATAGAACAATGGCACATCGCCATGGCAATGACAAAAAAGGCCTCCAGAAGCCTATTGCTGTGGGAGGCATACTGCAATATAGCTATGAGATGGTATTTAGTGCCACAAAGGTTAGCTCGCATGTACTCAGAGTCTTCCGAGATCTGTTGGAGGTGCAACAGAGGGGTAGGAACATTACTACACATGTTATGGGAATGTCCAGACCTACAAGATTACTGGGAACAAATAGAAACAATGATCCTAACCAAAACTCAAGTGAGACTGGCAAGTAGGCCTGAACAATACCTCTTGCATATGATGCCCGAGTTGATGGGTCACCCCCACAAAAAAGTGATCATAAACGTACTGACACTTTCCAAAGTCAATGTAGCACTACACTGGAAAAGTCAAACACCTCCCTCTGTGGCAGTTGTTAAACAAAAAACAAAAAAACTAGATGTAATCAGCTCTTATGAACACATAGCATAGCGTCTCCAGGGTTGTGAAGATAAATTTGCAAAAGAATGGGGATGCTGGATATCGGTATAAATTGCGATAAAGGTCGCTAGAGGAGAGATGATAAGTGGTCTGGATGACCAAGGTAGTCAAACCAACTGTTGTATGTTAACTGAACCGCTACCTAATATTGTACTGCATGAACTCAACCCAACCCTCCCCTCCCCCTTCTTTTTCTTTCTGTAACCCCCTCCCCTTCTTCCTTATGTTCGTGTTACAAAACGATTTGTCAGCGTATGTTAGAATACACTAAAAAAGGAACAGCATGGCTAATGAGGATGCAAGTATAGGGACAAGGCATGTCGATGATACACTACTTCTCAAATGTCCAACTAAGATGATATGTTATTAGGATGTTCTCTGTACGCCAATAATATGTATGCTGTATCCACATGCTAACATATGTCATGTAATGAGCTGCTCACCAATTTCTGTATGAGTGAATGTCCCGATACCGTTGTATTACGTTATTTATCTATGTACCACAGTGCTGACAATTCAATAAACATTAGAGATGAAAAAAATATATATAAATACTTGTGATTATGGGGATTTTCTTAGTTCTTAAAAGCATCACTTTGTACTGTGTTCTAGATTTTGGAAAATGGAAAAAGATATTGATACTTTATGTACAGAATAAAGAATACTATTTTATCGTCAGGCGAGTAATATAGTAATATATACATTATGTTTCTGTTACTCTGTTATATATGTTAACTAACACACACACACACACAGTCTATCTATCTATCTATCTCTATATGAATAGCCTCCCTTTCCTTCCCTCTCTGTCCTCTCTCTCTCTCTCTCTCTCTCTCTCGCTATATATATATATATATATATATATATATATATATATATAAAACAATCAATAAAGGTGCACTCCTGGGCTTGAAAAAAAGTGTTATTGGTTTATTGTGCAAAAGAATATGAGAATCGCCGTTTAGACCTATTCAGGTCTTTCTCAAGATCAAGATTTTTTATTGATTGTTATATATATATATATATACCGTGGGTTTGTACCCTGGCAGAGTATATATTTGCTATGTAAATGGCCGAGTGCCAAACATGCTATTGGTATATATATATATATATATATATATATATATGTGTGTGTGTGTGTGTGTGTGTATATATATATTTGTGTATATATATATATATATATATATATATATATATATATATATATATATATATATATATATATATATGTGTATAAAATAAGGAGTGAATCATTATTTTCCCTCTAACTTCCCAAGTTCCTCATGCTAGTTAAATTTCTCCATGTCATAATGCATTATTGTTTGGCTCAAATTAAGCTTAGAACTGCCTGAGAACATCTGGTACTTCCCGCACTGACTTGTGTCTGAAGCCATTTACCTGTTTACACAGTATCTGCTACATATCAATATCTTGGACAAGACAGTGAAGGACTGACTCCCCATACATATAAGGGCTTCTGGCTAGCTAGAGGGGTTTTCTAATAATGCTCCTCTAATGACAATACTGTGACACTAATGTGTGAAAGCAGGCCCCCATCCTCCTGAGACTGAAAGATAGTAAGGAAAAATTCATAGTTTGCCAGATTTCTTTACTTTGCATTTTTCTACCATTTCTTTTATTAATAATATATTTGAAATAGTTTGTTTCCCTTTAGAATTTCACAACAATTTTTCCGAAACAAACATGGATAAAGATTAATGAAGAGCAATGGAAACATTAGGTATTATACATCAAGGTAGCATAAAATATTTTCTTTCAAGGCAGCAGCTTTTATATTTTTTTATGTTGTTAAATGGGAGATGGTATTCTCTTAATGGCAGGGTAAATGCTAAAGTATGGAGATTAGTAGTGTGATCATGAACCAAGCTTAGTTTATTGTTTTTGTGCATACGTAGCATCAAACTCAGGAGAATTGTGGAAAATATGAATTGTGGCACTTTTTTCTTTGTGAAAATGTTCTTGAAGTATGAGGGTAGGTGAATTTTGTGCAGTGTGGAAATTAAAAAGGAACGCCCAATTTTTACATTTTTGTTTCTCTTTTTTATTATTCATTATTCATTATTTTTATGTGCTTAATATTTTCTCTTCCTCTTTTCCACCATTACCTATAAATGTCACATTTACAGCAATACACAATCTTCCAGAGATGCAATGTTTAGGGCATTAGCTTTTTAAGAAAAATCTTATAATATGAGATGTACATATTCCTTTATCACTCTATTATGCAAATATATGTCTAGTACCTAGCAGGATCCTATTTTTTTATTTTAGTACAGCCCAAAGTCACTTCAGGATAGTAGTGGTGGATCCAAGGGAGAGCACCAGTGCAAATGCCCACTCCCTCCCCCAAAAAAGCCACAGGAATTAATCTCAGGGATTACCTTAGGAGTCACAAACATTCTGTCCCCAAATGACCATCCAATCTGTTACAAAATTTGCCAGATCCATTTCTTATTAAGACTGCTACACATGGAGAATGGGAAAATAAATGTCAATGTGTGTGTCCACCTTTAGAATTTGTCCCAAAACCCAGCAGCGCCCCTGGCGAGCATGGGCTTTGGATCCACACCTGGTAAGGAATTTTAATTTATACACAGGTATCAGTGATAAACCATGCCACAGGAACCTTCAGCCTACTGCATGTTACTTGGGGGAAAAAATCATTTTCAGGGCCACAGTTTTGTAATGTCTATATATTGTGTACCAGCCATAAATGCCATGATAGAAAATCTGTGTTTAACACAAGATATATCTGTCCTTTCTTTATCACATAGATTGGGAACCATTAAGCAATAAAAACATAATAAAACTGTTTCACAGTCATTGTAAACCAACATGATGGTGACAGTTTCCTTTTAACACCCTTTTTATGTGTGCCTTACTATATAAAGTGGAGATTTAAAGAAGGCTGCATTCTGTTTACATTTTGAAGAAGCCACATTTCAAATATGAATGCAAAGCAATACATCAGAATGTTTCAAAACACATTGCTGCATCTTTCCCATGTTAAATATACATTCTCTCTACCAATTATCTGGCATTTGATATTTAGAGCATGAATGCCATGGCTAAAATGTGCATTCAATTAGAAGAAGATTCGAGCTGACCTACATAGCAGTTCATTCATGAGATAATGTGACCTGCAGTCATAGAGATAAAAGTCAGTTGATTGAGCTGGGCTGCATGAGTGCATTGCAGAATACACAGTGCCAGTCTGCCTAAAATTAGACCATCCATTGCATTGGAAATTGCTTATGAAACTCATTTCCCCTGTGCTCCACATTATCTAACACATCTGTGTTTATTTATTGTACCATGACTATTATATCTACATATTATTTTATTACATTTACATACAGTGACTTAATATTATCTTTTTTAAATACATGAAACACACATCAGAAGCAGATAGCTTGTGCATAGCTTGCGACTCACTGTAAAGAACATAGGGAGATGTACAAGATTACGCTAAACACAATGAAAAACATAATAAGATCTACAAAAGCCCAAGAAGAAGTATAAATACATCAGCTTATAAAATTGGGCACATAAAGAATACTTTAGATACATCAGCGTGAGAAAAAATATTCAAAGAATGGTATAGTGAGTCTGAAGGCCAAAGATGACACATGTGCAGAAGGGAAAATGGTATAGCAGGCCGATTAAATTAGTATTTCTGTTCAGTTATTGTAGATAAATGTGTCTGTAGAGAACCTAAGTTGAGAGAAAGATCTTAAAAGCTAAGGAGGAGGATGCAATTTAGTGAAGATGATAAAGCTTTAGAACTCTCTAAATTAAAAGTAAATATGGCTATGGGACCAGATGGCTTGCATCCAAGAATATTAAAGAAGCTCGGATTTGTGCTTGTGGCTCCACTAACTGACCTTTTCATCTATTCTTTAAGAGCAAGACTTGTTAAACATGATGGGAGAATTGTGCAGATTGTTCCACTTCATGAAATTAAAAGCGTTTGTAAAGAGGCGTCAAATAATTACAGGCAAATGAGTTTCACATCTGTGGTGAAACCAATGGGGTTATTGCTAAATAAAATGTTTTTTCCAAAATCTAAGAGTTTATAGAAGATCCAAGACAGCATTAATGTAATTTAGCAAAAAAAAAAAAAAACCAAAACCCCAAAACAACAACAAAAGTACTGGGGATGTAACATTTAGACAACAGTGGGGAGCATGACTGCAAAGCTCAATAAAACATTGATGAGGTGATGAGAGCATCTGCTTTGATGACCACTGGATGATAGGATTGCAGGGAGGACTTGCCTACAATATACATGAAAGAGCTTACAGGGTTATTTACTAAAGTGAGAATTGTCAGGTCCTTTGTACAGAATTGTCAGGTCCTTTGTCATCATACATGACTTCAGCACTGGACCCTTATAAAAGGGAAGAGAACGTTGTGATCTCTACTAAATGCTGTGGACTATATGAAGGTCAAAAGGGTTGTTGTACTCTCCTCTGTAGATGGAGAAAAGGCTGTGATTGTTTCATATATAAAGTAAACTTGTGGCACTTCTCTTTAGTAAATAATACAATTAGTTGTATTTTCCTATGGTGCTGGAGAACATGATATGGTAATGTCTGGATAGGAGATCAACCTTGATTGATTGTTTATTTCCCTATTCTTTCTTTATTTATTTTTTAAATGTGCTACTTAACCACTATCCCATGTGTTAAAAAGTAATCTAATATCTAAAATGTAAAAAAAGAATAACAAGATGTATCTTTCTCATGGGCTGCTTAGAGAATAGGAAAATAGAGAACCTTGTTTTTACCTGTGGTCCTAGGTACAGTCACTCTGGAGTCTGGAATAACATTTAGCTGTATCGAAATGTGATATTTATTCTTTATACCTAACCTCTTGATGAACAGTCTTTTAAAAATATATATTATTATTATATTATAGTGGGAAATAACAGAAAAGTTACCATACAAAAGGATGAGGAACAGTCAGTTTTTGGTTGGTATTGGCATCCATATCTTCCTGTGCATCTTGTATTGTCATTCTTGCAGTGTACTCGTGTAGCACTGTAAGGAACATGTTGTGATGTTGGAATATTATAATTTCCAATATATGTGAAATTATAATGTTAGATTATCTCTAATTCATTTCTATATGCTGTACAATATCTGTTTAGTTTCCCTGATATCTGTATCTTGCTCTGTTTATTTGCATTATTGCACTTTTATGAGTAATATACTCACACATCACAAATATGTCACATTCCTTTATTTGTTTTTGTATTTGTGCAATCTCTTGTTGAAGAACATCAACATTTTCATGTTATTAAACTTACCTGTGGTCTTACTTGCACAAATATATCAATTAATTATGAATTGCACTTTTATTTTCCAGTTCCATCCCCATACTCACATTCCTAAGTTTATTTTGTGTGATATGTGCATTGCTTCTGCATACCGTCTTTGGATTACATGGATCTGACTTCTGTTTGGGCTTTGATTACAATTCTTCACCTGTTAGATTACCATAGGTTTAAAATGTTTGCTGAGATTGATTTATTGGATTGTTAGTGACCCTGACCATAGCTTGCTTTAAGTATGTTTGTCTTTAGCCTACTTTGTCCTTGAAATCTTGATTATTCTTAAGCTTTGATTGTATGTTTTTCTAGAATTTAATGTATGTCTGACTTGTGGCTATTTCAAGCCTGATGCTCAATCCTGAATGGAATGTCTTTCTGAGACCTAATTGCCAATTGTAAAACTATGTTCTACATTTAACATCACAATCCCAAATATAGGCTGGTGAGAAAACTATTTATTGGCTAAGTTGAGTAATGCACCAAATGTAGGACCTGTTTGCATCTCAAAGTCAAATTAACCTTTCATTTTTCCAAGGCATGTGTTGCCTGTTTTGGTAATAATGAGGGTGCACATTAACTATTCTATAGTCATCTTAAATAGGACCTGATACCATGAAGGTTACAGATTACCACAACATTACTGGGTATGGAGATAGAATGGTAGGATGCCTGTGTGTCATAGATATACAATTGGACTCTGACGTGTTCTGTCTTGGTATATGGGCATGGCACAATGGATCTCTGTTAGGGGCTCTGCCATGAAAGATAAATTTTCCATCTTTGATGTCAGGGCCCAAAAAGCAAAGCCTTTGTTCTAAAATATATAAAACCTATTTTGACTACATTTTGGAGCCACGGATTAACTGTAATTGGACACTTTGAGTTTAAACATGTGTTGCCTAGTCATAATGTTTATATCATAGAGCAGGCTTCCCCAAACTCCGGCCCTCCAGATGTTGCTGATCTACAACTCCCATAATTCTATGAATGAAATAGATAGGCTGAGAATCATGGGAGTTGTACTTCAGCAACATCTGGAGGGCCGGCCAGAGTTTGGGGAAGCCTGTCATAGAGGAATAAGAGTACTTACCTATAGACTCTTTACCATTTTCTTCTTTTTTCTATAGTTGGTTTCTTGCAATGTGGTATAAGTCAGTATTTGCCTAACTGAGTGCTTTCTATAGGTATTTCTTATGCATTGCATTACCTTCTAAATAAAGAATAATAAAAAAGTAGTTATTTTTATTATTGTTGCTGTCACCTTGGGACTACCTATAGTCTGGAAAATATAATTAATTACAAGTTGCCACACACTGTAAAAAGAAAGACAAACATTGTCTAATATTAAAGTTTACAAAATTCTGCTAAAATCTATTCTAAATGCATCTCTAATTTAGTCTAGATGCTAAACATTTTGACGTAAAATGAGACTTCTATCAATTTCATCAGTTAATCTTTTCTTTGACGGGCTTATCTCAGCAGAAGGACCAGGTATAGTTAACAGGTGCACCTTTATGGTGGGAACAATACGAAGGTCTTCTCCGAGAGCAACAAATGTAAAAAACACAGTGACACCTTCTGTTATCTAACACAATTACCTCCATGCATGTTGATAAACAAAGAAAACTATAGAAAAGCTGTTCAGAGAAAATAGTTAGTAGTGTAGCAAAATTCCAATATATGTTATTCATTAAAAAATTTTTTTTTCATTTTCAGTAAATATGTTTTTAATTTTGGGATCAATGCACTAAGTCAATTTTTACATAATAAACTAGTAAAAAGTAATGGAAAAAAACACAACCCTAGAATTTCTAACAAGCTCATCCATATTCACACAAGCTCATTAGAGACTTGATTGCTATGGTAGTAGAATTATTTTGATACATCTGATTATCAAAATCATGCCTTGAAATAAGCCAACTTAAAAAAATAAATTAAAAAAAATGTTTTAATCTTTTAACATTTTGGCTGTGTACCAAAAATATAAAGTGCCCGTGTGTAAATGTATTCTGGAAATGTCCCCATTACATAAAAACAATAAATTATCAGCATTTCTTTAGATTCCCACCTTTCCCTTAATTTTTAAGGATATTCTCGCCATCAGATGCATCATATTAAACATCTGTTTGTTTTAAAGTTCTTAATCCTGTAGATAAAAACATTTGGGTAGAATGAAATCCCTAACATCCAAAACTCTAGTTTCTTTATCTCTGATAGGTGTGCATTCTGTTAGAATTCAAATAACTCCCAAGATTTTCAAATAGACAAAATGCTTTAGTTGCTATAATCACATTGTGGAAGCATTTCTGCATACTTTTAACCCCTTAACACCGCAGCCAAATGTACAAGTTGTGAACGAAACAAAATGTAAACAAAACCTGGCATTTGCGCTATATGTCTGTCAAACCGTAATTCACCTCTTTCATATTAAATGCACCCCCCCTTATTATATATCATTTTATTCAGGGGACACAGGGCTTTCATTTAATATCAAATATTTAGCTATGAAACATAATTTAATATGAAAAAATGGGAGAAAATAAGATTTTTTTTCATTTTTTTAGTTCTACATGACATTTTAACTGTCAATGTCATAATACTGTTTGCTTTTACTGCAATAAAATACACATATTTGTATTCAGCAAAGTCTCATGTGTAAAACAGTACCCCCTATGTACAGGTATTATGGTGTTTTGGGAAGTTACAGGGTCAAATATAGCGTGTTACATTTGAAATTGAAATTCGTCAGATTGGTTACGTTGCCTTTGAGACTGTATAGTAGCCCAGGAAATAAATTTACACCCATAATGGCATACCATTTGCAATAGTAGACGACCCAAGGTATTGCAAATGGGGTATGTCCAGTCTTTTTTAGTAGCCATTTGGTCACAAACACTGGCCAAAGTTAGCGTTAGTATTTGTTTGTGTGTGAAAAATGCAAAAAACGCCAATTTTGTCCAGTGTTTGTGACTAAGTGGCTACTAAAAAAGACTGGACATACCCCATTTGCAATACCTTGGGTTGTCTACTATTGCAAATAGTATGCCATCATAGGGGTAATTTTCATTCTTGGGCTACCATAGGGTCATAAAGGCAACGTAAGCAATCTGGCGAATTTTAATGTGAAAAAAATGAAACACAAGCCTTATATTTGACGCTGTAATTTTTGAAAACACCATAAAACCTGTACATGAGGGGTACTGTTGTACTCGGGAGACTTCGCTGAACACAAATATTTGTGTTTCAAAACAGTAAAAAGTATTGCAGCAGTAATATCGTCCACGTAAGTGCTGTTTGTGCGTGAAAAATGCAAAAAACGTCACTATTACTGGCGATATCATCATTGTAATACATTTTACTGTTTTTAAACACTAATATTTGTTTTCAGCGAAGTCTCCCGAGTAAAACAGTACCCCCCATGTACAGGTTTTATGGTGTCTTGGAAAGTTATAGGGTTAAATATAGTTCTAGCAAATTAAATTCCTTATACTTTCGGCATGGGTTGTCAGGCAGGTCCCGCTAATTGTAATTAATTAGGATACCTAATTATGTAAAATTATTACATAAATATATGTGTAGAATTAATATATGTATATATATACATATGTGTATATATACGTATATATATATATATTTTTTTTTTTAAATATTTTTATTTATATATAGGTATATATAGTGATATATACGTATATATTTATGTATATAGATATATATATTATTTCGTTCTATGTGTATTTTGATATAAATATATATATATTAATATCACAATACAGTTAGAACGAAATAAAACACAGCTATATATTTTTTAATATTTTATTTTTAATTATTTGTTTTATTAAATTTTTTTACGTATTTACATATTTTTTTATATTATTTATAAATATATATATAACAATAATTATATATACATTTAATCAGTATCAGTCTACGTGTAATTTAATATTAATATATATATATATATAATTATATATATATATATTAATATTAAAATACACCTAGACGGTGTATGTGTGTGTGTATATGTGTATATATATATACTTAGATCATATATATATGATATATATATATGATCTAAGTATATAATTTTTTTTTTACACTTATTTAATTAATTTTAATTTGATTTTCAGCCAGCAGGGGGACCAACTGTCATTACAGTTGGTCCCCCTGCTGGCAATGCCTGAGCCAGCTATCCCGGCCATGTGATTGTGAGGTCCTCGCAAGGACCTCACTCTCACATGACCGGGAGGGACCGGAGGAGGAAGATCTGCCGCGGGGGGGCTCCCTGGGAGTCCCCCTAACCGCGATCGCCGGCGTGGGACCACCGGCGACCGGGTAAGTTTAAAAAAAACGGCGGGCGTATATTTACACCCTGCGGCGTTTAGAGCCGCTTTTAAAAGGACGTAAATATACGCCCGCCGGACTTAAAGGGTTAAGAAGCTTCATAACGTTATTTTATATTTTTATATCATTTTATTTTATGTACACAAGCAAGTTGATTGACATATTAACTGCAGTTTAAACAAACGTTATTCTGAGTCTTTGTATTGTGGAGGTCTTGTGATACATTCAAATCTTTTGAGTTTTCTGAGAAGAAGGACACCAGGGTATTGGAGAGGGGAAAACGATTACGAATCTCAGTACATGCCTCTCAAAAACTTGGATAATACAAGGTGTAACTAGTCACTGCTGGTGTATATCTCAGTGATTGATGTATACGTTACAATTGTATTGGGATACTTACAGCAGAACAGCGTAATCTGCATTTTATAACATACAGCCCAGCCCAAAATTATGTAAAAATAAAAACACAATAGTCCCAAATGCCCATTGATTTCTACTTACACCCTATTCAACACTTTTAAATGAACCCCACCTTTGGCACATAAAGTTGTAACACCTCTCTGCTGCCAAACTGCAGTAGAAAAAAACATACTTACTGGATCCATTTGTTGTTAAATATGCATTTTACAACAGGAATGTCTGATCTGCATATTGCTTATTTTAATGAGCTATTCTTCAAACCCAACATCTGTGATGCCTCAAAAAAAAATGACAAATAGAGTAGAGCCTGTGTCATGGCATGTCCTTTATGGGACACATCTCCTCAAACATTTGTTGCTCAGGGTCCTGTAAATGTAAAGAGCTGCCTCATGGGCAATAAAGGCAGTTTTTAACTGCTCGATTAGTTTAACCTAATGTTATAAAAAGTAAAAATGCAATATGCCCTTCCTTCATCCTTGACCTAAAATGAAATTACATGAGATTTACATTTGTGACCTTCTCACGCTGTTCTACCATGGTTCCTGAATGAACAGAAATCACAGAATATCTACTTTTATGCATAGGAAATGAAATGAGGAATTACAATTTGCCTCAAGAGAACTTATTTTAAATGTGACTAGGATTGGCACCATGACAGAGTAGTAGTCATTTTGGTATTCAAATAATTAATATAGCGTTTGTTGTGTAATGAGCGGTTATTTAAAATCATCTGTGCCACTTAGCCAAAGCTCCGGGTCATGATTTGGTTCATAAGTTCTTTCAAATTTGTTTCTATTCAGTTTTTTATTCTGCTTTAGGCTGCAGAACCAGCTGGAGTGGTGCCTGTATCTTGCTTTTTTTTTTTTTTTTTTTTGTTTTTTGCAATTATCCAGATAAAGCCAAATAATTGTTAAATGAGTTTAAGTAAAAAAAAATCAATGGTAGATTAAGGTTATATTGCTGTCCCCTGCCTATTTAATAGCTGAATAGTAATTTGTCTCCACTCAAGGTATTAACCCCGGTTTTTAAAATGTTATTTTTCAAACAGAACTACACACACCAAAAAAAAATCTCTCATGTGGGCGTTTAATTGAACACTAGCGCATAAAGTTGACGATGAGACATTTGCTAAGAGAGTCTGTAAATGTCAGTAGTTTTCTTTGTAGTTGGGTAGGCCTGTAGGGAATGCTTGCATGAACACACATGCTACTGTGAAATAAATATTAATTTAATCAAATATTTTATATCAAATATAAGTAAGTCATAAATTCCCTTTCTCAACCAGTGGAGTCCAACTTTTTTGGGCCAAGTTAAACTTAAATGATAAATAATTCTTAAGGTACCCCTGTTTTTATTTTCAGTCTTCTTCAAACACTTAATGTACACCTGATGGCCCATCTAAAAGATATACATACATACATCTTTGCCAAATAGGGCTGCACCAGGTGGTTTGAAGCACACCAGAGTGCCCTGGCACACAGGTTCAAAACCTTATCATCTAGAAAAGAAAACATTGCAAACATGGACAAATGAAAAACAGTAGTGCATGATGACATGTTCTTGAACTCTGGATGTGCTACTTCTGTAGACTCTTTGTATGAATAATAATTGTGTTTAAAATACCTGCTACCCTTTATTGTATATGGTAATGAAAAGAATTACAAACAAACTTGGCACGTTGGTTAAAACAATCTAGAGCCAGCAATATTTCAAAGTCTTTACACTATTTCTGTTGGTTTAAACATGGTTTTTAAGATTCTCTTGGGATTTTTAGAAAGAAATGATAACATGTATCAGACATAGCAATTTGTCTCTATCCAACAAATCACTTAAAAATTGTAGGCATTGTAGTTATTATTACAGTGTTTACTTTAGCTACTGATATATCAGAATAGAAGTTACACAGGTGCATTGGACTTTCCATCGACATTTTTCCTGGTGGTTTAAAGAAGAGAAATCTCATCTCCACCATCGGGACACATTGCATCTATAGCTTTTCACTTTCCAAACCAAAAAGGTTAGCACTAGACAGGTGAAAAATACTTTGGGTGCTATCACCTTTTTACATCACTAATCAGAAATAACTCATTTATACTCTTCTTACTTTAATGGTAGTGAGGTAAGATGGTAAGATTGGAACAGCACAGGAAAGTTTAGATAATGCGTATCTTCCTAGGATGCCAGGTGATTAAATGTAGTTTTTGACCTTAGCAAAAAAAATACAGGAAAACACAGCATGAAAATATAATTCCTTCAACGATTCATTGAATGTTGCTGCTTTCTTGCATTACCGTATACAGCGAAAAATGTGCGGAAGGTAAGCGTTTCATGTTAAGGTTAGATTGACTTATTATTCAATTACTAATAACATAATATAAAAATACAAATTGATATATTACATGTTTTTAGTTCAAATGTAACAGTTCAATAAAACCTAATTTAATAAGCTTAATAGAATGTGCATGTCCAGAGGATGCAAAAAGTATCTAACTCCAATTATACTATGGTGCCTGTCAGAAATTACTTTATATTGATTTGACAGGGCGGTGATTTAAGTAACATACATTTAAGGGTTAAACAACAACCTATCATTCTTATTTTAATATGTGCAACAGTAGAGGGTCAGAGGTCACAGTGACTGGGTTTTTTTTTTCATCTCTTCTTGTCTGCTGACAGCTGACACCTCTGTAGTTAAACAAGAAAAGAAGATGATGAAAGGCCCATTATCAGTCTGACAGATACACATTATAGAGACTCTGCCTATCCTAAGTTAAAATGTTTTACAAAAAAATGTCTACTGTTTGACTGTGTTCTATACTTAAGATAATGTTAAAAGCCAAGGGCAGCATAACTTTATTGAAGATGTTATACTCGTCAAAACACCAAATGTGCTGCAGAGATATTAACATACTGTGCATTTTTTGATCATTCCAATAGCCATGTGGTTGTATATGTGTCGTAATGGTTTGATGATTAATACATATACAATATATCGAATATATTCCACACTTCTGTAATTTAAAAAAAAAAATTGGAAATTCATATTCCTGCTTCTTCTGTGGTTGATTAAACATATGAATTATTAGAAGGGGACCAAAATTTATTTATTCTTCACAACAATCTACACATTTTATGGTGATATGCAAACTGCAGAGCATAGTGTATACATATCAACGGTACTTTAAGCCACTCTATCAATATCGTTCACATTAGTGTCCTTCTTGGCAAACAATATTTCTGAACTACTGAATTCTCATAGCCAATAGTGCAGGCTAAAGCTCCCAAGGGACTTGAAACATATTAAACTTCAAATTGATGAGCAACATAAGGTCTTGGTGAGATTAAAATGAAATTGATTTTTGCTTTTATAATGTAGGTGCTAATCCGCACTAGAAGAGGATGATTTTATTCAGAGGAACTAGCAGATTAAAAAGACATTGGATAAATATCACTAAATGGATGGGAAGTTTCAGCAGAAAGTTTCCAAATCAGTTTTCCATTTGCTACCTAACCTTTGTGACGTACATTCTTGTTTACATTTACAAACTCTCTAGAACTTTTAATTAATAAGAAATATATTATATTTGGGTAATGATCTCATGTAAAGAGATTCTTTTATTCCTTATTAAGATATGTATTACAGAGACAAATATGGAGCTTTGATCAAATGAATCTTCAGAAAAAGCAGTGGTTTTATGTGCTTTAAAGAGACACTCTGCTCCCATAACATTGTTATCTCAATTAGGTGTTATAGGGGCTGGAGTTCTGTCCCAAGGCATCTGTCACAACCTTCTACTCTGTCTTCCTCTGGGCCACTCTGCTGTAAGTATGTACTATTACTTGGAATAAGGGGTAAGTGATGGGCTGAGTGTGAGCTGGGACTCCCGGTCTATTGCTGGACACAAAGCCAATGGTTTCTAATAAGCAGAGCAATAAAGGCAAAGACAGAGGATGCAACATGACAGGTTTCTGGGAACAGGACTTTGGTGGTTAACGTTCAAAGACCATAACACCATAAGATAAGATGGTGTTTAGTGACTTCAGGTCACTAAGATAAAGTTGCTATGGGGCTGGAGTGTTCCATTAAAATGTTTGCTAGTGTAGCCAATGTATGGCAAGTCTAAATGCTGTATATCTCTACTTATCTTCTATATCTCCTACAGCTACTTCATGAAAGCAACAAGAAGTAGTCTCTCTGCCAAATAGGGATAGGATTATTAGTATTAATGATAATAAGTATGAATGGGATTATTGTTTGATTAAATGTATATGTAGCTAAAAATGGCAACGGCGCTGGATACAGGTAAGTCACTGAAGGGGTTTTAACCCCTGGGATGGGGGTGGGAGGGAGAGGGACCTGCAGTGCCAGGAAAACGGTTTGTTTTCCTGGCACTGGACAGTCCCTTTAATGTAATCATGGCACTCTTTTTATTATTCTTTGGCTTCCAACTTAAGCAATAAAATGATGTTTGAAAAGAAAAAGTAATATATGTTATATTCCATGAAATCAATCTATATAACTCCAATCCAATGCTGTATTCCTTGTCTTGTTTCCATGTTATCACAATATATATATATATATATATATATATATATATATATATATTAATCCTGAATGGAGTTTTTGAAAATGATTTGAAATACAATTTATTATCACGCTCATAGAAAACATAAAGCTTAGACTCCAGTAAATAGAACCAATAGTTGAATTCGGCTTCTTGTATGAAAGCAGAGTATTACATTAAACTGCATGAGCTATTCATACATTTCTGTTAAATCATTCAAAGTACCTATAGAATAATTCTAAAAAACAATAATATATTTTGTTAACTTTGGGATCCTGTCAGTTCTCACAAGATTACAATTTTATATCTAAGGAAATGCTGTTATATATAAGGAAATACTGTTAAGGCAGTTGTGTTTTTCCCATATGTTCATCCTTTGAATTGTAATAACATATCACAAGATGTATCTTGCCCATGGCTAAACAGGTCTAATACTTCTGGATTTCTAACTCCATATCTCATTTCCACTAAACACTCTGCATATTTCTTGGTATCAAAGTAAATCCTTTTATCGCAGCATATGATTTATGACTTTATCTACAACTGAGCTAACAACAACAATATGAAGTCCTTCCTCTGCAGTTTGAAGGATTTAATACAAGTATAAAGTGAGAAGACATACATTAAAATGTGCTGGAGACAACTGCAAAAATGGTACATGCATACTCTGTTTGCTAGTGTATAACATGTACAACTAAAAAGAATCAAGTATGAACATGATGTGTACAGATATGAAGGTGCTCTACATAATGTAAATATAGTACATGATATATCATAGATCAATTGACCAAAGTGAAGTGTTCTAATTTAAGAAAGTTTACAGAGGGATTTGTTCACCATAACTGTGTTAAATACTTATTCAGAGTGACAATTGTAGACAAGTACATTTAAGGGCACTCGGGTTAAATGCAGCTTTGAAATCTATCTATATAACTCCAATCCAATGCTGTATCCCTGTCTTATTTCCATATTTTCCAAAGCCTCCCCTATTGTGTACCTTTATTTCCTGTTCCTACCAAAGCTCTATTAATCTAACAATGCTTAAGACCACTATTCCCAGACATTATCCCATCTTTAGATATTTACCATAACCCTATTAATCTTCATTAACCTAATCACAAACCATTTTCCTTACTTGCCTCCTTAATCCTAATTTGTCCACATTTCTATGCCATAGAGCTATTTTTGTATAAGAAGTGCTGAGGATCTCATTGCTGATGTTGTTTCATGCATACTCATCACATAATGAACAATTTGTTGTCTTTGAGATTCTTGTCAGATTTCACAGTGAACTCTCATCAAACTAAGTTGTGACTCAGTAAATCTGTTGTTTCTATACCTTTTTTTGGAATGCTGAGCATATCCCATAAACTACTTAGAAAATGGAAATGATTAATTCAAGGTGCCAATAAAATAATTCTTAAAGACAATAATAGATTTTGCATATTAATACAGTGGGGGTTTATACATATTTCATAATTCTTCCAAAATGTGTTCACCACACATGTAGCTCTATTTCTGAATGTGCATGCCTTTGTAGATTGTTAGAATTATAGAAAGTTTTGTTCATGGTTTCCATGAATTAAGCTAATTGTAAACTGTACAACTCTTATTATTAGTATTATTATTATTATTGCAATTTATATAGCGCCAACAGATTCCGTAGCGCTTTACAATATTATGAGAAGGGATTTAACTATAGATAGGACAATTACAAATAAACTTACAGGAACAATAGGTTGAAGAGGACCCTGCTCGATCGAGCTTACATTCTATAGGAGGTGGGTGTAAAACACATTAGGACAGGAATTTGCAATCAAATAAGGTGGACTGCCCTTTAGGAGAGGGCAAGAGACAGGTATGTGAGGTAAGGGTTAGTCTTGGAGGCCATATGCTTTCCTAAAGAGATGAGTTTTAAGGCACTTCTTAAAAGATGCAAGACTAGGGGAGAGTCTGATGGCGGTAGGCAGGCTATTCCATAGGAAGGGAGCCGCCCGCGAGAAGTCCTGCAAGCGCGAGTTGGCCGTACGAGTGCGGACAACGGACAGGAGGTGGTCACGCAGCTCCTATAAGCTCCTGGAGTACATAATTGATTTTTGGTTCTTACAGAACCACTTGCAGAGGGCTTCAAAAGCCTTCTCACTTCTGTCTGTTCTCCCTGTCTGGGAGCCTAGCACAGACACAAGTGTCAGCCATCTTGGATAATCTGTGTGGGTGCTGGCTTGAACAATTTTGCCCGATAGCAGATAAGAGAGGAGGATATCCCCCACCGGTCCAGAGGGGGTAGTGCAGTAGACTAAAAGTAAAGCCCACTTGTCCCCTCAAGAGAATACACCAGGCCAAAGAGACTGTAGGCTGGATCTCCTCAGCTACATCATCTAGATTAGCTGGGGATCCCAATATGGTTGCCCTGGAAGCACCAGACTCGGTACAAAGTAGCTTATGTTGATTTGCTTCATGAAATAGCACTATAATAGCTTATATATTGAGATTGCCTAGGAGCACACACTTGCTGTGACTGTTTGAAAACCTGCACACACTTAGTTCTTATATAAAGTTTTATACTTATTTTGTTTAATACTATATTGAGTTTCTAGAATTTACTAACCAGATTTTTTTTTCTTGTTAAAGCAAATGAATAGATTGACTATTGCTCAATTTCTACAGTAGAGGACATGACACGTATTACAGAAAGCTATTTACATCTTTAGGCTGCAGTGCTAAGTGAAATTTAAATTATAGATTACAACTGAGACAAAAAGTCAACAAGTAATAATAAGCATAGAACATGAAATGCTGGGTGAACGTATGATTGAGCTTGTCATTGACCCTTAGCGAAGGGTAAAAGAATGAGTAGTTAGTACACTGGTATCACTGTGACTGGAACGTTGAAAGCTTGCCGAAGCTTCAGGGTACATCAATAACCCAATAAGCACCAGAGGTGTCTAACAGAGCACTGTTATGGCTTAAAGAGTTAAAATGAACTCACATTGAACATTTCTCTTTCTAAATGATGGCAGAATGCCAAATGAAAGGCTTATGTGTGCTTTGAGATTTCACAGTAGGTTAATGGATAATATTCATCATTTTTCTGTCCAAGATTCAGAATAAACAATAATGGTTGGAAAAAGTCTGCATCTCAGGTCTTTGTCATATTACCCCATCGGTTTGCTTTCTTGTTTTCTTCATTCTTGTATTCTTTGTATAGAATAATGAAACTATTCAGTTGAATGTGACTTCACCAGACATCATTTTTCTAAAAAGAGACATCAATGTTTTGTTGAACATAAAATCTTCTTGTTGATCAATAAGGAATATTGCTCCATGTGACATTTTAAAGACTAAAGTAGCAATTCATTTAATTCCATTAAATGTCTTTGAAGAACATGTGTGTGAAGCATTAACTTCAGTTGTGTTAGAAGAATGCATAATGCTTTTTCTCGTTGTTTGGTTTACCCCTGTAGAACTAAATTATTACAAGCTAATGTAAAGTACCTGTTGGTTTTCTTGTAATATATGAAGTCTACCCAGAGTCAACTTGTCAAGTGAGTTTTTAAAAGAAAGCTGAGAATAAAAGTTGAGTTTGCTCAAATTGGGTCCGGAGGATCTCCCCATACTTACTGTATCCACAAAAGCCCAGAGATTTACACCGTCTCCATTGAGCTCTCACCAATCCAGGGAATATTTAAACAACTCTGATACACTCATAGCTCTCAAAAAAAAATATTTGCAGGGCAATAAAAGCCAGGCGCAGATAATGTCACTTATAGTTTTCATTAATTAGTTCATTTGTAGGCCATAGGGCTTTTAACAGATTGATGACATTTGAACTGCAAGTCCCATAAACACCTTATCTGCAGCCTCCATGTATAATACAACTATATCATGTACAGCTGTATTACTGGAGCAAATTACTAGTTCAACAATTACTAGAGGGTGGAAAAGAGAGGAAGGGAGAGATGGATTATGATACAAAAGTGTTTGTTATTAAAAAAAAAAAAAAGAAGATTTTTAACGAACTGTAACCAAATCTGCCAAAACTGTACATTTCACCTAACAAGAATGGGTGCCTGGAGTGTCCTTATAACTGTCTCCAAAAATGTAATAATTAAAGTTACCTCTGTTTCCCTATCTATTGATACTCACTGGGATAATGCCGATAGCCTTTATCATTTCATAGTTGTATTATTTTTAAAAAATAATATAGTGTAATTGTTAAACCTCAGCATCTTTGTATATTTATTAGAATATAAGATGCTGTGCTACTAACAAGCCTCTTCACACAAGCAATGCAATAAACCAGAACAATACAATTTTCAGGGTGTTCAGTAAGTACCCAAGGACTCATTAATCTTGATTATCTCACATAATAGATAACTTCACAAATCATCTTTTCTTCCTATCCATGCACATAGAGATAAAATACATCTAATAGCCTGTCATGGGATACAGGGGAAAAAGGCATTTCATAAATAAAAATCTGACACAGCACAAGACAAATATTTAGAGGAAATGATGTATGGCGTTCAGGGAGAATCATGCAGGAGGCACCGATGTGTTTTTGGAGTCGCATTAAACAGTCCAAGGCCATGCATCTATTCTTCCTGCACTTAAATAAATCATTTTAATAATAAGCCGTCTGCAGATGGAAGTACTGAATGTGGATTTCCAAGACTTTTTTCTGTCATCTTCAAGCTATGGTTTGATGCCTTTAGAGGAAAGCTAAAAGATGTTTATTGTAAGTGGAACAGCATTGCAAAACATCCATATACGTGTTGTGACCTATTTTCTGACACACATAGCACATAAGGTCCTTGGAAACGTATATTCCTTACACAGTAGGGCTTATCTATTAAATCGGTATTTTGGAAGAACATTTTCTAATTGCACATTTTTGGGGCAAAAATAGCCAAGCTGAAAACATTAGCAATTCATCTCTTTAGGCTTAAAGGGAACCTCCAGGTACCATAACACTTAGTCAGAATTAAATTGTTATGGAACAGGAGCTAATTGGCGCCGGCTTACCTTAAGGGGTTAAACGGTTAAATCCCAAAGTGTTGAATTCAATGCTGACTATCTTTGCCCCTCTCCTTCTGCTTTTCTCAGAGGCTTGTATCTCCAAGCCTTGGACATGAATGCTGCTGATTGGCTTAAAGCTTTAGCTGACGCTCTCAGCCAATCAGTAACTCCGGCGTACATATTTTTCTCAAGCAATTTTATGAATGGGAAGCTACTGATTATTTAGAGCGTCAGGTGATGCACTAAGGCACTCAGCAGCACCCCTGTCTGATTTCCTTAGGAGAAAAGTAGAAGGAGAGGAGCAAAGCTAACTGGTGCTGGATTTAAAACTTTGGCAATAAACCATTAATTCTAATAACGTTGTTATGGTGCCTAGAGGTTCCCTTTAAATCTCTTACAATTTCCAGTTCAGTTAAAAAAAATCCTGTGTGATGGAAAAAGCAATAGTTTCCTACATTTTACATTTCCTCCTTACTGTACAGCTTTCACAACTTGCTTAAAAACTTAAATAGAGGAAGGGAAGTGAAACAAATTGCTACCCTTTGCCTGCCAGAATGTTTATTTGCAAAATCATAGGAATAAGATATCTTTACTCATGAGTGGGTAATCTTAGAATAATACCTCTCATCGCTAAAGTTAATATTAAAAAAAAACAATGCATACAATATGGTATGTTAATACAGTGCAAAAAATGATAATGAAGGGTATTCTCATCAGGGGATCAGCTAAAAGAAATTACGAGTAAAGGAGACGTTGTTCTGAAAAACATGTGAAACTGAAAGCATAAAACTCATAGTAATGATTTATTTTTCAGAACAGATAAACTCCAGATAATCTTATTTTATCCACAATCAATATAGATGAGAGTCTAGTATGGTTGATTATAAAGAAGTACCATCCACTGTAAGCAAGGAGCAGTATGAGACTTTTCAGTGCCAGACTGTGCTGCTAAACTCACAGGCAGTGAGTGGCATTAGCAGTAATTTCTTAATCTGTCAGGGAATTAACGTGCCATTGCCAATAGATGCAAAGTGATATGCAGTCACTTGTAATTGTCCTTCAGTTGCTATGCATCAATTGTGCACGGGGAAACGCTGTATTGGGAATGGAAAACTGACTTTGAAAGCCTAGAAAGTTATGGTCACTGTCAGTCATTTGGATGAAATCTGCCTCCCTGATGCTATTTTATACTTCCACAAAGTGTTGATTACAATATATCACAGCTATTTTGCTCTTTTGGGCTTATATAATGTGTAAATCCCCAAGTATGTTCACACCTTTATATGGCTGAAAAAAAGAAAAGCAGGTGTTTTATCATGGAGAAATATGAGATGTGTGTAGATATACTTTTTTTTTTCCTGTTTTATAACTGTGAGCCCTCAATGTTTTTTAAACATTTCATACCTTATTTGTGTTCTCTAAACATTTTCACAAGCTTACATTGACATTTGCTTCCAGGAGATGAGGATTTATTTATTTTTAATTAAAGGGACTCTATAGGCACGCAGATGACTTCATCTCATTGAAGTGGTCTGGGTGCACTGTTCCTGTCCCTTTAACACTGCAATCTAAAACATTGCAGTTTCAGAGATACTGCAATGCATATCTCTGCATTACATTAAGAGGCACTTCCTGGAGTTTCAGAAATCTTGACCCAGCAAAACGATATTGGACATAATCATGCTTCAAATCCCAAATGGAAATCATTGCGCATTAGATTCTTCCTCTGCGCTGATGTCTTTTTTTTTGTAAATATAATTTTTATTGTTATGTTGTTTGCAGGAGTTATTGCCATGGTATACAACATTAAACATTCATAAAGATGAGACTTTTCGGTCTCTCAGATGGTGTTGAGAATTGAGGCACGCAGGCCCCCTTTTCTGTCTAAGAAATATACATAGTATACATGGTAGACTCGCAGGTCCCAAGGGAACTGTCTGTCGGGGTTTAGTAGTCAGGTTTTGCTTCCTGGCATGAATCGCTTAGGGGTTGTCAACCTATGCCTCTAGGGGTCAGGGGTCTTTAGGGTTGACCGGTCTCCCCGAGTGCGTCCAAGAATTTGTCCCCTGTCGTAGAATCCAGAATCCAGTGTGTCCAGATGTCCAGGTATCGCTGTGCCCTATCTGTAGCTGTCATGTGTATGTCTTCCGTCACCCTGAGGTCTTCCATTCTCGCAAACCATTCCCTAAGGGTAGGGGCCTCTGTGTCCCTCCAGTGTTGGGGAATGAGTTGTTTTGCAATATTTAATATCCTTATAGTCAGTGATCTTTTGTATTTGTTGCTAGGCACAGTCGTGTGGTGTAGGAGCATTGCCGCTGGGTCAAAAGGTGGAGGGTGATCTGAGAATTTCTGTAGCATTTTGTGTATCCCTCGCCAAAAGGGTTGTATCTTCTCACAGAACCACCAGATGTGTATGCGTGTCCCTATTCCTGTCCCGCATCGCCAGCATTGGGTGTATGTTGTGTAGTATGTCCGGAGTGCGGTACCAATGCGTGAGCAATTTATATGTGGTCTCCTGGTGTCTGCTGAAGACAGCACAATAGTGTGTCAACGTGCATATTTTGTCCCATTCCCCGTCACTGAGTTTTCGGTTCAAAGCCATTTCCCACTTTCCCTTAAACCTAGGTGTCTCTACTGGGATCTGTTTTTGTAGCAGGCCATATAATTTGGATATCCCATGCGGGAGTGGTTCCGGGTCGAGACACAGTTGCTCGAACTCCGTGGGAGTACGTCGCAGGGCCCTACCCTGAGGTAGAGTCTGGAGATAGCTTGTCAGTTGTGCGTATGTGAATTTCTGTATGAAGGTCGGGGGCCGGTCTCCTGTGAGATCTGAGAGGGTCTTCCGGCCCGTTGGCGTGTGGATGTGGTGGAGCCTAGGTAGTTGGTCTGGGCTAATACTCCTAAGATTTAGCGGGTCGAGTCCCGGTGGGAAATCCGCATTATGTGTCAAGGGAAGCAGAGGTGACGGGTACGGGGTTAGGCCGGCTCTGTCTGCTATACCGTGCCATACTTGTAGAGTATTCCCCACGTATATGGGTGTCTTGTCCCGTCTCCCTCTAGGTAACCATGGGGCAAGCGCTATAGGGATCTGCAGGTCTGCCTCCTCCACTACTTTCCATTGTTTGCGGACATTGAGTTTCGACCATTCCAGTATTCTAAGGAGGTGGCACGCTACATAGTAGAGGTGAAAGTCTGGCAGTGCCATGCCTCCCCGTTCCCTAGGCTGCGTGAGTTGTGAGAATTTAAGCCTGGGCTTCTTCCCTTTCCAGACGTATTCTCTCAGGGTCCTGTGTAGGGTTGCAAAATATGTCCTAGGGATATGTATAGGTATTGTCTGCATCAAATACAGCAGCCGCGGTAGGAAGTTCATTTTAATGACCTGGACACGGCTGAACCAGGAGATGTTGGGGGTATGACCATTCCCCCGCATCCCTCTTGAGCACAGCCAGCATCTGGGCAAAGTTTTCTTTGAAGAGGTCCATGCTATTTCGTGTGAGCCAAATGCCCAGATACCGGATTTTAGAGTCTGCCCATTGGAACGAGAAGCTCTGGCGGAGTGGTGGTTCCCGATGTTGGGGTATGGAGATGTTGAGGATATATGATTTAGCGAAGTTTATTTTCATATTTGATATCTCTCCGTATTCCCTAAAAGCTTTAATTATATTGGGGAGCGAGATTTCAGGTTTGGAAACAAAGAAGAGAAGGTCGTCGGCGTAAGCCGCAACCTTGTGATGTGTGCTGCCTCTATCTATCCCTGTGATGTCCTGGTTAGTTCTTATTGCTTGTAAGAATGGCTCTAAAGCTAAAACAAAAAGAATTGGCGACAGGGGGCATCCCTGACGAGTGCCGTTTTGTATTGTGAAGTCTTCTGTAAGTGCTCCATTCACATGTTTCTGAGCTTTGGGTTGTCTATATATTGCCTCTATCCATCCTCTCATGTGTGCCCCCATGCCAAGGTGTGTGAGGGCCTGGAATAGGTATCCTGTCGAAGGCCTTCTCCGCGTCCGTGGATAGCAAGAGAAGGCCCACGACTCCCTCTGATTTCCCGTGGGCTATTGACAAAGCTCTGATCGTGTTGTCCCTGGCTTTCCGACCCATCACGAACCCCACCTGGTCCGGGTGTACCAGGGTGGGAATGTGCGGTTGCAGGCGGGTCGCCAGTATTTTCGCTAGTAGCTTTGTGTCGCTGTTTATGAGGGATATGGGTCTGTAGTTATTGCAGTAGTTGCCGTCCTTCCCGTCTTTTGGAATGAGCGTGACGTGCGCCATTAGGGACTGCGAGGGCAGATGGTGCCCTTCCCTAATCGCGTTAATAGAGGATAGCATTGGCGCATATAGGGTCCCCGCGAAGCTTTTGTAGTAGCGTAATGGGAGGCCATCAGGACCCGGGCTTTTGCCCGGTTTGGAGGCTTGGACTGCCATTGCAATTTCCTCAACAGCGATGGGTTCCTCTAATGCTTCTGCTACTTCTCGTTCTATGTGTGTGTGCGTGTTGGTTTGGAGGAAGTCAGTTATCCGGGTCATGAGGTTGGCTCGCGATTGCGCATCTTGCGGGCTTGGTAGGGAGTAGAGATCTTTGTCGTAGGAGCGTATGATTTTTTTGTATTTCGGTAGGGAGGCGGTGCACTATCCCCTTTCCATCTCTAATTCTATCTATATATGTCTGCTGTCTACGTTTGGCCAGCATTCTCACCAACAGTGTTCCACTTTTGTTGCTGTTAGCCTCAAAAAATGCTTTTTGTCTTGCTGCTTCTCTGTGGTGTCTGGCGTTCAGGAGTGTAGACAATTCCCTTCTCAACTGGAGCAACTTGGCCTGGTGTGTGGGGAGGCTGTCTCTTTTGTTAGAGTCATCTGTTGTCTGTATGTCTTGTATTAATGTCGTAATGCGCGCCTCTCTTTGTCGCTTTAGCCAAGACCCCTTTTGTATAAGGTGGCCCCTTATCACGCACTTATGTGCCTCCCATATGTATGTGGGCGATGTCTGGTCTGGAGTGTTAGTCGTGAAGTAATCTTTCAGTATCTTATCCGTCTCCGTCAGAAGGAGGGCAGAGGAACACTTTAGTGTTAGGAATACAGCATTGTATTCCTAATACTAAAGTGTTCCTTTAAGTATTACTCACCTGCAAATATTGAGTCAATGTTCAGATGCTTTGCATACAATAATTCTGTATGGAGCTCCCGTACTCTGACTGAGTACCTCTGCCCGTCCGTTTCCTAGCTGCTTTCAGGGACCCTGGAATGCTTCAGCTACAGTCACCGAAGCTTGACTGGGGTCAAGTAGAACCTCTTCCACCCTGGACCAAGCTGCAGTTTTCTTCTTCCAGGCAGGAATTGTCCCCTCATCCTTTGGCTCTTCAGCTCCTTTTTCAGGCAGGTATCCACCCCTCTGCCTGCACTGTGACCAGCTACTGCCTATAAAAAGGCACAGTGGCTCTCAGGCCTAGCTCTGTTTTTAACTTGTCCTGGGATCCTAAGACCAAGCAGCCAGCCACCAGGTCCAAAGACTCTGATACTGGGATCCTGAATAACAAAGCAGGACACACAGTTCCGGATGGAACTAACTCAGATAGCATTATTCTTACTGAGGACTAGTCCATATGCACTTTACATTAAACTTACTGTGACAACTTCAATCTAATACAAATAACCAAATCATATGGAGAAACATACAGTAACTCACGTTAACACAATAACAACATTTAAAACCAACAGATGGCGCTCTACAGACTCCACAGCCAAATCCCTCTAGTTGTTTGAAAGCAACATCAGGACAAAAGAGCACACAAAACATTTTTCTCTCAAAAGTCCTATTTGGATCTATGTTCCTTGGTGTTAGTTTTGTTTTTGTTTATTCTTTATTTTTATTTTATTTCTTGAGTCCTGCTTTTAGGGGATTTACATTTCAGGTCTGTAGACACTGAATTCCAAGGTGCTGCCCTGACCACACACACCAAAGTCTGACAAACTGAGTTTAATAGTTTAATGAACTTATTTAACTGGACATTGCAGGCATAAGAAAACTATAAAAAACATGTATTGAAATGTAACAACTGCATATGTATATATGTATGTATGTGCAGATTTATGTTTGTAACATAGTGTGTTTGAATCTGTGAGTATAGTGAGTGTATGCAGCTACGTATATGCATGCAGCATTAAAGGGATACTATAGGCACCAAGACCACTTCTGCTCATTGCAGTGTGTCAGGTACCTTAACAATTTTGGTTTCCTAGCACTATAGTCTCCCTTTAAAGATAATGATAGAAGTAGTTATGGTAAAGGGTGTGTTAATGACAGAGTTAGATTGCATAGTATGTTTAGTGTTCAGAGGATTAAAAGCTTTTGAGGTGTAATAGTTGTGGTACAGGAGGTGTTTAGAATGATTGGGTTTATATTAGAGTGGGGTTAAATATAGTATTGTGTGTATGTGGGGTTTAGAGGTATTAAACCTAGCATTAAGTCAAAAGGTTTTGCTTCAGGTATAAGCTTTCAGTGCTTACATTTGAGATTAAGAAAGCATTTATTTAGGTTTTGGAACTGATTAAATGTAGGGTTAGAGAAAAAAAAGGGGTTTAGGGTACAGGCATGTGGAGTTTGACTGATTGAGCTGTTGCATAGCATGAATCTTAGTGCTCCTCCAGGAAAGTGCTTTGTGTATGTGAGGCTGTTATTGGCAGATAGGAAGTGACACTTCCACTTCCTGTCCATCCTCACACACAGACACTGGAGAAGCTGGGATGGCACTAAGTATTACACCCTCTATAACTCCTTCCAGCTCTGCTATAAACTATAGGAGGCTGACTAGCTCACAGACACTGTCCAAGACTCCTAGAACTTATCTCTCCTCACCAGCCCACCTAAGCTTCAAAAAGGCAAATTACAGGTGTTGTAAATATCCACCCCATTTACAAGCGACTGAAGAACAGCCTTACTTTTTGTTTGCCCCTTCTTCTACGCTTCACTAGCATGTTGCCTTTTTGCCCATCATTTTTACCTATGAAAAATGAGA